>NW_001820835.1:949754-1185611 GCF_000146945.2 Sclerotinia sclerotiorum 1980 UF-70 | reverse complement strand
GCTTCCCACTATTCCCTGTGTAAGGTCATGTAACGATACTGTACTAAAGGCAGCGGCTGCCTAAGGTTCGTCGGTTGGTAGTTATGGGTTAAGGCTTTATCACTGGTATTCACTTAAAAGTGAATTCGTTACTAGATCAAGTAGAATGTAGGTAAACTAATTGATAACTAAGTTGAGCACGAAGCTCCTAGGGCTCCTTATCACGTGATTTCTGATGGTGCGTGCGCATACGATCTTCAGGTGACCAAGATCACATACTAATTCGATGAAATCTGATCGTGTTTGCACAAGGCCTAAGCTCTCCTAATTAATCAGTTTGCTACCATCGTAACACCATCAATCCTAATGGTGAATCGTGACAAAATCCTACACAAATTGAAAATTATAATTTCAATCTTTAGGATCTCGATCAATAAAATCACCAAAAATCTGAAATTTTCTGAAATTATTATTACATAAATAATAACTTTATAATTTCAATTTTATTAAATTATTGTGACCAAAAGGGTGTTTATAGACCAGCAATTGTATTTAACTTAGAATCTACAGGTGAAGAGCACCTGTAGATGGGGATAGCTACTGTGACGCCTCACACCTCCGGGTCACGTGGCATGCCCCGTTTGTATTTAATCATAGGAAAACTCTCTACTCTTGTTTTCCTTCTTCTTTTCTCCTTAGCTTAGTATTTTCTAATACAAGATACTTTACCCAGTATTCTTGAGTGTGACAGCTACTCTATATATACACAAATGAATGGCCTAGCCGCAATGGCTAGGCAAAAAGAAGTCATATTTATTCCTCCAATGATCTTACTTTACCGATAACCATTGATACCTAGTACTTGTCCGGATCTGATCCTCAGGTCACCTAAATCGTATACTAATCTCGAGTAATTGTATCATGTGTGGACATGGTTAATGTACCTGAGGTTTCTTATATAATAAGGGTGGGAGGAAAGCAGGGATTTCCATCACAATTATATTTATAAATAAGAAAGTTATAAAGATCAATTTTTGTTGTTTTTGATATGAAAAAATAGTTGAGATTAAGAGTGGTTGAGAAGTGGGGTACTAGATTTATTACAATACGCACCTAAGCTAGATATTTTGTTTTGCTGTCCAAGATCGTTTTTTTTTTTCATTAATGCTACGCTGCCTCTCAATATTACACTTCTGTCATCCTGGTCTTTTGATGGGATGTCTCGTTTGGTTAATTGTATGGTTTGCTGTGTTATTATTCAAGCTAATGACATGATACAACACGACACGACGCTACTCTAAACTTTGCTCATCTTCTTCATTGTCATCACTCATCATTCCAATTCCCCGTTTCCCATTGAACATCATGAAATCATACTTGAGCACAACTAAACGCTTTGTCATCTACACACCAAACTCCCCTCTCGGCCCTCTCCTCCCTTTCACTTTCACCTCTTCCTTTCTCCCTTCTCTGTCCGAAACACCACGTCCAAGCCCCATACCCATCACACCCTTCTCACCTCCTCAAACATCCCATCCTTCTCCCCTCCTCAAACTTCCCCCTTCCCAAGTAAAACCAAATTAGCCACATTCATCGCCGCCATAATCGTCCAAATAACAGCAGCCACAACAGCCGTAATCCAATGATTTCTCATTTTAGTCCCCTCGCCCGTCTCTCCACTCATACCAGTTCCATCATTCTCATAAACACTTTCAATTTCCATCGGTCCATCTACATTTCCCCTCGTATTCTCATCATCTTCCGCAAAGCTATTTCGGTTTTGACATCTTACTGTCATGAATTTGTTACGACAAGTGAAATAGATCAGGGGTGCTGTAACAAATGGAAGAACAATGCTGAGAGCTACTTGACTTGCATTTAAAGCAGCTGATAAACCTTCACGACCAACAGCACCAGCAATGATGATACTAGGTGTGATACTTAGACTTCTGGTTAAAAGGCGTCTTAACCAAGGTCTAATAGTCCAGTTTAATGCGCCTTCTGAAACCATTTGTCCAGCGATAGTACAAACAATACCAGCGCTCATGCCTGATAATAACAAAGCTAGAGCAAAAATAGTTCCAGCACCTTTCGAAATACTCGAAACAAGTAAATCGTAAATACCGAAAAGATCAGCATCTGGTGCAGCAGGGTTATTATACAAAGCTGCTCCAGCTACAATTAAAATTGCAGAATTGACGAAGAGTGCAAATGTGAAGAGACATATTGCTAATTCGGCGTAGGAGTATTTGAGACAGAATTTGATGGCTGGAAGGGATGGATAATATGGTTCCTTGGTACCTAGATCAAAATCTTTTTTGACAAAATTGTTCTTCTTATCGTAGTCTAGAAGTCTAGGTTGTACGATACCACTTCCAAGGTAGAGACTATGAGGCATGACGGTTGCTCCTAGAATACCACATGCTTGATAGAGTCTAAAAAGTGTTAGCGAAATTATAATGAGATTAAAAAGTCAGTACATACCCCTTAGATTGTACGATAGCTTGAGAAGGTAAGTATCCCTTGAAAACTTGACCTACGGAAGTATCCTGAATGAGTGATAATTGAATGCAAAAGCAAATAACAACACCTAATACCAAAGCAACAACAAACATCTCAAAATATCTCAATCTCTTCATTTCACCATTTCCAGGATAAAATGCGAGAAGAATAAGAACATCAAGGATAGACAAAGCACAACCAGCTACCAAAGGTATTTGAGGTATTAAAAGATTGATAGCGATAGCTGTACCAATCACCTCAGCAATATCTGTAGCGATAATCTATCATTGATCAGTCAAATGAAATGCAAAAAGGAGAGGGAAAATCATACTGCACCCTCAGCCAAGATATAAAGGCCAATATTCAACCATTTCGGCAAGAAAGCCCTACAAGCCTCTGCCAAATTCAAACCACTAACAGTACCCAATTTGATACAAAGACTTTGCAAAAAGATTGCAAAGATATTGGACATCAAAACAATAAACAACAGCTTAAACCTATACGTTGCACCTGCAGCAACATCCGTCGCATAATTTCCGGGATCAATATATGCCACCGCTACCTATAAGATTTGTTAATATAATTGAAGATAATATTCGCCATTCTGATACCAATTTTGACATCAATTTTGATGTTGTTGACAAAGGTGGCAAATTACGTACCATGAAGCCCGGACCCACGAATTTAGCAAATTTGACCATAACTTGCTTCATTTTCACCAGTTGTTCTTTAGAGATATTGACACAACTTCTTTCGGATCCCCTTTTCGTTCCCGATTGATCTCTAATATCAAGAGCCTCAACGGTAGGTCCAACCACGTGACCACTCTTCCCATCTCCACCACGTCCACCGCCTCCACCGCCCCTTTCACCCCCAGCCCCCCCTCCCGCACCATTCTCACCTCCCGTCACCTTTCCATCGCCGGTATCATCGACCAGATCATTGATAGATTCCACGCCTTCATCCTCCAAACTTCTCCTCAATGCTCTTCCATTTGCTCGACCGTTCAGATCTTCTCGAGTGGTGAGATCATTTGCCAAGGCATTGGGATTTTGATTATATCCATCGCCTTCCAATGGCTCATCTGTTCTCGATGGACAATTCATGATGTTGGTTTATGTCCTGTGATAGTATGTTGATGGGAGGAGTTGTGGTTACACCACTAAGGTAGGTAGGGAGAGTCGAGGTTGATGATCCGTTTCCGTAAAAGATGCGTCACCTTTGAAATTCTTTATCCGAAGTTTTATGTTTTATGTTTTATGTTTTTGTATTCTGTGGGTAACAAAAATATAATTCAGGAGATGCGTTCGTACACCTCACCCATAAAAAAATCCCCTTTAATAAGATAATCAATGAATCAATTGATTCACTACCATGAAAAATCGAAAGTAAAAAATACCAAACTTCCCTTCACAAATACAAAGGTAAGTCAAGGTAAGGTGTAGAGTAAAGTCAAACATTCCGGGGAAAGAAGATCTTGATTCCATTTTATATACTAGTGTGGGCAGCAACCAACTTTACGTACTAGGTACTAGGTCAAGCACCGCCAGTGCACCTACCTATCTAGTTGAGCAGCAGATAAAATTACTCACGAGTAAAAGTCAACGCATAAACATAAAAGTCTGATATTCTCTCATTGGACCAAATCCATAAATCAGTACCCAACAAGGTACAAGACCACGATCATGACCACGAGCATAAGCTTCGGCACTTATCATTAGCAAATATCCCTTCTCAATTCTAGAAGGTAGAAGCTAGACGCTGCGGCTTTTCCCGATCATATCATTTCACAGACTTCACTGTGCGCACACTCAGCAAATCGGTAAGGAAAATTGCGGTCGGATCTATCAGATCATTGGATCATGATTGATCCATGCTTTCGGAATTCGGTCCAATTCGACCCAATGCAGACCAATGCTAACCCCAACTGTACGTACTACGTATGTATCATTTTTATTATCCTAGTCTTTAGACTTTATTGATGTGATAAACATAAAAAAAGATAGATTCTAGAAATGCGATTACTCATGAAACAAATCTAGAATTGGAAATACTCAAAAGATATCAATGATCTATCTACATTCTCGGATCCGATTGGTACAGTACTCCATTACAACATAGAAAAAGAACCTTGACTAGCACATGACTGACTAAAGCTGTTATGTTGTGATTTATCAAGTCGCTGTCTCTCTAACTCTCTATCCAGTGTTTACCTCATCGTCTATCATATCAATATTCTCTCCCTCCACCCATCCAACTATACATTACGTCATCATTCATCACACATTCATAATATCGACATATGAGGTAGGTACCTAGGTACTTACATCCACATCCATCCATGGACCTACCCACTCAAATTCCAAAATTCCACACTCCAAACCATAAGCACCCAATAAAAAAGCACCCACTCATTCCTCTTATCCACCAGTTTCCCCTCTCTCAAAAACCCAAAAAGAAAAAGAAAAACGACCAGTCAATACCTCATCAACTCATCAACATCAACTCATCTTCCCCCCAACCCACACACACACATCACATCACACCACCTCACCCCAAAGTTACGACCCAAGTCCTCCATGAGCCTATGTGGATTATCACATGCAAAACTCCCGAGATCCCTATATATCTATATCTATATCTACATGTTTCAAGCCATTAGGTGTAGAATCTAGGATCTAGGATTTTCATCAGGAATATATAGAGTATCTATGTGCTCTATCCAATATCCTATATGTAACTACCTATCTAGGTAGCTGGCTAACTACCAGTAGCTAGCTATATCTACCTTTTCTTCCTTTGTGAACCTTACATGATTTTGTCCTAAAGTGCGGGGTTGATAGGTATGTACTATGCACCCAGTTAGGTAGGTAAGTAAATGAGTAGAGTAAGTTGGTCTACCGAAAAACTCCGAGTTGTGCACTAGTGAGCTATCTACCTACTGTACCTACCTACCTACCTACCAACCTACCTATCTAATAGTAGTACCAGGTCAACAATATGCAAATATAGGTATACTCCTAATGTAGTGTAATAAATAATTTGGTTGGTATAAATGAGTTATTGCTACCTAGCTAGATGCTACTCAATGCATCAAATATCATATCTCGAATCTGCCGAATCAAAAAGTTTTGATTTTCATAAATCAAACCCAACGGTGAGACGAAAATATGCAAATTTTCACCACCACAACCATATTGTATGTAGTAATCCATTCATAGAATCCCAATGAGATTGAAAAAAGCGTGTCCCCATCCTTTCCTAGGAGGAGTCACAAAAGAACGCCTGGTGATCCATGCAACGCCATGCAAATATTATTCTGCAATTGTCCTATACATGAAAGAAAACCCTCTTAGGCATTTCGATCTTCGTCAACCTGAGCGTATGCCTTTTGTAATGCCCTTTTCTCCCTACCATCATCCTCAAGAACCACAATCCAATCTCGGAGCTGGATATTACGTCCCTTGACACCATCTTCTCGCCAAGCTCCTAATCTCCGTACACCATCTGTCGTGAGTTTTTCCAGCCCAGGATTCGCTGTTGGGCTACCAACAGAAGCACCAAGACCTTGTGTCATGATTTTACCTGGTGTACTTGTACCACTCCCAGATCCGCCAGCCGTCATCCAACTGTATTGCTTCTTCTTTCCAAACACATTTCTACCACCCAAGAATTGTGTAGTAGTTACATTGGCTGCTGCGTGGCTTGCGGCCTCACTAGTTTTTGCCTCTGCTTTCTTCTTCATTTCTTTCTTGGTGGGTGGTTTATCAAGGATATCCGGAGCCATAGAACCTGGTGTACCCGGATTTATTGACCCAGCACGAGATCCCTCACCAGACTCACGAGCCTTACGTTTTCGTAGCCTCGCCTCCTCAGCTTCCTGCTCTTTACTAGCAGCTTTTCGAAGAGTTAATGCAACATCATTCGCAAAAGACTTTGTTTGAGTCTTCGCGCTATCTGATACTGGAGTAGGTAATCTACCTGCAGCCGAGAGAGGGCCTTGGCTGCGTTAGCTCAAAATCGAAATAACTAAAAATTGATACATACGTTTAAGAGGGTTGGTGAGAGGGCTGACAGAACTCTCCCATCCAATCCGTGGACCGCCTTCATTGACAATGGTAGAAACACTAGGTTTGATCGCTTGTACAGCAACATCTGCCCATTCATCCTTAATTTGAGCATGAGAACTTGTTTGTCGGCCTATAGCTAACTTGAGTGCATCCTCCAATAATCCACGAAGACGATGCTTGGTAGAGATAGACATGAGCGCAAGCTGATCAACTAGTAAAGAATCGGCCGGAACGAAGAAACCAGTCGTTGCAGTGATGGCTCCATCTGGCCCCACCGCAGTTTGTACTTTGACATTTGGTTCTGGAAAATGTTCAGGTAGTTTCATGGTTCCCATTTTTCCATTGGCATCTGTGTTCAAACCAAGACCATTGTCATGCGCAATCTTCTCCATTCTCTTATGAACGTGGCCAACGTTCAAGAATGGATTATTCAACTCTCTTTGCCTCGATACTGCTAAATCACGAGCTGCATCATGCCAGGCTTTATCCGCAGCCTTTTTCTCAAAATCCTCTTGTGACTTAGCATTTGGGGCCTCACCAGGTTGATTAGCGGGACCAGAGCCGTAAAAAGATCCTTGATTCCCAGGTGCAAATTGTGTAAAGCTGTGACCCGCCGAAATATTGCCTGGATGTGACCTTGAGCCTTGAGCATTAAACGATGACGAGTACTGCTGAAATGTGTATTGTTCCTCCTCTGCAAGATCGATACCAGTTCCTCCCAATACGTCCAACGGATCTAACCCATCAAGCTTATTTTTATCAACCGGTCTCGAGGGTGGGCCCATAACTCCACCAGGATGCTGTGGCATCTGCAGATTAAAATTATTAAAATGAGCTGCCTGTATATTTCCTTGATGATGCTGCTGAACTTGACCGGGGAAGCTCAAAGGACTCGGTTGCGCATGAGGTGGAACAGCACCCGGAGTTTGCGGTAGATTTAATGAAGGAGACGGTTGCGCATTTAATCCATTTGAATATGGTGTGGTGTAAGCACCTTGAGGAATTTGCACGGTCGAAAAGTGCGGCGAAGGTGAAGCTGAACTCTGCCCGGACGCACCTGGACTCATCGCATATGGTGATGTGACATATGGCGAACCTGGTTGAGAGGGCGGGTTGGGAGACATCCTTTGTCGCTTGTGTGGCGGAAACGCGAACTGTTGTTGATTTTGCGTCGAAGGTGAATTAACTGGCTGAGGAGGAGAGAAAGGCCTCTGTGGCATAGGATAAGGCGGTTGCTGCTGCTGTGGTTGCGCCATGGTGTCGACGTCTTGGTTGTAATTGCCTTTAATAATTTCCTGTATCCTTCACAACCCAGGCGCAAAGCCCGGCTACCTCCAATGATACCGACCCATGCGCTAGTATAAATCTTCGAAATACAGCTTAAACACTTGCGCGACCGTATTCACTCGTTGTTTTGATGAGAATTAAGCTGCTTTCTTTCCAGGGCTAATACTTTGTTCATTGAATGGAATCGCGAAAGCTCTCCCGTTTTGATCTCATCACGTGTAGCTTTAGTGCGAAATTTCTCGTAACAAGGAACGCCAAAATCGCGTCTCTTTGATGATAGGGTCTTAACTTCTTTCTTACCTACTGTACCTATTGAATTTATTTACCACAACTTCAATTCATTCTTCTGCTTTCAAATTGAATCAAAACTTTCCAACGTTATCAAGGTCGGAATTTGCTTGATTATGTTATCTTGCTGAACATTTATCTGCCTTGAAGGCAGCTACATTAATAAACTCTGAATCAACTAACAAAGAAATCAATATTATATTTCATTCACAATGGCATCAAAACGTAAGGCTTCCGCCATGGCACCTACTGTGGAAGGACCAGTAGATCCAGCTGATGAGCTTACTTTTACGAATCTTGGTGGTGGTAATGAGGTCGGAAGATCTTGTCATATCATACAATACAAGGGTAAAACTGTCATGGTAAGCATAGAATATCTTTCTCCTTCTGCGCAACTTGCTTACTGACTTTCGATAGCTCGACGCTGGTATGCACGCTGGTTATGATGGACTAGCAGCTCTACCTTTCTATGATGATTTCGACTTGAGTACTGTCGATTTACTTTTGATCAGCCAGTAAGCGGATTCCTCTTCTTTACATCCTATATACGCGTATTGGCTTTTGGAGGATGGATAGTGGATATATGGTATTCTCTTTTGGCGGTTCAATACAATGCGCCATCGGCAGTTTGGACCCTGCTTCGCATTTTGGGTCATGCAATTCATATACAGAATTCCGTCTCACATTTCATTTTGGCCTATCTACCTACCATATTTATCATGTATACGAGAATCAATACAATACCATTATCCCACAGCAAATGCTTGTCTTGATTCTGTGATATAACTTCTATCGCCGCACGTCCGACTTGTATATAGACTATTTTTGTTGGCGTACTTTGCGTTGACCGGTAGTGCAAGAGCTGACCTTTTAAAGTTTCCACGTCGACCATGCCGCTTCATTACCATACGTCCTTGCGAAGACTAACTTTAAAGGTCGCGTCTTCATGACACATCCAACCAAAGCTATCTACAAATGGCTCATTATAGACAGCGTAAGAGTTGGGGGGGCATCATCTAATGGAGGCTCACACTCAGTCTACACGGAAGCCGACCATCTCACTACATTTGCTCAAATCGAAGCTATTGATTACCATACCACACATACAATCTCTTCGATAAGAGTCACTCCATACCCAGCCGGGCATGTGCTAGGTGCTGCCATGTTTCTCATTGAAATTGCAGGACTCAAGATCTTTTTCACAGGAGATTATTCTCGAGAAGATGATCGACATCTTGTTTCTGCTGAGGTTCCTAAAGGAGTGAAGATTGATGTTCTAATTACCGAATCTACTTATGGTATAGCATCACATATTCCTCGATTAGAACGAGAGCAGGCCCTCATGAAATCCGTCACTAGTATCCTGAATCGTGGAGGTCGCGTTCTCATGCCAGTCTTTGCACTTGGTAGAGCCCAAGAACTTCTTCTGATTCTAGATGAGTATTGGGATAAACATCCCGAATTTCAAAAAATTCCCATCTACTATGCGAGCAACTTAGCTCGTAAATGTATGTTGGTATACCAAACATATGTCGGATCTATGAACGAAAATATCAAACGACTATTCAGAGAACGCATGGCTGAAGCCGAAGCTAACTCAACTAGTGGAGGTAGAGGAGGACCATGGGATTTCAAATACATTCGTTCATTAAAGAACCTCGATCGATTTGACGACGTTGGAGGTTGTGTTATTTTAGCAAGTCCCGGTATGCTACAAAATGGTATTAGTAGACAATTACTCGAACGATGGGCACCAAGTGATAAAAATGGTGTTATCATTACTGGTTATAGTGTCGAAGGTACTATGGCGAAGCAAATCATGCAAGAACCCGATCACATCCAAGCAATCATGTCCGGACCACAGGGTTTCACACGAAGATCAGTACCTGGAGAAACAGAGAAAGCTATGATACCTAGAAGATGTAGTGTTCAAGAATTTTCTTTCGCGGCTCATGTTGATGGTGTCGAAAATCGAGAATTCATCGAGGAAATCGCTGCTCCTGTAGTGGTAGGTCAACCCAAGTTCCAATCTAGTCCTGAATGAGAAACATCCTAACATTGATAGATTCTCGTCCATGGCGAACAACACAACATGATGCGTCTAAAGTCCAAACTCCTCTCTTTGAACGCCGACAAAACCACCAAAGTCAAAGTTTTCTCTCCCAAAAACTGCGAACCATTACGCATCCCCTTTGTAACCTCCAAAACCGCCAAAGTCGTCGGAAAACTCGCAAATAATCCTCCGCCCGCTGATTCTAGTCAACTCATCACGGGTGTGTTGGTACAAAATGATTTCAAAATGTCTTTAATGGCCCCGGAAGATTTGAGAGAATATGCTGGTTTGACTACTACTACTATTACGTGTAAACAACGTATGACGCTTAGTGCGGCAGGTATTGATCTTATACGATGGGCATTGGAGGGGACATTTGGAAAGATTGATGAATTACCTGAAAGTAGGGGGAAACAGAAACATTCGATTGGAAATGGTGATACGCATATGAATGGATCATCTGATGAAGAAGCTGATGAGGAAATCGCGAATACGAATGCGGTAACTGCTTATCTAGTTATGGGATGTGTGACGGTGAGGTATAGGAGTAATGGGGAAGTGGAATTAGAATGGGAGGGAAATATGTTAAATGATGGGATTGCCGATGCTATTATGGCGGTATTATATTCGGTGGAGAGTAGTCCGGCTGCTGTTAAACGTACGTTGTTAATCTTCTTACTCACCATCTATTCTTTTGTTTCTTTTATTTTCTACTCTGATATCATATCCCTTCACACTATCTTCTCCCATTCATCACACCAAAAAGAAAATACTAACAAACTCAAGAATCCGCAAGCAAATCCCCACATTCCCATTCCCACTTCCACCCCCCCACCCCCTCAAAACGCAACCTCCACGCGCACCTCTCCCCAACCGAACGCCTAGAACGCCTCTTCATGTTCCTCGAAGCCCAATTCGGCGCCGACAACCTAATACCTATCGCACTTCCCCGCCTCTCCTCCATAGAACAACCCCCTGAAACCAAACCCGAACCCAACACCAACACCGAAAGCGAAAGTGAAACCTACGCCCTTGAAAAAGAACTCGCCCGTCTCCATAAACTAGGTATTCCAGTCCCAGGTATCGAAATTAAAGTTGATAAGATGGAAGCGAAGGTTTGGTTGGAGGATTTGGAGGTGGAGTGTGGGAATCGGGTTTTTGGGGAGAGGGTTAGGGCGGTGGTGGAGAGGGCTGTGGAGGTTACGGCGCCGTTGTGGGGTTAGCTGGGTTGGTTGGTGGGTTAGGGTTGTGAGAGGAGGGAATGAAGGATGGATAAATAGGTAGGAAATGAAATGAAGAAAAGTAGTAGAGGAAGGGAAAGGAAGAGAAATATATTCTTAAAATAAAAGAAATCACACAAGAAATCCGAAAATAACCCCATGAATTCAAATGCAATCCACAAAAATTAAATTATAAATATAAACATAAACAAGCTAAAAGTAAAAGATACAGAACTGAACTGAACTGAACATCTCATCGCAAAAAGAATAAATATAAACCAGGCGTAGATATTATCTCCTAACTAATTCCCCACTCCTTTCATATATCTATCCTTTCCTCATTTATAATTTCCTCACCATTCCTACTGTTTATATAATATTATATTTCCCTTCCCTTTATACCTCTCCCTATATCTATACCACTTCCTCATTTTTAATTTCCTCACTGTTTCTCACCATTCCTCATCATTACCACTACCCACACCTCCCACCCCTAACCCCTCCATATCCAATCTCCCCAATTCCTCTCATTATCACTACACCCCTCACCACACCCCCCTCTCTTCCCCATCACCATAAAAAAAACCCCCCGAGTAAAATAAAATACACCTCAATACCTCAATACCTCAATGCCTCAATGCCTCAATGCCTCAATACCTCAACACCTCTCATCGATCCAAAATGTAAATATCTCAAATATCCATCTCGATATCCATCTCTTTACTCATATTAATATCTACAAAATAAATATAAAACAAAATATCGTTCTATATTATTCTAAAAGTACATTCATCCCATTATCCATTATATATCATGTATTATCCCACCACCTATTATCCACCATTCATCCTCATCTTCAAGCAAATTTACCAAAGAAAAAAAAACCATTTCAAACTCCTATTCAAGATTATTGGTATCACATTTACAAATCAAATACAGAAGTCAAAAAGATTTTTTTTTAAGAATTTTATATTTTAATTTTCCTTTTAGTATTCATAAAAATCATTAAACCACCCTTTTCCACCCCATTAACCTATCTACCTAATATCCCGCTCCAAAACCAACCAAGCTTCAAGCTCAAGTCATCATATATATGCTACAATGCTACCAACAATCCTCCAACCCCATGAAAAGATGTATAATTTGTATACCACTGAAAGGGTATTCAACCGCGCGCCAAACACCAAATCCCAAATCCCAAAGCCCCACGCTCTGTGCATCTATGCAATTAATCATCCTGGGGTATATCCGCATGTCTTCTGTCTTCCGCGCCCCATTTTTATCCGCATCATAGGTTGAATTATCCATTATCCCCATCTCACTCCATCCCCATTTTCTTGGCAGTGTTCTTGTTACAAAGCCATTTAATCAACGTCATCGTTGTTCTCATCCTCTGCATGTATCACCCATCCTCTGCTCATCTCAACTGCTTGCTCCCACTTTTTGAACATGCGTGCAGCCTTTGCAGGCTTGACTTTTGGCTCGAAGATGGTTCGGTCATCGCGATTGATTTCCTTGAGTTCATCGAACTCCTTCCAGATACCAACTGCGAAACCCGCTGCAATTGCTGCACCAAGAGCAGTGGTTTCGCGCATAACAGGTCTGTTGATTGGGATGTTGAGGATATCAGCTTGTGTTTGCATGCAAAGGTCTGAGTTAGACATGCCACCATCGACGGCAAGTCCTTCCAATTTGTGTCCGGAATCCTTCTCCATAGCATCGAGGATGGCTTTGGTTTGGAAACAGGTAGCTTCGAGGGTAGCACGGGCAATGTGACCTCGTTGAGTGTGTTGAGTGATACCGAAAAGTGTTCCCTTGGCATCATCAATCCAGTATGGGGCGAAGAGACCAGAGAAGGCAGTAACAAATACCACACCACCATTGTCATCAACAGTCTCTGCCAATTCAGTGATCTTGCTAGAGTGTGCAATGAAACCCAAGTTGTTCATCAAGAATTTAACACCAGAGCCTGCAACAGCAATGCTACCCTCAAGAGCGTAGACTGGTTTTCTGCCATTACCAAAATCGTATGCGACAGTAGCCAAAAGACCATACTTTGATACTACGGGTTTGGTGCCAACGTTGTAGAGAAGGAAACAACCAGTTCCGTAGGTGTTCTTTGCATGACCAGGTTTGAAGCCACATTGACCAACCAAGGCGGAAGATTGGTCTCCCAAGCAGCCAGTGATTCTGGTACCTTTCAAAGCACCATATGCAAGTTTACCAAAGGCCTCTTTGTCAGAGGAAGGAACAATTTTTGGGAGAGTGACGTTCTTTCTGTCGAGTTGGAAGAAGTTGAGGAGTTTATCATCGTATTGTAATGTGTGAAGGTTCATGAACATAGTTCTAGAAGCGTTTGTGGTGTCTGTGACATGAATGCCACCTTCCTTTCCTCCATTGAGCTTGTAGATCAACCAAGAGTCAACTGTTCCGAAAGATAATCTGCCTTCGTCGTATGCGTTCTTGATGGCTTCAACGTTTCGGTACATCCACATGAGCTTAACGCTCGATGGGTATGTGGATAGTGGCAGACCGCACAATTGAAGGATCTCGTCCGCTCCTTCGGAATCCTTAAGCTCGCGCACAAGAGCTGTGGTTCGGGTGTCAGGCCAGACAACGGCATTGTATAGTGGTTCCCCAGTGTTTGTATCCCAGCAGATGGTGGTTTCACGTTGGTTGGTAATTCCAATGGCTTTGATGTCGGACTTCTTGTATCCCAATTCGAGGAACTTCTCTGTTGCCTTGTCTATACATTCATCCACCGAGTTGACCAACTCTTGAGGGTCATGTTCATGCCATCTGCGAAAAGAGTATTGTTAGTCGTTGGACGCACGAGTACGAATGGCACAAGAGTTGAACTTACCCGGACTCGGGATACATGTTCTCGAATTCATGCTGGTGCATTGCCACTGGTTGTCCTTGACCATTGAAGATGATGAATCTTGTGGAAGTTGTGCCTTGATCAATGCTACCAATAAACCAATGTTTCTCTTGTTCCTCCTCGGTCTCGGTTAAATTCTCTGGCAGATGTGATTTTGTTTGTTCGATGTGCTCAACATATTCTGGATCCTCTGATTGTGGAGCCTCAACGTTTCTAAATTCTGCATCTCTCCTGTACTTGTAACTGTCGATATCACCAAATGGGATCGAAGGTGGTGGTGTGGGATGCATCATCATGGTAGGAATGTGATTGTGTGTAAAACGATTTAAAAGACAAAGGGTATTGTAAAAGCAACGCTTGATGTATGGAGTGAAGGCGAGTCGCTAATAAAGAAGATGCTTGAGAAGAAGTGTTGGTTGTGTATGGAAGATGGAATGGAGGGGGGATATGTTGTATATATAAAAGTCTGGGAGTAGGTGGGGGAGTGAAGGAGGCTTTGCTTTGTTCCGGGAAAGGTAAGAAGTAGGCGCGAAGGGGAAGCTCGCTAGTCATGGAGAAGAGATGCAGATGGGGATGGAGATGTGGAAGGGGAGTAACGGTAAAAGGATCTACGCATTAGGAAACTCACCGTACTGTGCTACTCTCAGAAAATATTGGATCGGAGACTCGGTATTCAGGTCCCATCCAGCTAAAATTCCTACCTTAGCTTTTCCATACCTTGACCAAAGGCAATTATTGGAGCCCCGCCATCTTTCGTTCATTGTGGGAGCTAAGAAAAGGAAGAAACTAAGAAAGTCGCAAAGATCCTTAGTATAAAATTTCGATTGTCGATGGCGTCTCGTCGGAAGTTCCGTATATCCTTGCCATGCCATGCCATGCCCTGCCATGCTGTGTGCCATGTCCATATTGAAAATTATGTTGTACGCAGCGTAGATTATTTTGCTAGGCAGTAGTGTCTTCTGTGCCAGGTGAAAGCGGGGGCCCCTCTCTTTAGGTCACTTGGTGAATTTTTGGTACGAATGCACGGATGGAGATGGGAAAATCGATCCCGCGCATCCAGCATTGGCATGGTTTGGCATGGATTTGGCAAGCCACGGTAGAGCTGTGGAACAAATCTGACGGTGGGCTGGACTGGTGGAAGAGGCGAAAAAATTAAAAAGAATTAAAAAAAAGATTAAATTTAGTAAGATTACGAAGTTACCTCGACTCTTGATGCAAATGCGGTAGCAATTTAGCTAAAAGTCTATCATCCATGTACACAATCCACATAGAACCATGTCAACTCTGCACAGAACACGCAGAACACGATCCATTTTCCCAGGGCGACATGTGACGGATCAAAGATCAGCGAAAATTCATGGAGGTAGTTCCGTTAACAGTGGGGAAGTAAGCAGGGGAAATATATGGGATTATGGGATTATGAGATTAGAAATTAGAATCAATTGATAGTAAAGTGTGTTGGACTTGGACACTGGACAGAGATTACTTTGACTTAGATAGGGACGAAGAGATCTAATTACTACTGAATAGATACTAGAGGATTATCAAATACATCACCAGCTGACGAGTAAATAATCATTAGATACCTACCTAGTACATCCATCTAAAAGCTCCTATTACTTTTGGTGGGGCAGGGGACAAAACAAGTGCTTCCATTCCTTTCCCTTAGCCCAACACCGATATTGTCTTTCCGTTGACGGATACTCCCCCCATCCGTTGGTCGTCTTCCCACATTCCATTTCACTCCCTCTCTTCTCCTCCTCCCTTCAATTGATTACTTTCAAGTTTCAACCCACTTGCTCTACTACAATTTCTACAATGTCAAACATGAAACGTCCAATGGCTCTGCATATGGGCTGGCTGGCTGGCGGAATGAACTGGCTGGCCTTTCTCTTCCAGTGTTCGAGGCGTGTTCTATGAAAACGGAAGAATTATTTCCTCCTATCGAGACGAAGAATTGGAATTATGCCGCGCCCAGTGGTTCGTCACCCTATAGAAATATCCATGTAGTTTCCTCTTGTAGAATTATCCAAAGAGGAAGTTAGAGTCCGTCCGTCGAAAACAAAATATATCCGTGCTTCACTCACTTGGGTACTTCCGTGGACAACTTTTCTAATCCATGTCTGCATTCGCATCTGCAGTTACATCGTGTACGCTGTACATGTCTCCTGTAAGCTCTGTTTGCATTCTTTGGGCTCCGAAAGTCGATGCACCTCCACTATTATTCTTTTTTACGAGACGAGATAGCTGCTCGACTAGCTCTGGCCCCTCAAAAAGCTCATCCATCGAACTGCTGATGCTTGTACCGGTATCGCCTTGACAGGTCTTTCCCGGGAGCAGAACATCTACCCAGTACCTACAAATCTACGAGACATAAGACTCGCAAATGATCCACAGTCTCACTTGTGGCTGTGTGTCCCTGAGGCGCCATGGTGGGGGAATTGGGACCGCAAATCTGCAAATCTTCTGTGTGTAGGGAACTGGGTAACGTCAACACAAACGAAACGACGTTGTTGGAAAAACGGCTCAACCAGGTCTTATCTGTTCTCTGCCTTGGAAATGATAACCAGATGTCGATGTTATGATGAAATTCCATCTCTTCAATCATCGAGAAGTGTAAAATCAGCATAAGATCTCGATCGAATACATAGGTAACATCATGCCCCCATTATTTTTGAAGTCATCAATTGATTTTACATCAATTGTTGAAATCATTTGGGATCTTGGGATGTTTTCTTATCTCAGATTTCATCATACCATCATCATACAACATCGCGGAGTGTATGTCCAATTTATGTCATTTATGAATTCATAACATAACCTCTAACTGTTGGAGGCGAATAGATCTTCAGGAAGAAGATCACGACATAACATAATTGTTCACGGGGTACGTACTAAGGGCAACTCATTGACAACACATTTATCTCGGCATTCTTAATTTTGTTGAAAGAAAATCCCATTCTCGACGATACTTGTCCAACCCCCCACAAATTGACAGTGATCAATTTTCGTTTTCATCTTTCTTCTGAAACTTTGAAAATATTCAAAAATCACGACTCAAGTTTACCCCTTTTTACCATCCTCTTGGATGTTGATGCCCTACCGGTACTCTACTCCTACTCCACAAAGTTATTATTAATTGCTCTCGTGTACAGTGCTCGTGTACAGAGTACGGAGTTCAAATTTCCAAAGTATTGTCCACCCGGTCAGCACAGTCCAATTCAAATCAATTCGAATCAATGCAATGCAATTCAATTCAATTCAGTTCAACTCCTCGCGTCTAAATCTAAATTCCAAGTCCGAAGTTCCAAGTTGGAACTTCCAAGAGTTGAATCTCAAACTACTCGAGTAATAGCAAAAATGAGAAAATGATCACTTGCCATTACTTCCTCGTCTATGCACAATTCAATAGGTAATTCCAATAATTCAATTCCAATAATTTACCAACAACCAAAGCCGAACTCTTTCCATCTACTCTACGGTCCACGGAGTACTACATTCATCTGCCAATTATTGAAACCCACTAGACTAGAACCCAGCCAAAGTCGAGACAATAAGAGAAATTCCCATCACAGCCTCGCCCATACATCTATGTCTATACATTACAAACCATCTATGTTCCGAGAGTCAGTCCACCCCGCTGGTCTTCTTCCTCATTTACCAAGCTAATCATCAAGTCCAGCTCCAGCCCCTCAAGATTTCAAAAAAAGTTGGGGGTTACAAAAACTCAAATCGGGACATCCGACGGGATTTCCTAATTCGTCTTGGGCTTCTCTCTAATCTCTTAGACTTTTTTGTATTTTAACCTTTTTTTCATTTCTATTTCTGGAGAAACGCCAACGGAAACCGAAACAGAAACAAAAACACATCAATCAAATATAAAATTGAGTGCCGGAGTACCGATACGATACAGATACAGCATTGGAACCAAAAGACCGTGCAGACGTGCATGACACTTGCATCGCTCATCTATTAAAGATTACTAGGTAGCAGGTACTATTATTTATTCCTCAATAGGAAATTCCAGTCAGGAAAGCATGGGGGAGCGATACTGCGAGCCCGCGGTTAAGCATTTTGGGTATCCATCCACCTGCTTTTCAACCACCTCCCCACAAGACCACCCTTCTAGAACAATTTAGATCGGTTCATCCACCCCTTTCGAGTTTCAAGCCGGTGACCCGCAACTCAAAAAATTTCTTATCCATCGTGAGAAAAAGGTCACGATGTCAATTTCTAGCTTCATGTTTTGGTCTCTCGCATGCTGCACAGACTTTGCAGGGCTTTTTACACTCTGTTGAGTAGAGTACACTCATCTTGGTACCTGACTACCACCTTATTTTCCTACCCAAAATAATAACTTTCAAGACACAATATACCCACACATTCCCACGGATTCCCACACAAATTTTGATGATCAAAATCCTCCGTATGATTAAGATACAATATCAATTTTAAAATGTTAGCACACAAAAATGCGACGACAACATTGCAAACTTGCAAAGGACGACAACACGCAAACAAAGTCGACAACAACGGACAACATGCAATGCATGCAATGCATGCAAGACAGGCGCTTTCAAAAAAAAAATTCGAACTCCCTCGAAGATTCGAGACTGTGCACTTTGCAGTCTGCACTGCACTGCACTGCACTGCACTGCATGCTGCATACTGCACACGTATACTCCGTACAGTAAGTATGTATGTAGTACTGGCGTACTACTACTGCATCTTTCAAGTTAAGGTTACATTGCTGCGAAACGAAGAGAAATAAATAAATAAACGTAAAATTTAAAAAGTCAACTCGCCTCTTCTCTGTTCTCTTCTTTTCTCGAGAGTTAAGAATTAGAGTTAAAGTTACAATCTAAACCCCATTCCCATTCCCGTTTGAAAGTAAAAACTCTATCTTTCTTTTCTTTCCTTCCCTTTCTTTCTTTCTTCCTTCCTTTCACTTTCCCCTTCCCCACATATATGCATACATATCCATTACTGAGTAGGTTACCAAAACCCAAAAATATTATTAATGTCAAAATTCAAATTTAACATTTAATATTAACATTAACATATGCCAGCGTGAACATTTTTACATGGGGTTTTTCCTTACGGCACGGCGCGGCGTGGATTCGTGTGTGTACGTGGACTGAGCCGGAGCCGAATTATTTGTACTTGTACGACCAACTGCAGGCAGAAAGAAAGAACTCTTGGGAAATTGAGAGAGGAGCCAAGTATAATTTCAAATATAATATCTCCGAGTTTGTTAATCCGGCTCGAGGTCTTTGGTTTTTTTTATCCGTTTTTGTTTTTTTGTGATTGTAATTGTAATGGGTGTTTACTTTGTAAATAATGGTTGGATTAGGCTGTTGGGTGTATTGGGTTGGGTTTGGGTGGTTTTCTGATGTGAGAGTGAGGGTGAGAGTGAGGGGGAGATTGGGAGACAGGCAAATGGAAAGTAAGAAAACGGACTTGAGTTCCTGCAGTTATTGCGCCGCGTGGACAGTGCTGCAGTATGTATGAAGGAGGGAGAGGGAGGGTGTACAGTATAAGGAAAGATACGATAGGATAGGATAGATTATGATAGGATATGTATGTATGTATGTATGTATGTATGTACGGAGTATTTCGTACCGCAATACGGCGGGAGTTTTCCACAGTGCTTTGGAGGGGATTGGGGGATGGGGAGAAAAAGGAGGATTGGGGAGATAGATGGATGGGGGAGATAGATGGATGGGTTGGTGTTTAGTTTTATATAAATTTTTAACAGTAACAATGATAGAGATAGAGAGAGAGATATATAAAAAGATATAAAAAACTCCTCGTCTTGATACCTATCTAGATAGAGAATTATAATTAATTAATTAATAAAATCAAACAAAACAGGATAAAACAAAACAATACAAAATAATACAACAATACTGTAGTACAAGTACAAGTAACCTTACAGTAGGTAGTATTTTTCGGATGCTGCCGGATAGCTGATATGTAGATAGATGCGCGGGTAGCATATAGGATATAAGAAGGGACAGGATGAAGATGTTGGGATATGCGCGTTAACGTTTCGTGCCTATTAGGTATCTATCTATACAAGATGAGATGAGATGAGATGTGCAGAATATATATGCAGAATCTAATATCTGTGCAAACTCATTTTCGATTTCAATATTCATTTTTAATATGTGTATGTGTATGTACTCCGTATGTACTATGTACTATACCTATGTACGGATAAGCTAAAGAAATGGATGGATATAATCTTACAATATACAATATGCGATGTAAAATGGGATGGGATGGGATAGGATGCCAAATTTTTAATTTTTAATTTTTTAAATCTTTAGAAGGATGGATGCAAGGCGTAAATCATAAACGTGTAACCTTATGTCGGTGAAGAAACGAAACGAACGGATGGATAAGAATGGATAGGATGGATAGGATAGATTTAGCGAGGTTTCTAGTTTTCTTAGCGTGGCTTTTTTAGCAAAGAGGTTTGCCCACCAACTTTCTGTTTTTTCTTTTTTTTTTTTCGAGGTTGTGTTTGTTGTGTTTTATTGTGGTGGTGGGATAAGGAATGTTTTTTGGGCGGGGGAAGAAGGACGGGGCGTTTTATTTTTCTACTTTTTGGTTTTGAGGCTTGGGCTTAGGTTTGAGTTTGGGAAGGTATGTGGTTTGGTTGGTAGGTAGGTAAGTTCTTATTTACTTCGCGTTGTAGGTTGTAATTATGGATGGGTTTCTTGGTGAAAGAGGGGTTGCGATGGAGTTTTCATTGAGTTTTTTGGTATTTTGTTTAGGCTAGGTAAGTAGTATGTACTGAGTGAGTATTTATTTACTGTACTAATTATTTTGCATTGGTAGGTACCTATTCTATTATATGTAAGATGGATTATATGATATTGACACAATTGATCAATTGATGAATTTGCGCATGGTTTTACTTCGATGCGATGTTCTGTTAAGTTTCTTACACACATTTATATTCAGATAATAAGGTTTGAACTAAACAATTTATGCGTCTCTTTCCTTTTATTTTTCCTTTTTTCCTTTTTTCCTTTTCGCCTTTTTTCTTTCTTCTCCATCCATTCATCCATCCATCAATTAATTCCTACCCACTCTTGACCTTTCGCCTCTCTCTTCTCCCTTCATCCCGCATCCTTCATCTTCCACCTCAGCCTCCACTCTCACTTTCACCTTCACAACCTACCAATGTAAAGTCAAAGCTCTTCTCCAGTCTCTAGCTCTACTCTAGTCCCTAGTCTCTACTCTCAAAACCACAATCTGCACCCGCGGGAACTAGTAATTAGTAACTAGTCAGCCAAGCAAGCTACAACTCAATATATAACACAGGACACAAGACAAGACACAAGCTAGACACGATTGCCTTCCCACCCGTATCCGCATCTCCATCCACATTCCATGTCTCCACTATCTATTGTTATTATATATAATATAATATATTCACTAGATGATAGCGAAGCCAGAGTGATGAAATAGGTAAGCCGTATATGTATTGTGAACGTGCTACACGGCTAGAAGGATATGGATGTCGGATATGGATGTGGATGTGGATTACAAGACTAGTAATATCTAGCTGATATGTCTTGCATCAAGTGATGCAAGTCTTTGTGCCGTACCGTGCTGTGAAGTGTTTGCTCGTGTGCTTGCTTTGCTTGGCCTTGCTTGTTTTTGTTGGTGGGCTTGAGCTTGTCGGAGCTGGATTAGGCTTGAGCTTGAGCTGGGTCTGAATGATGGCTGGTGTTGGTGAGCTTGAGCTGGCTTGGTTGACGATTGGTGAACTTGAGCTTTGTCTGCTTCATGGTTGGTGTTCATGGAGTGGTGACTGTTGAGTGATGAGTAATAGAATACTCTATATTGCCGTGGAGTATGCCGTTTATCTCTTTGCCTCTTCTTATTCCTGCCGGCGAGCGCATTTCTCTTCCTCTCTATTTCCTGGTTAGTCTTTGACTCTTTTTTTCTTCTTGTTTTCTTTTTTTTTTTGGAGTATAGTACAACATGAAGGACTTGCGTACATACTTGAACTTTGATGGGATTATTAGTGATGGACCTGGGCCTGGCGAGCATGCGATGATCGCTGTCGGTGGCGGATCGCCCGAAAACCCCTGTGAATTGGAAGCCGACTCAATGAGCTCGACTCGGTAATCGAGAATAATTGTTAGATTATCGAGAGAATTATTAGAGAATACACGATGAGAGACTTTACCGAGTAGCGTCTTTGTACCAAATTGGTCCGGTTTTATGAGAGGAGGGGGTAAGTAAACCCTTTGGTAAATCTAGTGACGCCTCGTCGAGTGAAGAAAAAGAAGAAGTCAGCTCTGACATGTTGGATAAGTGGCAGGAAAGTTGGTTTTTAATATAATCCAATAAAGTATTATTGGATTTCCAAAGAAAAAGAAACAAAATCACCTCTGGATATTTGATAGATGGTAGGAAAGTCGGTTTCGATTTATACGCGAGAAGGCGGCCCTTAGTAATTTCTTCTGGTATAATCCAGTGATATATTGTCATGTCCGAAGGAAAAGAAGAAATCAGCTCTGATATATTGAACAAGCGGCGGGAACGTTGGCTGCGATATTGGTAAACGAGAAGGCAGCCCCCAATAATTATCTTTTGGTATAATCTAGTGATATATTATCGAGTGTCCGAAGGAAATGAAGAAATCAACTCTGACCAAACGGCAGGAAAGTTGGCTATGATATCATACGCGAGAAGGCAGTCCCTAATACTAATCTTCTGGTATATCCCAGATGAATAGATCCAGTGATTCGACGGTGTCTTATAGGCGACAGGGAAGAAATCCTCTGGATTTTGTAGGAGACGGAAAGTATTGGTGTTTTAGATGGCGGGAATGTGAGGGATCTTCAACTGAAGTTTGAATATTCAGTATCGTCTGAATCTTCAATCCATTCTGGTACACCGAATCGGTTAAATCCTCCAGTTGAAGTCAAGTCTTAAGCCCATCATATTCTTCAAGAAAGGCGGAAGATGATACTGGCTTAAGGTTCCTGATTATGTTCCAAAGAACAACATCAGATCCACTCTACATTTCTCCCATGACCCCAACAAAAGCGCCTACCACAGCACCAACTTTTCTTGGCCGCATCGGGCATCGACTCTGGCCGGAAAACCCCCTCTGTCAAGTTGTGCTGGAGGCGAGTCCTACCATCCAGCTCAACCAAGGTGGTATCTTTCCAGAAAGCGTGGCAATCATATTCCCGAATTTTCTCCACGGTTAGGTGGGCAGCTACTTCGGTCCACTCAAAAGCGAGGGATTCTACGCAGTAGGGATAACCGTCTGGGTAGGCAAGGTGGAATAGCATCACTCTCCCGCTTAGGTCGATGTCGTCTTCCTCGATTGACTCTACCAATTCGTCGGGGTCTAGATCTGAGGGGTAATCGGATCCCTCCTCTTCACTACCTACCATCGCTTTCTCCTCCTCCTCCTCCTCCTCCTCTTCCTCTCCCTCCTCCTCCTCGCCCTCATCCTCATACTCCTTCATCTCCGCCTCCTCTTCACTCTCAGAAGTTGAAAAATCCATTTCCCTGACCAGGGCAGGAAGGCTATCCTGGCGCCAACCACCGGATCTGCAATCATTCTGTTCTACTAACATTTTCATTTTCTTAATACTCAAACTGACTTGAGTATTTGATGTAGCTTGAATGTTTAACTTAAATTAAAAGATTGATATGATTTAAAAGTCTGAATCAAGTTGAATCTTTAAGGCAAGTTAAAAATATGAAGTTGTGATAATATCTCAGGAATTTTCTCTCAGTACCTAACAAGAAAGAAACCTGGGGGGAAGTCTCCGAAAACTATATAGATGATTTCTATTTGGACTGGAAGTAGCTTTACGAAACTAGAACCTAATTGGGATATAGTGAAGTGGTTAGCTAAGAAGAAATTTGTCACCGCAGAGGTTAAATTGTACTAACTTCCCAACTACTTAATTACTAAATATTACTCATTCAAAAACTTTACTTTACACTAATATACAAATATCACCACAATAGCCAATATAATGATAGATCGATATTGAGACTAGAAACTTGAATATAAAATGGGTACCCGTGGTGTCAGACTCAAATCTGTAATAGGAAGAAGCGCGGCTACTAAGCAAAACAGGGCGGTTACTTAAATCATTGTCGTCTTTCGATTGCTCTACTTACCTTTCAAGTTCGGCTTTTAGAAAAGAACCTCGTCATTGATACTTAACATGTTGTTTATATGTGGGTTTATCTGGTTCTGGATGGGTTGCTTACTGTGAATGATGCTGTGTGTATGTGACCATTTGGTTAATCTATGCTTAGAGCAGTCATTTCCAAATTTCTTGTCTTTTCATCTGGTTTGGTATCAATGTTAGTATTCCAATACCTAGGTAGGTACGGCAGTTATTTATATTACGTATAAACTTGTCATGTACATGTTATCTCCACAAGAGTCAACTTAATTCTGTGGGAATTATACCTGCATTACCAAGAAACCCAGCAAGGTCGCACCTTCTTTAAAAGGAGTCCTGAGCAAGGAATACATACCAAAGACATTTGATCCCAATATATTTAAACAGGTTAATCATATGAGTTTCGTAGTTTAAAAGAATCAGCTTGGCCTTGTAACTTACCTGCATTTACATTATACCCAAGTTCATAATTTATGTCCAAAAATATGATTATGATTGCCTCAACGTGCCACCAAAGAGATCCAACTGTTATTTTGTCTGAATTAATTCATCTTTAATTCGATTAATATATAGTACTAGACAAAATAAGGACCATTTCGTGTATTTGCACTGAAAAAGTCTAATTTTTACTCGTTTCATTTTCAATTGACTTTATATTAATATTTATAGAAATAATTATAAAATATGTACATTTTGACGGAAACCCCTGCTTTCCTTCCACCCTTATTATATAAGAAACCTCAGGTACACTAACCATATCCACACATGATACGATTACTCGGGATTAGTATACGATTTAGGTGGCCTGAGGATCAGATCCGGACAAGTACTAGGTATCAATGGTTATCGATAAAGTAAGATCATTAAAGGGATAAATATGACTTCTTTTTGCCTAGCCATTGCGGCTAGGCCATTCATTTGTGTATATATAGAGTAGCTATCCCCATCTACAGGTGCTCTTCTATAAACACCCTTTTGGTCACATGTATGAATTGAAACATGAAATAATAATTAGATGTTTTTCATGAGGTAGTCAAAATCATGTTTTTTGAATACACATATGAAACCAGGTGCAGTATTAGGATTTGAGGAACGTACTATCTGTAAGGCTGAATCAATTATTGAGGTCTATGTTAAAGTGAATGGTTCCTGCGTAGCACGTGCACAGGGCACTAGTCCTATTAGGACTAGATTGAGAAGCTCTCTGTAGGAGAGCTTCGCACTTCCGTAGAACTTAGATAATGAGTGATTCATATACAAGACCAATATAGCCTCAGTTCTGCCCTATCAGCTTCCCACTATTCCCTGTGTAAGGTCATTCCTTTTAACAGTTTAGGAAATAAAAATAAAATATAATGACTACATCCTATAATCCTCAGAGGAAGTGGAGGTGACAGCACCAGTGTATTGGACTCAGGGAGAGGCAGGAGCCCAAGATCTTTGGAGACGTAAGTGACTGGAAGAAAATGGGTATATGATCTTGAAATAATTTACCGTGATCACAGATTTTCTTGGAGTTTGGACCTAGAATATAATGTCAAATGTAGTACCAAATACAATCACTCGATCAGTTAGCTATCAAAACAACAATAAGTCAATTCTACGAAAAGTCAAAATCAGAATCAAGTTAATTATTACTTCGACTCTTACTAGCAAACTGGCAATTCTCTGTTGTGAACTCTAGCTCTTATAATTCTAAAAAATTACCATATAATCTTCCACTCTTCACCACTCCCATGATATACTCATAAAGCCACCAATCACTATCTATTGGGTTTCTTGAGACCAGAAAGAGCATCAGATTGAATTGATTGATTCTCTAGCTAAGCAGTTAAGCTGTGAGTATATATTCAAAAAATGAAGGAATAGGGTTAGGTATTCGGCCTTCGGAATTAAAGTGCTTTGAAATCAAGATATTGAAAGCAAACAAACAGTATACCAAAAAGGAAAGAATGAATTAAAAGTTGAGTTTTGTTTGCTCCTTATATGCATCATGCAATATATATGCATATGCTGCCAAGATCCCAGGAGGTCAACACTATCCCACATATATTATAATATAATGGGATCGAAAAATATAATACAGAAAACTTCCACTGTTAACCCATCCTCACACCCATCTTCGATCTTTCTACTCCCTCTTTTCAAACAATAGAACATTAAGTAAGTATTACATTATTTGCAATCTATGTCACTCATACTCATTACCCATTAAAAAGTACACAAGACTTACCAAATCTATTGACTGGACACGCTAATGAATGAATAGAATCTAGGGCGAAGAGAAATCACATTTACAGTCTACTTACCGATTGCTATGACTCTTTCGTTGCTCATTCCCCACCGCACATAGTCAATCCTTATGCCTCTAAGTCTCAGTATATGATCTTTCACAGATGATGAGAACTCAAGAGCTAAAATCAGAACCGTGAAAATCAACTTGTGTATTCTCCCATGACAACTAGGTTTTTCATATACCCATTGTGAATCATCATGTAGCTAGCTGACTATCTGGGATTATTTATCCAATCATAGCCCGTAATGCATATTCAAACCCCCTTTGAATCTCGAATTTCCCACCATCCATACCCTTTATCACCATTTCCCGTGCACGTAATTTGCCGCCAACCAGTTAAATTGCATTGAGAACCAAACCACACCAAACATACCAAATGAAATCATCAGCCGCCGTATTAGTAGCCCCCATATCCACTACCACCTGGTGGATACTGATACCCACCTTGTCCACCATAAGGAGGTTGCTGAGGTGGATATTGCTGGTCTTGGTATCCATGCTGAGATTGATATTGAGTTTGAGGAGCATCTCGACCCCATGGATCCGGGGGAGGTGGTCCCTGTTGACCCCATTGACCGGAAGGTGGAGGACCTTGATTCCATTGCTCTCCCGGTGGAGGGCCTTGTTCGTAGCTGTTAGGTTGGGCACCTCCATATTGTTGACTATATGGTTGCTGCTGCTGTTGTTGTTCATAGCCTCCATATTGTTGGTATGGAGGTTGTTGAGACGCATATCCACCTGGCTGTTGATAACTTGGCTCGAGATAGGCATTCCCACCTTGAGTTTGTTGAGTAGGACCTGTGTTTCCATATCCGTAATTTGGGACGATGTGTTTTCCCGGGGAACCTGGAATTGCGGAAGGGTTTATGTATGATGGTTTCGTATCCAATCCCTCCATTGCTCCTAGATCCCTAGTTTTAATTTCTGACCAGATAGATCCTGAGGTTTTACCATGACCACCTAGCGCACCATGATTATGGTCGTGTTGTTCTGAGCCAGTGTGGTTTCTACCAGCCTTCACGGATTCTGAACCAAGGACATGGTTTAAACTTTGGGCATTTGGCTGTTCTTTCACCCAGCTTTTCACAGTATCGAACATTTTCTTTTGGATTTCAACATGTTCATCGCGCAGAGCCGGGTGATGGAAGGTGCGTAGAATATCATTCATGACCTCATCAACGGGGACGCCTGGGTTTTGCCAGGCGAATAGTATACGACTAAAGAAGGTTAGTAATTCTATTACAACTACAGGAAGAAATCTTACGGTGTTACGTATTGCAAGATAGTGGAAGCCACTCTCCCAGCACATGAATTCAAGACATTAGAAAAATGATCCTTGGAAAGCATAGAGTGAGTTGGGTCAGTGCAATGTGGGTCGTTCCATGGCTCAAATTGAGAGTTTGCGCTGGCTTCGACAACTGTACTAGACCCCTTTCTCAAACTATCAGACACAGCATCGATGATAGGTCGAACAAATGGTGCGAGTAAAGATAGGATAAACACAGTCAAGGTCTCACTGATCTTCTCGACCAATGATTCAAGACCGGGGATTTTAGCA
The DNA here is from genome assembly GCF_000146945.2 of Sclerotinia sclerotiorum 1980 UF-70. NCBI lineage: Eukaryota > Fungi > Ascomycota > Leotiomycetes > Helotiales > Sclerotiniaceae > Sclerotinia > Sclerotinia sclerotiorum. The sequence goes on along the minus strand of NW_001820835.1, from coordinate 1,157,293 downwards.
ATTGTATTGTTAATTGCTCTCACAATCTTATCTCTAAATTCGAGAATAGGATAAATCTTTTTCGCAGTTGCGACGGGATCGAAATCGGGGCTCATTCCTGGAACACCCGGACCTGGGGGGCCACCTGTAGAGCCAGGCGGAGCATTAAAAGTGTTTCCGTCAGCTCTGGTCAGTTGATTGGAGTTTTGGTATTCTTGAGCAGCTGATTGAGCTTGAAGATCTCGTGCTGTACTTGCTAATCCACCTCCCATACCAGGAATCTGAGAAAGAAGGCCCACAAAGTCTGTGCCACTACTTCCAGATCCAAATAAACCACGCTGACCGTCGCCCCCGCCACTTTGTTGAGCCTTTTGCGCTCCACCTAGAGCAAGATCCATTTCTTCGACTTCGGTTTGGGTAAAATGATCATTTGCTTCACCAAGAACAGAGTGCAGGAAATCAACCGCTCCAAATGTGCCTGTAACTAGAGGATAAACATGGTGACCACGAATGTTAATCTCCGCATTGGCACCACAATGTGGAAATACATCACGATACCCTAATTCTCTCAAGGCTAACTCGCAATAATTTGTATGCGCTCCAAAGTCTTCCATGCAGTGTAGGGCTTGTCCAAGACATCGAAGGGCTTCACATAGATCTTCCTCTTTGCCTTTACCATGCGAACCGCTGGTATACAGTCTACCAAAGTGGATACTTCTTGCAAAGCTGAATTTGACATAGCCAGCACTGGTAGCCCAACCCCCACTTTCATTCGCAATATAATTCTTCATGCCTGTATTTGGGTCGATCTCTAGTTCCACTGGGTTAATAGGACCACGAAGCCTAGGGTCGAAGGTTCTTGCATCCTGATTATCAGCATAACCTTTGGGGTTGTCGATGTGCTCTTCGGGTCTATAAACGCCAAGACGTTCTTCTGTGACCTCAAATTCTGCAGTAGCATAACCAAAAGACAAGAAACTCAAAACCCAAACCTATGTCCGAACAATGAGCAAGCATATAAATGACAAGGGATGTTTTGTTTACATACCAAAATACGAATAGTAGGTGCTGACACTCCTTTCAAACTTCCCACATCAACTGCTTGAGAATAATCTCGTAACCAGTTACCAAAGTAAACCCTCTTAATCATCATGCTAGTCCACTTATGACCCTTAATGAAAGCAACAGTTTTAAGCATATCCTCGATATCACCATGACGAAAGTTTTTGCCCTCAATATTAGATATACTGGGGATGTTACCAGCACCAAATGCTGCTGCTGGGCCAGGGAGAACAATGAGCAAGATGCATGCTATGAGTAAAAACGACCCAGTGTTGGGCGTTAAGAAAGCCATTTTATATTTTGGAGTTATCTTCAAGCTGTGCTACGCTTTCGTATATTTCGTAGAGGCGGTAGAGGAAAGTATTGATATAAGGATACAAAAGATTGCAAGGTGATGAATAGGTAGGAATTACAACATTGACTGAGCCACACATCTGACGACTTGAAGAAAGCAAAACCCCGCCATCATGTGACTGTGATCAGCGACTGATTGCTTGGTCTACACGTGACTAATGTTAATAAGCAAGAATCAAATTAAGATTTCTGCAAGTTCCTGAAGATCGGTGTCTCCAAATTTATTATCTCTGATATCTCTGAACTAACTTGCTGATTGTTTTAGTCAAATACGACCTTTATCTTTACCATTCCAAATCCACTCATAGAAAAGAGAATCATGTGTTTTTGACGAAACCATCTCAGTTCGTCTGACCCCTTTCTAAGTTACAAGCTACAAAGTTGCAACTTAGTTGGCAACTTATTGTTACTTAGAATTCACATCCACGCATCTGAAAGACAGTTAATTGGTGGCTCCACCAAAAATATATACCTGTACGGACAACTCCCTCCACCGCTCTATTGTCCGGCCCTTCCGCCCTCTGTTTACGACCGTGCCCGATTCGATTTTATTTCCTTGCCAATTTGCCTCCCAAACTAGCTACAAATATCGAATCACCCCATACTACAGTTCTTAAATCAAAACTTTCACGGTTCGCATTCTTTAATTATATACGCATACCATCTGATATAATCGCTAATTATGTCTCCTTCTCGAACGCTTCCTACTCTCACTCAGGCTGAGGTCGCCTCTCATGATTCTGCAGAGAGTTGCTATGTCACAATGGGTACCAGGGTCTTTGATGTTACAGATTTCCTTGACAGCCATCCGGGCGGAGGTGAATTGGTATTAGAGTACGCCGGCAAGGACGTGACGGATATATTGAAGGACGAGCTCTCGCATACTCATTCTGAAGCCGCTTATGAGGTTCTCGAGGATTCTTTCATCGGATTCGTTGCTACAAACAAGGTCATAGATATAGCTACCAAAAGTACAAAACCAGATACCATCCTTCCACTCCCGCCAACAAAGGAAGGCCTGAAGGAATTGAAAGAGAATGGATCTGCAAACTCTCTGCCGGTTTATGCCAGTACTGGCATGTCAACGGCAGAAGACTTGAGCAAAGAGACGGATCTCGTAGAGGATTATAAAAAACACAAATTCCTTGACCTGAACAAACCATTGTTAATGCAAATTTGGTATGGTGGTTTCAGCAAAGAATTTTATCTTGACCAGGTCCATCGACCTCGTCATTACAAGGGAGGAGAATCGGCACCTTTATTCGGAAACTTCCTCGAACCTCTATCAAAGACAGCTTGGTGGGTTGTGCCGATTATTTGGGTTCCATCCGTGGCCTACGGTACATATCTTGCCAGCGAGGGATTCAATAACATCGCTGGAGAAGCAGCATACTGGTTTCTTGGTCTTTTCCTTTGGACCTTGGTCGAATATATTATGCATCGATTCCTCTTCCATCTCGATAAGTATGCATATTCCCTTATAGACTCAGCAATGAATCACCAAGCTAACTTGCATCTCTAGATGGCTTCCAGACAATCGAGTAGCACTCACTCTTCATTTCTTACTCCATGGTATCCATCACTATTTACCAATGGACAAATACCGATTAGTTATGCCGCCCACTCTCTTCGTCGTGTTAGCGACTCCTTTCTGGAAACTCGCTCACACCGTCTTTTACTGGGACTGGTATGTGGCTACGGCAGTATTCTGCGGAGGAATCTTCGGGTACATCTGTTATGATTTGACTCATTACTTCCTTCACCATCGCACATTACCTTCTTACTGGAGACAATTGAAGAAGTGGCATCTTCAACATCACTTCATGGATTATGAAAACGGATTCGGTGTTACAAGTCGATTTTGGGATTGTATCTTTGGAACACAACTTGCACCTGCGCCGAAGACACTTTGAAGTGAAGATGATGCGACCAAGCTAGGAAATAATGGTATGTTTTAAAATGATTTCACGATATAGATATATCAAAGGCATTCTGGTCTTGGTGTCTCATGGAGGAGGTTGAACAGAGGAAGCAGGCCGGCCACTTTGAGAGAAATTGTAGTTTCGTAGCCTTTTTAATACCCTAATGTACACTTTTACTTTCGATAAAGAAAATACATCATAAATACCTATAATTGACGACTAGTAATAAATTCTTGTACAATTTACCCCAAAAATTGATTATGAACGAAACTTCATGGACCTCGGCAAGCATCGTTCTATCGTCCTATACCATCAATGTTGGCCAAACACGTGGTGTGATGCCCAAACTAATAAGCAACTGACTAATATTTCATATTTTCCCACCCACCAGCCACTTTAACTTGCACAAGACGATAATTCTACTTCTGATTAATATCCATCATTCTGTAACGCTCCAAGGGCATTTTAGCTATCAAATCGAATCTTTCTAAATTACCAGGTCTGATTTTCGGAACAAAAGATTGAACAATAACATCGAAACCATAATTTATCCACTCTCAGGCGAGTAACAACCTTCACCATGTCCGCCTTAGATGTTGAAGCCCTCTTGGATTCAACCGCAGCTGCTACTCCTGTCGAGCAAAATGGATCTGCTAAGATTAAAGAATCTGATGATCGCCACAAGGGTGAACGCAGTGAAAGACGCGACCGTGATAGAATTCGCGATGATAGCAGAGATCGCGACAGAGATCGAAAACGTCGAGCTCGCAGCAGAGACAGAAACGAGAAAGACGGCACTTCAACCCCAATAAGTGAGAATGGAAGCGCAAAGGGTAGGCGCAGAAGCAGGAGTCGGGATGATAATCGTCGACACCCACGTCGCCGGAGAGATACCCCTGAAGAAAACGGCCGCAGGGATGGAGATTATTATAGGGGAGGTAGGGCTGGTGGTCGTCAACGCTCACGAACTAGAAGTCCTGATAGATATTACCGTCCACGAGGCGACCGCCGTGATCGCGATGAGGCAGACAAGCCTCGTGAAGAACGCCGACCTAGAAGTCCTAAACGAGAAGGCACACCTCCCTTGACTGAAGATGAACGGGACAGGCGCACCGTTTTTGTACAACAACTAGCAGCTCGTCTCAGAACTAAAGAACTCATAGCATTCTTTGAAAAGGTTGGCCCCGTCAAGGAGGCGCAGATTGTGAAGGACAGAGTCAGTGGCAGATCTAAAGGGTAAGTTATTTAGTTCGCAATTCTTTTAAATGGCTCTTTTATTAATTTCGCACAGTGTTGGTTACGTTGAGTTTAAAAACGAAGAATCAGTTCCTGCCGCTATTCAACTCACTGGACAGAGACTCCTAGGAATCCCAATTATTGCACAGCTCACTGAGGCTGAGAAGAATCGACAAGTTCGCAATCCAGAGGCTACCACCAGTAACCCTAATCAAATTCCATTCCATCGACTATATGTGGGTAATATACATTTCAGCATCACTGAAGCCGATCTACAGAATGTGTTTGAGCCATTTGGTGAGCTCGAATTTGTCCAGTTGCAAAAAGAAGAGCAGGGACGGAGTCGGGGTTATGGATTTGTCCAGTAAGCTTTTTCTATGAAAGGTTGTGTAGCTATACTAACGACTACAATAGATTCCGTGATCCAAATCAAGCTAGAGAAGCGTTGGAGAAGATGAATGGATTCGATCTTGCTGGTAGACCAATCCGTGTTGGTCTTGGAAACGATAAGTTCACTCCTGAATCTACCGCCAGTCTTCTACAAAGATTTCATGGCCAAAGCCACCAACAACAATTCCAGGGTTCCGCATTTTCCGGCGCCGGCGGGCGTGGTCCTACCGCTGCTGGTGGCAGCAATTTCGATCGTGCTGGTGGTCGTGATAATGATAAAGGTGCGGGTGGTGCTAGTGCTTTGGACGACACTGACGTTGGCGGCGTAAACTTCAACAATTATAGTCGAGATGCATTGATGAGAAAACTCGCCAGAACAGATGATACCACGACTGCGGCGAACCACGAAAGACGAGAAGTATCAAAACCTAAAACAGAGACCAAAGCTTTACCAGTCAACGTTAACATGGCTAGCCGCTGTGTTGTACTCAAGAACATGTTCGATCCTACAGAGTTAGTAATACATTACCTTACGTCAACCCATTGCTAATCAAATTCACAGAGAGGACGGTGAGAATTGGGAAAAAGAACTTGAGGATGATGTCCGCGCAGAAGCGGAAGAAAAATATGGCCACGTTGTTCACATTGCTTTAGATCCGAACTCCCAAGGAGATATTTATCTCAAATTCGATCGAGTACAAGGAGGGGAGAATGCTATCAAGGGTCTAAATGGCAGATATTTTGGTGGACGAATGATTAGCGCTACTCCTGTTGTGGATGCAGTCTACAGCAGTTTGTTCTCTCGCACAAAGGCTATTTGAGATGCTAATTATGGCCTACATCCCATTTGTATTAGGCTCGTATCTGGTAAGAGGTACTCTCCTCTTTTGTATGACAAGACTAATATTGAGTAGATTTTTATCACAGAAATCTCCATGCGATAGGCATACATACCTTCGAAAATGTCACCGACATTGTGACTACCGAAGCAGCAACCACATCGTTATTTCAATACGTAATTCAAGTATTCAAGATGTTCCGGACTTGAAACTCGATTTGAGCATCTCAGGCATACGTTCGAGAACATTGCTGATTTCTTTATGCAGGAGCTTCACAAGCCTAACCCCCTGCCTATTATTCCACTGATTGCACATAGGGACCGTTACTGTACACAAAGTTCATTCATTATCACTGTTTTTTTGGCATACATGCTCGAGTCTGACGATAGTACACTTTAGTTAGATGGAGAATAAATTGATACAGCATGAAGTTTTAATGTTGTTAATTATGTGACAGCTACATTGCTTTCCACTAATACTTACCAATGCCAAAGCAATCTACGTACATGAATAATAAATTCCGGCATCGCTCTGCGAGTGTAAGGAGGAGATGCTTTGGATCGAAACGTCGATGCATGGTGTTGAACCTCTACACTATGTATTGTTTAATTATAGAAGCTTGTTCCTAGTAACGGGGCTTACCTACCTTATTTCCAGATTTCAATCGTGACTATCCCCAGGTCCTCTTATTTCTTTATTACGGCCTGACTGGTACAGTGATCTGATAGGGGTTTTAGAGTCAAATGACGAATGACGATGAACGACACTTGATAGATGTGGCACTTGGTAAGTTTCATATATAGTACATACCCGAACTAATCGAATGAATTACCTACCTATATACTTCAATTGTTTACATTTAGCTTTTGCCCGTGATTCCTTCGCTGATTTCTATTGTGTTTCATGCAATGAGATTTTTGAGGGAGGAACTTGAGGTTGTGATGTAAGATTACGTCTGCGTGCAGGTGAATTAGGGTTTATATTTCAATTCTAGTGAAGAATTGTCACATACGACCATAGACTGAAGAGAATTGGGCATCCCGTCCGCTCTGCCATACACAAGCTTCAGATCGGTAGATTAGTAGTTGGGTGGGTGACCACCAGCGAATCCCTACTGTTGTATGTTTTTTTCTTCGACTTTTTTTCTAGTTTACTTTTTTCTTGCTCACAGTCTTGATTGTTGAGGTTGGTGCATGAGTGTGCTGTTTGTTGTTGTCCTTTGAACATGAGTGGAAATGTTCGAAGTGGGTGTATGTGCATTTGTAAATGCTGAGGTTCAGGTTTCAGAGATAGTTATGGGGACGGCATGGTTTAGACATTGTGAAAAATTGGGCTACCTATCTAGTATATGTTCGTAGGATTATTGATAGGAAGTTAAATCTTAGACTGTCACAAGAGTTCATTTGTTGTGCTTGTACGAAAAATTAATTGTTGGCTTTTTGAGATGTAGGAAAGACTCTTGCAATGACATTTATTTTCCTGTGGCTATACTCTAGGTTACTTAAGTAAAGGATTGAGGGAAGTAGGGGAGCTCAAAAGATATATCTTGGATTTTGAGAGTTAGAACTAGGAGGTAGGAATCAAAATACGGAAGGAGGGAGAAGAGATGTAGATTCGGATTATTCTAGATAATATGCAAAATCTATGTACGTAACAAATCCTTTTCCAGAACATGATCGAAAATTAATTAATATTCAACCTTTTGAGATGCGTAATAAACGGAGTCCTAACTAGAGTTTCCGACTATTCAGATGCGCAACAAAATCCCCCTTTTCCAATGTTAAGCGAAAAAGTTAAATTGATATATAATTGTATAGTTTTTTAGATGTGTATAGAAAGTGGCTTGTAGTTCTGAGGAGATGTTAGGATACTAATATGATTGGGATAGATAGCACGTTGTTTTATACAGAATAAAACCTATTCTTGAAGAATAGCTAGTTTGGTGCTTGAGGAGGGATAGTCCCAGAAATCATTTCATTTGGATCAGATTCAGACATGCAACGAAAGCATGTGCTTTGGTATTGGTATTAGTTCTGTGTTCCGTGATTTGGAACTTGAAATTCCCGAGGCTGTTTCACAGATAATAATAAGTCGGGCATTCCTTTTTCGGGAGAATTAGTTTAAAATGTACTAGTACTTGTTTCAATTTAGATATACAGCTATATTTACTGTTCTTGAAATATTCCATCAGCTTAAAAGATAGTCGTAAACTAAGAAAACTTTTTATATATAGTGGATAGTGAGGTGTTAACCAACAAACCACCCCTCTCGCTTAAGGTTAAATCTCTGCAAAATTTCTTCAACCCCCCCCCCCTTCAAAAAGGGGAACCACTTAAAAAGCAGCTTCCGGTACGGGGAATTGAACCCCGGTCTCCCGCGACCTGATTTGAGCTAATGAACTCGAATGAGAGGCGGAAATGCTAGCCACTACACCATGCCGGATATCTGATTTATTTGATGGGAGAGTAGAGCGTAAGCTGAACTATAAAGCTGTGAGGTATGGCGGAGTAAGAAAGAATGAATTTTCACACAAGTTCTATGATTTAAACTTCTACTTGGGCCTCTTGATTATCCACTTTAGTATTGTTTCTCTTTCTTTATACTTCATATTTATTTCTTCATACTGCAAAGTGATTTGTATCCCGAAATTAAGGTTGCTGGAAATCTATTCATTTGCTAAAGAGTATAATCATACGAGAATTTTTCACCAAACAAAAGAATTTAATAAACGGATCCAAAAGAGCACATCACACATACCTTCACCATGAGTAGGTACTATATACTCTAGTACAATGTACACTTTGCTGCTTGTGATCATGTTATTTTTCTTGAGGATACTGACTACATGTTGCTTGTTGGAGGAGTATGGGCATAGGTATACGAGGCCCAGGGGATGGAAATGAGCTTGGGATCTCAAAGGAGCACAATAGAGCATATGAAAACTCCCCATACCGACTTCTTAATCTTCTAGCTTTGGGCAATTGTGTAATGAAGGGAGGCTGAAAAGGTTTCGTTGTATATTTCATTTGAGACTTCATTTACTGGGTCAAATTGGAGCTAAAATGGAATTTTGGAAATTGCTTTATGTTGAAGGCTAGAAAAGATTTGTCTGAGTGAAGCAATATTAGGCTGTGTGGATGTAGTGATCTTGTACCTTTCATTCAACAAAATTAAAAGAAGTAGATTGGTAGACGTATCTGTGATTATGTTCTTGGTAGATTTGTTTATGAACATATAGATGAATAAATGACGAATAAAATCTAGTTTCAGTGTGAGCGATAAGTCTATGGATAGCATATGCCAGGAGAGTCGACCACAACAAATGGTACCCCAAAAGAAAATATCTAGTCTGCATGGCTGCATATAATCCTTTGATGGCTTCAGCATTATGTCCATAAAGTGAATAGACACTAGCTACTTTCATCTAGTCTTGAGTTCTACTATCATTGGAGCTCCGTCTTGTCTTGAAAGTTGAAAATATTTGATACTCTCAGTAGGTATCAGAAGATGCTGCACCGCATTTCCAACATTCAATCTTTTTTTCGACTCAAGATATCTAGGTCTTACCAAAAACTATCTCTTGCCGGACAAGATTCAAGTCTAAAAACCATAAAAGCGGGAAGTCCCAGGGAAGAGTCTCTTGCTGTGCACAACTTTGATGCTAGAAATTCCCCGCCAAAAAATAAAAAAATATGGTTGACACAAATTTGGTTTGCTGACTGCCTGTAGACAGAATTTGAACCAGATCTCTTCTCCCTAGAAACAGATGTGACATCTTTCCGATTGAATATAGAATAGCCATCACAAAAAAAACCCCCGAAAATTAGGAAATCAGTTATTAGGATTGTTGCCAAGGTCTTGTCATAATTTCTCCATGAAGGGTAACGCAAAGTGAATGAACGGACATGATTTCTATTACTTTATAGATTTCAAACTCATTTTCTGTCAAAAGCAAACTTGCAATCAACTCTCATAAATAAGATCACCACCACTGTTTATACCGAACCTCCTTGAGATTCAACCAAAACAATACATTCATATGCTATTTTGTTCTAGCATTTCTCTATTTCTCCCTTTGCCTAGAAACAGAATAACTGTTAGTTAATACACATAATACTCACAATCTTCCTCGAAATCTCATCAGACCCCACTTATACTCTTTCAACTTCTCCGGCCAACTCTTTATTTATATCAACATAACCCCCACCTCACAAACTAAGAAACAAGAATGTGGGGTCCCAAACACAAAACATAAAACAATTCACCTCCACAACCGTGCCACAATTACCCCACCGCCACAAACCACATCACCCGCAAACCTTAAAAAAGAGTCTATTCGCAACGACGCCAATAAACCCCCAACCAAGCCCTCCCTCTTAAAGACAATGAGGAACAAAAAGCAAAAGAAAGCAAAGGCGAATTGCACCAAACGGGAATCGAACCCGTGGCCTGCGCAGGCTCAACTAGACGCTAAGCTAGAAGTGGGAAGCGCAGATTTTACCACTAAACCATTGGTGCAGTTTAATGACAAGGTGAGTATGATCGGAAATATATCCACACTTTCTTGCCGCTGGCTATTTTCCGAAAATTGGTATTTTTATATCTTCATTTTTGCAATAGAGATTGATTTTTTATGTCTTTTCATTATCTACTTCGAAATATCAATCGCTAAAGCTAGGATTCAGATATTATTGCTCGGAAATCGAGTGATCAGCTTCCCTTTAAACCCAGTTGGGATACTTCTTCTCTAACACTATGACCTCGCAAGTGTGTTCCTGTCTCTTGTTTTTTTATCTATATTTTGTAATGTACTTATAGTATCTGGAAATCATACTTCCAAACATTACTTTCTCATCCTCAACTTATCTTGTCGCACATGCTACAGTTGCAAACTCTCTCACTTGAAGAGCTACTTGCAGACCGCGAAGATGCGAACGTTTACACAGATGGAATGTCACTATCGACTCTTCGATTAAGAGCAAGAGACTTATATGCTTTCTGTTCTGGGTATGTGGGTTGGTAGTTATTTGGCACCGCCACAATATCAAACTGATAGATTTACCACTGTAGAAACCTAATATTTTTTCACACTGAATACCTTGACAGCAAAAACATCTCTTGGATTTTCCTGTTTCAATTCTTCTTGTCCTCTATACCGTCGATTGGTGTACTGCCAAGTAGTTCCTTAATTTTCTCAATTGATCCTACTGTGCGTGGCCTATTAAGTATCCTTCTCAACAGTTACAGATGAACCACCCGTACACCATAAAACCCGGTTTACATACGGAGCATGCAAAGGCACAGCGTTAGTACATTCCCTCTAGAATCTTGATGTATCCTGCGGCTTTCCATCATACCATCGAGAAGTAATTTTCCAAAAACGATCGTTAGCTTATCCAGACAAACCACATTCACAATGCCTTCCTGGATTTGATAAGGGGAAGCGGGATGCAGCTGATATTGGGTTAACACACTTTCCTTTTCGAGACACCAGCTCTGACTGTGATGCCCTCAGCGCACCAGGATACCCCGTAAAATCCCCAGTTGGAGATAAGTCTAAATCCTATGTCGCCTATGTCGGATTCAAGAGTGAAGATATGGAGTTTGGTTTTACTGTAGAAGTCCTTGGTTCCACAGATATATTCACAGCAGAAGTCATCGGTTGGGTAGATGAACTGGAAAAAGAACTCCTTGGTTCTATTGATAGATTGGCAGCAGGAGCCCCAGGTTCAATAGAAAAGGAAGTCCTTGGCTCAATAGGTTGATTGACATTAAGTGTCGTTACTACATCCCACCGAAAAGGATCAAGCGCAGAATTTAGAATCTGGTTGGCAAGGTTATCGGCACCAAGCTGATCTGAAAGCGTCATAATACCTAGGCTTCTTAAATGCGACATTGCCTCATCGAATTCTGCACCTTTCAAAGAGTTTGGATTCTCCCATCTGGATGATTAGCATGCTCGTTTTATAGGGGAAGTAAAGGTATTGGCTTACACATCATCGGGTATCTGTGGAATCAAGAACAATGCGCCTTTGTCGAGAGCCGTGCATATTTTATTATACCTAGCCCCGGCCGCTACCCAGAGTTGTAAGTTCGCTTTGATGACGGTAATGTCATCATTGATCTTCTTGGATTGTGTGATCGCTTTGACGAGACGTTCGTAGAGGATGTTATGCAAATTATTCGTCATAACCTTCTGTCCATGCCCTAACAACAATGCAAGTTGGTAAAAGAAGCTCACGTAGAACCTCCAAAGGATGACATTATATACCTGTCGCAGACGGAGATGTTGAGCTACAAGGTATGCTTCAATAGCAGCAACCTCGATTGATTGTTCGGAATTTTGACCATCAAGGGCCCGCCAGAGTTGTGATGGATTCTCCTTCCATATTTGATATTGAGTTTGTATGCTGGGGGGTAGAGCAATGTTGTGAATCCCGAGAATTATTACCAATGCTGTACTTTTAGTCCTTTTCTTTTTGGTTACATTGGTCTTGCGAAACATTTCTTGGGCGGTGCTTTTCGACTCGGCTGAAAGGGATGTGTAAATGCCATGGAGGAGACTTGTGAACTGCGAGCTGAGTTAACATCTCCCCATGCTTTGCTATAGAGGGGCATTACATACCTCTTCCCGTTCCAATAAAGATTCAAGGGTTTGTCTTTCATCGTAGTTTTCTAATTGTTGGATGAGGCTACCCACAGTATACCTATCGGTCGACATTTTGAGAGTGAAGAAGGAGTACACTGCGATCTTCCTGCAAGTCGAACCGCTCATCTATCTTCGCAATATATCATTTTCGTTCAGTTTCTTTCGCAAGTTGAAAAACCAGCTTCGTGTGGAGACTGACAACACATTCAAGGGGAGTTTATCTTGTAAGAAATTGTTTTGCTCAGGGCCCCAGACCGTTTGCCAAACAGGGTTGGTGATAATCAGATGATATAAAAAAAAGAAGTTAGTGTAGGATTACAATGCATGCTATTTAATTTAATTTTGTTGATGATAAGCTCTTTCAGCTCACTTCGTGCCAAATAGTCATCACTCATTATCCCAGATGATTCTTTAAAAAAGGGGTTGGAACAGGATCATAATATAAATGTTGTTCGATATCTTTTTCAGCTCTGTTCGCACTAAATTATTTTCATTCAGCACCCCAGACGATTTTTGAAAAGAGGTTAGTGCAGATCCACAATAACAAGTATGCATTAGTCGTTTTAGTGGTTAAATCAATCCGATTGGTCTCGGGTATAGATACTTACCCGCGGGTCTTCACAACTCCATGCCATTTGATCACTTCACTTTCTCCCCGTAACCTTTTAATTTCAACTCTTCTATTCATGTCACTCATATTTCTGAATGTCCTTATTTTGGTTATACAAAGAAGGCTAGAATTGAAATGTGTTAACCCAACAACCTCTTTTATTACCCATATATGTCCCAGAAGACACCAGTATGCACGTAAACCTGTGTTGTTATATACAGGCGTCTGATAATTGTGAAAAATATGAGAAGTTTCATATGGATATGATGGTCTCTCCCACTATCATTCTTCCGGTGAATCTAAACTTTTGTTCTTTCTGATAATTCAGTATTCGAGGGGCATACGGTAATTAACATCCACGGAACGCTTATTTCTACCATTGTCTACAAGTATCTGTTTATAAGGAAGTATCAAATCGTCTGACTGTAAAAGTGCCTCCAGCAACCAGGAGGAGGTCCATCATTTTGCCCTGTCCTATCGGCTAATGTGGAGCGCTTGATAGCAACAAAGGAGAGTCTCGCTTGGCGGCTGTAGCCGGAAGTTTGAGCGTTGTCGGGCCGGCCTTCTTTGGAGGGATATGGTAACTGACGAGAGAACGGCAAACCATCCAATGGATATAGCTCAGAATTTGATAATATAAATCGGAAAGAATCTTGGAGGGACAAATTGGGCAAATTGGGCAATCACCTGAGGGGCAACACAGTCAGGTTATCCATATGATTGATGATAGCAGTTGGCAGTTACACAACCCTAATTTATGATCGGCAACATTGCATATTTGTTATGTACAAACAAGGTTTGATGCATTCTTAATTTGTATTTTATAATTTGTAAGTAGTTGATCTCTCCGCTTCTGAACTTCTATCGGGACCTTCTCCTTCCCCTGCGTCAACACACACGCTCCCATCCTCACCATCCTCGAATCCGCTACATATGTCATATCCCACACAAAAGTTTAACGCGGTTAATAACTACTCAGTAAGATAACTTACAGAATCCTCCAATATTCATCACCACCTCTTTCCCTCTTTTCCACCTTCAAGAAAAGCGACATCACGCCTGCACTAACAGGAATAAACAACGATAACATAGTTCCTGAAACTGGCAAATAAAAGCTCGATGGAACGTCTAGCCCTATCCTCTAGCATGAAATCACAAAATCCCATATCAAAAATTTAGACAAGACCCCTATCAATCTATCCAAGGACAGACACAAGATTCTCGACCAAGTTATTGCAGATAGTGTCTCCTCATTTCTATTGACCAACTCACATCGTGAAATCCTATACCCCTCATCCCCACCACCACACTTCACACACATTCTTCTCTTAATCCACGATCACCAACTAACCCCAAAACTGAATGAAGCCTTTGACCTCAATACACCCTCCCCTCCCCCTTCCCCCACCACCGGACAAAAACCCCATGTAATATTTACTACTCACGGGCATAAGAAAACCTAAAATGAAGAGATCATGTGGATTCGCAGCCGAGAAATTGGAAGAATATTTGAGTACTAAGGACCTCGAATACATGATCCGTAGAGACATTTTGTTGACCTCCTGGGATCTTGGCAGCATATGCATATATATTGCATGATGCATATAAGGAGCAAACAAAACTCAACTTTTAATCCATTCTTTCCTTTTTGGTATACTGTTTGTTTGCTTTCAATATTTTGATTTCAAAGCACTTTAATTCCGAAGGCTGAATACCTAACCTAATTCCTTCATTTTTTTTGAATATATACTCGCAGCTTAACTGCTTAGCTAGAGAATCAATCAATTCAATCTGATGCTCTTTCTGGTCTCAATAAACCCAATACATTTTGAATTTTGAATTGGAGTGATGATCTCGATGATAAATTTTATACATAAATTTCTTTTTCTGCAGAACCTCAAATCCTGCGCCAGTTTCCACCCATCATCTACAGCATGAGATACATATTAATCGTACATCCTCTTAAACCACCTATGTAATCCTTCACTCTTTATTTTCCTCACTGGTCTCCTCTACCGCCTTCACCATCTCAATTTTCTCCTCAGCCGCCCTCTTCATCTCCTCATGTCCTTCATAAACCCCAACTTCCTTTGGCTCCCCTCTAAATTCCAAAGTCTTAACTGGCTCATTTGCCTCCTCCTTCGTGATACTCTGCCTCCAAGCCCTACCATTCTTTGCCAAATGCTTCAAGTGCGCAATGAACCTGTCGTTTCTTTGCTCGGCCCATTTGTTCTCAGGTTCATCTGTTCTTCTCAAGGCTGTCTTTCTTCTTGTTTGACATGCTTTGTAAAGATTCATAGCCTTTTCTTGTTCGGGAATCTCGGATAATGCATATTCGACAGTCCACTTTTGATCTTTCGTCAGCTTTTCCGGTCGTACTGTGTATGCACCGTCGACCTTATTGCGGATGGCAAGATGCATCGCTAAGATCTCTTTAGGGACTTCTTCGGGAAGAATTGATTCAACGTCCGTCATTGATGTGTCGTCGTCTTTTTCATCGGCCTCATTTGAAGTCTCAGACTCCTCTGTCGAGCTTGCTTGAGAATCTAACGATCCATCTGTATCTTGTTCAGCATCTAAAGTTTCCTCAGCTGAATCAATCAAAAGATCTCCATTTTCGACAAGTTCAGGTTCGTTTGCTTCGGCTTCGATTGATTCATCGTTATCTTGTTGAATTTCTGAAGTTTCCTCGGCTGAATCAATCAAGAGATCTTCGTTTTCGACAGGTTCAGGTTCGTTTGTCTCGGCTTCGATTGATTCAGCGTTGCTTTGCTGGGCTTCCGAAGTCTCTTCGGCTGGGTCAACGAGAAGACCTTCTTGAATGACAGTTTCCTCGACGGAGATTTCAGTGAGGTCGCTGGTCTTTACATCATCATTTGAGTCTTCGATTTCTTTTTCAGCGTCGCTCTCGTCTGCCTCCTCCCCCTCGTTATCTTCTTCTTCCTCTTCTTCATCATCCTCTTCCTCTTCTTCTTCATTCTCTTCCTCTCCGCCATCTTCATCATTTTCTTCATCTGCATCTTCATCCACTTCTGCAGTGGTCTTTTCTATATCATCATCATGCTCTATTTCTTCATTGCCATCTATAATCTCATCTCCCTCCTCATCGGCATCAACGTTCTCTTCTTCTTTCCATAATTCATTCTCACCTTGCCCTGTGGCTTCAGCTTCGCCTTGTTCATTGTAAGATGAAGTTGATAGGAACTCTTCCACACGTTGTTCCACCTCATCCAATGTCAATCCAGCAACATCATGATGCTCAAGTAGGCTCTCGGCAATTTCCTTTGCACTCTTGATCTCAAACTCATCATTCTCCATACTTTCTTCAATCTTAGCACGAAGGTCTTCCCATTCAGCATTCTTTCTCTCTTCCAACTGTTCTTCCTCCGTTCCTTTTGCACCATGCAAACCAAGAACACGAGCTTCGAATGCTTCAATCTCCGCTTTATTTGTATCTTGAATTTTTTGAATTTCTTCCTCTTCCATAGGTTCGGCAAAAATGTACATAAATGGAGTCTCCACATTACCACGAGTTTCAAAGTGTAAACGTAATGATTTCCCTGGGAATCTGGCCGTTGCGCGATCCAAGGCTTTATTGAGTAAGTCGACACTAAGTTTAAACTCGCTGTCTCCAATGGTAGTATCAGTGGTTCCATGGATAGTGTCATCTAGTTCTGGTAAACTAATGTATTGGAATCCAAAAATTCGCTCAACATTATGATATGCGACGAAAATGCCATCCATACGACCCATTCTAACTTGTAATGAATACTTTAAGAATGCGGCTCTTATCATATCATAGTACTCTCGTTCAAAGGATTGATATTCTCCATGGCGACTAAAGATCTCGTAACCACTTCCCTCGGCGTAATTTTCAATATCCATACGGATTGAAATGACGGCTCTAGTCTTTAAATCAAACATACCGGTCCCTGGGAGACGAGGGTCGTGTGCATCAAGTTGGGATCGCATAAGGAAATCACCCATGGTAGTGTAATGGAAAGATTCGACCTCGTTTCGCTGATCTTCTGTAATTGAAGCCGAGTTTTCTTTTCGATATTGTTCAAACTCTTCTTTGGGTAGAGTGAGAAGCTTTTCCATCGATTTTCCAAGCATACTCAATATATTGGCAGTATCATATTGCTTGTCAGCATCAATGGCATAAACTCCGTCCCTCTCTCTTAAAAACACCGCCGACGGACCACGCTGAAGCGCAGTGAAGGAGTTGAATTCAACGGGAAATTCTTGTGAGAGCATACTTGTGTTGATAGGCCTCCACTGGGATAGCAAGAAATGGAAGTGGGCAAGAGATGCCGACATACTCGACGTCGACCCTGTATATTTTCTCTTTTCATCTTTAGCGGTCGCGATCAACGCTTTGTCCCTTGAAGAGGTGACATATTGTTTCAATGCCGTGAAATCGAATTCGCTTACGGGCATAATTTGTTGCAAGTAAGGATCAAAGTTGAACACCCGTGAACGAGGATCTTGTAGATGATATACTCCGGGGTTGAACAGAGCTCTTTCAAGTCCATAGGACAGTCCAGGTACTGGAGGTTGCTTCTTTTGTACCGGTACTAGTTGGAGGGAATCGGCGTCAACAGACTTGACTTCAAACGCAATTGTGCCGGGCGACTTCTTCATTGGACCTGTCCTAATGTTTTGACCTTTCGCCGAGACTGCTGACTTGCGGCTCGATTTCTCCTGTTTCTCGGAGTCAAACTTTTTATCCACAAGCCTCCTGATAGGACTTTTGGGAATAGACTCAAATGAAGCCAGCATTCCAGCCAGATTACTTGATGAGCTCGCATCTCCAGAACTTGTACTATCCTTCTTTGGCCTTGGTCTATTGACAAGTGATGCACGTAATTCTTTCATGACTTGAGTTCGGTCTGTGGTGGTTAAACCTCCCTTTTGAATAAGATTAACGAGTTCTTTTCTAGCGGCAGCCTCTCCCTTTTCAGTTACCATGGATTCATAGATGGAATGCAGTTGCGAAGGAGCAATCTTGTTCTGATTTTTACCGTCGACAGTGGGGCCTGGAATGCGCTTCACTAAATTGGACTTGGTGGAATTGACATAATTGATAAGCTTTTGTTTGACCTTTCTGATTCGAGCCTCGGACTCTTCTTCGTCCCCCTCTTTGCCCTTCTGGTTGGCAGCTTTTGCTTTTGCTTTCGCTTTGGCCTTCTTCGTACTCTTTTTCCCCTTCGTCTTTGATTCTGAACCGGCCTCCTTAACGTCCCCCTTGCTGTCATCCTCAAAGGTTACGTCCTCCTTCGTCAAGGTAGCCTGCTGCTTGCCCTCCGCTCCCTTCTCCACCTGCTTCGCCGGGCTCTTCTTGTCTGGCTTCGACTTTTTGTTTGCCTTCAACACGGCCTCAATAGAATTTCCCAGTTCCTCAAGCGTTCCGCCTAGATCCTTTGCAGCAGCATCACCCTTTTTCTTATCGCCACTTGCGCCTTTAATAAAAGATTTAACCTTCTGTTTTTTTGACGGTGAAGAAGAGCCTACATTATCATTTTTGTAATTGACTCGAGTTGTCGAAAATGCAGCGGCATTTCTAGGCGTTCGCGGTGCGCGGCGTATTACATTCGAGTATAGAGGAAGAGCATCTGAAGCTCCAATAAGTTTCGAGAGACATGATGTACAGACGTATGGTTGCTGCAGTTTAGGAGTCTGCCGAGTAAGAGAGACAAACATGGGAATGGTTTAGAGGTGGACCTCTTTTCTCACTCAATTGACTTGATCTGTCTTTACAGTTACTGATGATTTCGAATATTTTTTTTGGTTGTCTCCCACCTCTATCTTAGCGTCTTTTTTTGAGCAAGGGTCTTGATAGGGATAAGGTTATTTCTACGTGTATCACCAAAGCTCCACAGACTACCAGGGAAGATCAGTATCATTGGGGTATTTAGAGTACGATTTAAGAAGCACTAGAGAGAACATATCATTAAAATTATTATATTTATAAATGAAGCAATCACGCATAGCAACGGGTGCATGGAAATGTGCCAAGAGCATTGGAGTATGTGAAAAGGATGGCTAGAGTACTAACTATTCCATAAATCATTGTATTGTAGATCAAGCAATCATGTATAGCTATGTCCTCATAGTATTTCTACGACATAATACATGCGCATGCTTCCTTTCGACACCATCTTAAACCCAATTATAAGGGAAATAAAAAAAGCAAATGGGTATATGCGTAAAGAGCATCCGGTCACCCCAAGCCAAACGCCCGCCAATGCCAGCCATGCAATGTCGTTGATTCATCCATTCAATGACCCCCTCATGAGCACCTATACCTTTTCCATAACACCGTTTCAATACAAAATGAAGAAATGTTCCGAACACCGTTAATGCCCAGGTAAAGCTTCATGTGCTACAGCACAAGCATCCTCGAAGGTTGCCTGAGCTTCAACTCTCTTTCCGGAAATGTCGTAGAATTGCGCCAATAACCCTTCAGCAACAGAAATCCACAGCTTATTTTTGCTGTGATTAGCTTGCTTTAGTGCAGCCAATGCGCTCTTTTCCGCTTGCTCACCTAAGCAGTTGTTGAAGAATTTACTGCACATGACGTTGAGGACGAGACAAAGGAACTGTGTGTTATGCGATGCCTTTGCCTTAGCTAAAGCTGCAGATAGGTGATTTTTGGTCTCGTGAATCATAGCAGAATTGCTTGTTTTGACAGTTGCCCGAATTATTGAGAATGCTGTTTGAATATCTTTGGTAGGGTGGTTGACGCAATACGGCTCCAGTTTCGAAATGAGCGTAACATTTTCGATTGGATCTTGCCAAAGTTCATCTTGTAAGATCAAGAGAACATTGAGAGCAGCCAGAATGGCAACATCACGCTCTACCTCATCTTCCGAGAACAACCCATATAATTCGAACGTCTCATGTTGGAATATTTTCAAAGCAGCCTTCAAATCACCAGTTCCTTGGAGATAGACACCTTCGAGATACAATGTGAGAGTCCCCAGTCTTCCAGATAGAGGAATTTCAAACTTCTCCGCAGCAGTTGCCACAGAACTCATTTCCTGTTTTACCCGTACCCAATCTCCCACAGCAGCGCAACAGAATGCCATATACATGTGTGAATAACATAGAATAAGGCCACGCCACTGCTTTTTGGCAATAATTTCGGATAATAGGCCTGGGGAAGCTTTGGCTCGAGATTCGTCGGCTGCAATGAATATTAGCTTTGTATTATAAAATAAGAATGCCCATTACCCTTAATTCTTCCTAAACCTTCGTGGAGGAACCTCACGGCTTTTTGATCAAGCGGATTCTTATGCATCAAAACTATTCCTGAAAGTAGATAACTAGAATGATGTTAATATTTCATAGATTGAGTCGAACAGTTTTTGAATACGAACGTTAATGCATATGCATCTCTTTTATTCAAGAATGACATGGCCATCTGGCCTCGTCCATCCTCCCTCATGCTCAAAACATTTCGGGTATCTGGAGTGATAAGGTGTTTGACTTTGTGAACACTGTCTATAGGTATGGCAAGAGTGTCATTTTCTATGCTCCATGCTGGATTCTTCAATAGGTCATCCATAACAAGCTGCATTGCCCTCAAAGTACTTAACATCTGAGCTGGATCACCACGAAGTATACTACAAATAACATCGAGAATATGGGTAAGGCCAATAAGCTGAGGTATGTTGCTTTTGTTGTCAAGTTGATAGGTTCGCGCCGCCGCAATCGCTCGTTGAACATGTTCGATTCCATCTACTCCCGAAGACTTCAGGTGGGCAATAGCTTCCATAAGAGATGCGACAATGTATATAGAACGATCGCCCTGATGGTTTGCAAGATATGAAATACTTCTAAGATTTTGGATAGCTGCATGATTGTCTGATGGAGTCCTTAATTGCAGGGCGTGTGACGCTCGAAGAAACCGGAATACATATATCCAGGCATTGTGTTGATAGCTAATATAAATCAGCAAATACGAAAATACATTTGAAATCAGTTGCATACGCTTGTGCATCAGAGATGTGGCTGTCAAGTGTCTTCATTGATGCTTTTGGATTCTTCTCGAACATCAACCGAGCGAGTAGGAATTGCATTACATATTTGAGATCGTAGTAGTGATTCTATTCTTATATTAGAAATTTTAACCATGGATAGAAATATGTGCCATACTCTTTCGCAAAGTATTATACCTTGACCAAGCATGGTCTCTGCCTCTGCATAGTTGTTTGTCTCTTCGTATATAATGCCAGCCATTCGCAGTCGGACCTTCGCTTCCAATCTTGCCGGGAGTTTCAATTGCTTCAAGGCAATAGTCAAACATTCCAAGCCCATAGTAATCAGTTTGTGATATTCGTGGACATTTTCTTCCGTCATGGCAACCGCTACTGCTGGTGCAAGTTCATGCGCCGCGCCGAAATACTCTTCAGCGAGAGAGACCATCAGAAGAGGATAATTAAGTGGCGCAATCGGAGGTTTCGTATGTGCCATCTGATGATTGATTTGTTCCATTGGTATATTTGAAGAAGATTGTACGTGATGCTGCGGACGACTTTGATCGATAGGATAATGCTGCTGGACGGGCTGTGGGATTTGGACTTGAACTTGAACTTGAGGCTGATAATACTGTGGTGCGGTAGACGGAGCCGTGTAGATATTATTGGGCGCATATCCTGTCGCTGGCATATCATATTGAGGTTGGGTATTCGAATTCCAATATGTCGTTTGATCTTGCTGCATGTCTCCTCCCATCTGATATCGTTGCATGTTTCCACCGTTCTGCATCATCATACCGTTCCTGCCATGTTGAGAGGAGTTGCCCTGCGGAGGATATGTGTTTGGATCATAGCTGGGCCAGATATTTGGCATGCCATGATTTTGAGACATGACTTGCCCCTCTCTCTAACTAACACCTCAATCACAATCTACCAGCGGGTTAATGAACTGTGATAAATATAATAAAATATCAAATATAAAATAAATGAATGATCTCTGGAACATTGAAAGGATGGTATGACATAAGAATACTTGCAGGGGTGGGCGTGAAAATAAACCAATAAGCTTTGAACAGTTTTGCCGAGGTCTTTCCTGATATCCTCCATGAGAATTCACCACAATTTTGCAAGTAGGTGGATTTGTGGATGTCAAGCAAAAGGAGGTTTGTACTTCACTAGATTTACACTATCGGTACATATATATGAGCTGTTCGATTTCCCTCCTTATTTCTGTACGAATTTCAATTCAAACTTTTTTTTAAACTGGTTTTATAAAGATTTCATATTCCTAGTACAATCTAGATATCTTTTGTGTTGTAAATATCAACCAGATCATCCCTCGTTACGCCAAAACAGCCGTAGAAGCTTTTCAAGGTTATTCACAATCCAATCAGGATGGAGTGGCTGGGACATGCAAAGATTGGATTCACTCATCCTCCAAATCCCATAAACCTCAAAAGTAAAGATGGTTCGACAACAGATCTCCTCAAGATCTGTGAAGAGTCCACTCCACCATGTCGTCTCAACCCTATTTTGTTCAACGGTAACTAGATCCTCCTGAGCAATGAATGATTGAGTAAAGTGCTAAATGTACTAGGTCACATGCAAACATTCTGGACAGTAGTAAAAAACGATGGACCTCCTATTTACTATAAACGAAAGTTGTTTGAAAATGAAGATCCAGCCTTTCATGGTTCTTTTGCTGTTGATTTCGTAGTACATGAGCCACATACCGAAGTTGATGATTCTTTACCCATTCGAACTACCTACTATACGGATGAAGAGTTCTCGGGAATAGCATCCTTGGATAGTCGTCCAATGCTTGTGACCTTACATGGGCTCTCAGGTGGTTCTTACGAGATATATCTCAAGCATGTCCTGGAACCTTTGGTTGGAGCTGATCATCCTTCCAATTGGGAGGCATGTGTTATTAATAGTCGTGGATGTGCAAAACATAAAATCACGAGTAGTATACTATACAATGCGAGAGCTACTTGGGATACTCGACAAACTATTGCTTGGCTCAGGAAGACCTTCCCCAACAGACCCCTGTTTGGTATCGGCTTTTCTCTAGGGGCTAACATTCTCACAAATGTAAGCCTGCCCGCATTCTTTTTTCTTACCACCTGCCCCCTCATCTTCCACTGGACATCACTAACACATCCCAGTACATTGCCGAAGAAGGAGAAGCATGCGTCCTCAAAGCCGCCGTCGTCTGTTCCAACCCATGGAACCTAGACGCGGGTTCTCTCGCTCTCCAAAGGACCTGGCTCGGCCGAGAAATATACTCCAAAACAATGGGAAAGAACATGAAGAGACTAGTCGAACTCCATCATGACCAGATCATCAAAAATACCAAGATCGACTTCGAAAAGATTAGAAACATTACCTACCTCCATGAATTCGATCGACAAATCCAAGGTCCTGCTTGGGGTTATCCTACAGAGGGAGCATACTATCGAGATGCTTCATCAACCGATTCGCTACTGGCTGTGAGGATTCCTCTTTTCGCTATCAATGCTGAAGATGACCCTGTAAGTATCACTTCTCTTGAAATTCGCCATCTAGCTAACATATCTTGAGATTGCCACCAATGAATGTTTACCACGTGAAGAAATCAAGAAGAATCCATACACAGTGTTATGCACCACGTCTTTAGGCGGCCATTTATCATGGTTTGAAATCGGTGGTAATAGATGGCATGCCCGTCCCGTGAGTAAAGCTTTCCTAGCATTCATAAATGTCACTAATCAGGTTGCAGTGTGTCAACTTCCTGAACAAAATGGCCTTTGAAGTACAACTCGATACGATCGTTCCTCCTGACGCAGATGACACCGCTGATTTGAGCCCACCCCGACCTAAATTTCAACCCATGGTACGGAAATGGACTTGAGGTCCATCCCTTTGGAAGTGAATTTGTTGGATTATAGCGAGGCATGTTTTACAGAATTTATAGAGACATAACTTAGAAGCAATCTCTCAAACTTAGTAATAATCTAATGTCAATACATCGCTGGTATCTCTCAAATGCCAATTTTTAATATCCTCATCCCACCCCAGGTGTATTCGCCATAACGCCCGAATATAATTATGCCTCCCTGTCGTTCCCCTCTATGATAATCTACAATCGAAAATCCCTAGTTCAGACTCTCATGCAAAAGAAACAGTCTTCTTTTTAGGCTTCAGAGGCTTCGTTCCGGCCAATGCCTCTCCCTTCACATTATCACCCTCATCATCTCCTCCTCTCTTCCTCTTTTTCCTCAAATCATCCTTCATTCCCTTTAATTTATTTTTCTGCATCTCCTGCTTCCTCTCATGCTCTGCCTTTCTCGCCTCTCGAATTTCTTCCATTTGTCTGGCCCTCATCATCTTACTCTCTATTTGACCATCCTTATCCGCATTCACCATTGCTAGAATCGTCATCATAGATTCCTATATGCGCAATTGATTAGCTTAAGTCCCTCATAAAACAATAATTGATTGATCCAATTAATGAATCCCAACCCCAACCATCCTCTCTCCTACATCATAACAACATCCAAGCAAAAGAAAACCCACTCTATCATCCACAAAAACCTTCCCCTTCTTCTTCCCCTTCGGCTTCTCAACTCCCACCGGCGTAATCATATTCAGCGACGGAATCCCCAACTCCTTCTCCGTATAAACCCTCCTCTTCTTCTTCAACGTCGCCATTTTATTTCCCTGCTTCTGTGGTTTCGGCGGGGCACCCTTAGACTGTGTAGCTTTCTTGCCTTTCGATTTCGAGACTCCGTCGCTTTGAGCTCGAGAAACGGTTTTGCTGTTGCGGATACCAGATCCATTGGCAGCATGTTTGGATGCATTTTTGTTTTTGACGGTGCTGGTGCGAGAGGGCGCCATTGTATGGTGACTTGTATTTTGGAAATTGATCGGTGAAGAGAGTTGATGATTTGCTGGTTTGATTTGGTGAATCCGATAAAAGATTTACTGATATGCGATGGTTTGATGGAAATTTACTTTTTTTGCCAAAAGGCGGCGAGCTAGCGGATGGGGTGGGGCAATAAATGCTCCCCGCGAAACTTTAGAGGCACCCTGCTTCAAAATTATTTTTATGCTTCTGATAATTGTTCAGAAGCAAAGCAAACATTTGCGCTGTGTGGTTTATAAAATCGGGGTAAGAAATTGAGTCCTTGATCTTAATTTTCTATGTATAATTTGAGTTCCAACCTTAGATTCAGACAGCTTGGTATCTTTTCACCCCTTTCAGGCTTCTCAAATTCTTCTGGTAATTCCTGAGTCGCTCAATTCCTGCGTCCAAGAACCCATTTACAACAAGTCAAAACCTTATATACAACGTACTTCTTGTCATGTTCATACATATCCCTCTCAAGTACTCAAAGTACCCTTCGTACTTGGAACCTCACCCTCTCTACCTTTCACTATCGAAGTAGCCTGTCTAACCGCCACAGCCAACGCTTTAAAGGCACTCTCCGCCCTATGATGATCATTATCACCCCTCAAACAATCCACATGCAAAGTGATTCTTGCACCCTGCGCGAAACTTTGCAGACAATGTGGTATCATTTCACAGCTCAAGTCTCCAATCTTCTCTCTCTTGAGTCCCAAATCTATCACACTAAACGGACGATTTGAAATATCGACAACAGCTCGCGAAAGTGCTTCATCGAGAGGACAGTATGCGGATCCGAAACGTGCGATTCCTACAGGAGAGCCAAGAGCTTTGGCAAATGATGTACCAAGTGCAATGCATACATCTTCAGCGGTATGGTGATCATCAACTATAATATAAATTAGCACTTGCATATCCAAGGTCGCATTCCCACAGTAGGGTGAATAGAAGATAAAAACATACTGTGTAAATCTCCTTTACAATTGATCGCCAAACTCCAACCAGCATGCTTTGCCAAAGCATGCAACATATGATCCAAAAACCCAATTCCGGTATGTATAGCAATATGTTGCGATTTTGAGACTTGGGAAGCATGCCCCTCTTCACCACTGAATAACTTCTTATCAGTATCTGCTGGGAATTCCCCTCCATCGAGATTGATAGCCAGTTGAATACTAGTCTCATTTGTATCGCGCGAGAGCGCCGTTGATCGAAGTGGAGCCATTGCTTATGATTTGGACGATTGGGTGAGGTTTATTCTCTGAGGGCGTGATGTATTATATCATTTCAATGCAAACGAAATACTGACTCCCAAAAATTATATCGGTGTCGGATTATCGGAATGAGCCGAGGCGGGGACCATATGAATAATGACGTTCCAATCAAAGCCCACGGGATCTGAAATCCCATCATCATTTTGGTTTCAACCTTCATTTTGCAGGAAAAGATAAATGCAAAGAAGAGGTACACAATGCACCAAACAGGTGGATTAAGAAGCGAAGAAGCGAATGCTGCAGCTTGGGAAGCTGGGAGAGGTGCTGTCGCTGGTGGTGCAAAGGTATTTAACTCTACGCGTTTTTGGTCATCGCATTTTTAGGATGCTTATTGATGTGATGCCGTAGTGGGGCTTGTTTGCAGCTGCATTAGGAGGTGCTGGATATGCTCTTTCTCCGATTTACAAAGGATTGACGATTCAATTCAAAGTGTGAGTCAGATTATAGTATATCGAGGGCGGGGTCAGCTAATAATCACATGGATAGATTCATCCAGATGGGTTTTATGGTCATGGGAGGTTCTCTTGAAGCAGATCGCCGCATAAGAGAATATGAAGCAAAAGTCCGAATGGAGAGACGTATGATGAGGGACAGGGCTGTTTGGGATCAATATGAAGAAGAATTTGAGCAATCAACTTCAAAGCAAGAAAAATCACGGTAAAATTGTACTCATAAGGAATTTTCATACTTGTATACAACCAATATCATATACGCCAGCTTTGTTATAAAGTTCCAAACTCCCTGGTAATGCTTTTCCTCAATTTTCCCATTATTTAGTAACGAACTGTTTCGGATCCATATTCAATTTGCAAAGTCTTGCAATACAACCACTCAACTGGAGCAGTGTCTGAACTCCTTCCAAAATCTTCATATGCGTGAATCCAATCTCCTTGATGAATTCCAGCTTCGAATGCTCGCTCAAAGTATGACCGTCTTTGTACCTTGAACATGTGCTGATAATGTCGTGGCTCGAGTATCCCAAACCCCATAACTCGTTCAACGTCTCCAATGCAGAATCAATTTTCCCCTCGTAACATGCCTTGATCATAGCTTGTACTTTGATCGGATGAGGCGAGTCCACAACCTTGAACACATTATCTCCATTGACGAACCCGAAACCTGCAAAAGTTGACTGTAGATTATTGATAGCCTGACGCATATCTCCCTCGGCGCTGAAAACTAATGCAGCCAATCCATCCTCACTATATTCCACCTTCTCTGCCTCAATGATTTGTAACAATCGTTTAACTACTTGCGCATCTGTCAATCTGGCATATCGTAAAATTGCACATCTAGATTGTAAAGGTTCAATGATCTTATTTGATTGATTGCATGCAAAGGCAAATCGTGTAGTCGAACTGTAAATCTCCATCGTACGACGTAATGCTTGTTGAGCTCCAGACGTCATACTATCTGCTTCATCGAGGATAACAAGTTTATGACGGCCAGCCGGGAGAGTGACTTTCTTCTGTGCAAATCCTTTTATGCGGTTACGCACAACATCAATACCTGGTTATCTTGATATTAGCTCCATTGAACCAGTGAAGCTATTGGGGCATGTTATACCTCTCTCATCACTAGCATTCAATTCCAATACTGCCTCCTTGTATGAATCTCCTAGCAGTTGCCTAGCCAGACACAATACACTCGTGGTCTTTCCAATACCTGGCATACCAGAAATAATAACATGCGGCATGTTCCCATCTTTCGCAATAATCTTGAGTCGTTCTATTGTCTCCGTATTTCCTACTACATCATCGAGAAATACTGGTCGATATTTTTCAACCCTATTTGCTCTTTATTAGCCTCCTCTTTGTACAATCAAGAAATTCAAATACATACCATGGTAATTCATAATTGGTAACTCCATTAGTATTTGCTTTCAATACTTTCTTTGCAGCACTAGTGGAAGATTCTCCAATTTCTGAAGCGTTGGTGGTTGTCATATTGAGCTTTGCTTGATGTTGGGTTGAGGTCGACGCGTTCGAAGCTGGAGAGACGCGATTTTCAATTTACACGACCGTGAATACTTGGGCTTTCACGTGGACGACCCACAACCCAATGTTTCAACGAACATAACTTGGAATTGTTCAAACACATTTCTGACATTTAGAAGCTCCAAGTGGCCAGAAGAATACCATATGGTAATATATGAAAGTAATTATAAATGTTAAAAAATTTTCTTGGAAATCGCATACATCCAAGACGCCGTCATCCCATTTCTAGAGAAATAAACACTTAACATTATGCTACTGTCACGGGTATCGTCTCCCTTCTCCCGCTGTCATTCACAAGCAGTGATCACTAACAATCTACAAAATAAAGCCCAAAAGCTCGAATGAGACCTATTATACAAGCTGCAAGTTGGGAGGTCTTCATTTTCAGTTACATGCTCCAGGTTACTTCTAACTGTGTTGTAATGGCTCAGTCAGAACGTACTCGGATGATATATCTAAACTGCTGGTCAGAGGACATGTGGAAACTGTTGAATGAAGCATTGTCCAGTTCCCAAAATCGAGTGGTTACATATATCATACTCGCAAGTTCTCTTAAGATCTCTTCTCCATCAAAAAGTTTTGTTGCATATCTGGGGAGCATTCCAACTTTCTCAATTCTAACTCAAATTCAGATTTGAAAACAGGGTTGTAATGGCATATTCATATATCAAATTCAAAGTTTCGGGAAATTTTAGAGAAAAACCAGGAAGCTGAAAGAATGTAGTTTTTGTTCACTTATGATTATATTTTTGATTAATCTGAGTGGATTGAGTAAGTGAAAATTGAAGGTAAATCCGTGGTGCTGTGGTAGACTAGGAAATCAACGGACTAGCTGAGAACATCACCAAAAATTGCAGCATCTCTAAATGTTAATGAACGAATGGCTCGAGAGGAATGCGACACTATTCTTGTACTTATTCCTACCTGACTACTTTCTTTACTCGTCCTATTTGTCTTTAGATATGGGAGTCAGAACATCAAGATTATCTAAGAGCCACATACTGCTTTCAAGGAGAGTGTACGCAATGCCAGGTGGTTGATACGTACCGCTTGTTGTCATTTAGTCAATATAACAATCTACCTTAAATAGAAACACTTCTTCGACTTCCACAGCAACCCCCCCTCCCCGCCTCAGCCCTTCCCTCTCTCCCCCTCTTCCACAAAAACCCAAACACCTAAGATAAACCCGTAAACACAATCAACGGCCCATAACCCATGCCATACCCAATACTCACCATGAACCACCCATCATCACCGCCTTCAATAATGGCAAACTGACTAACCTACCTACTACTTACATACCCAATTCTCGCCCAACTCAAAAACTCATAAAGTATTTCCATATCAATCCCTCCGTTCCTTGATGCAGCCTCGCTTTCCATTTATTTAAGAATAGCCTCTACGTAGCGCTATACCCCGTAGCACGGAATCGAAGGGTGAGGGGTGAAACACTAGGAATGCCATAACCTTGGGATGGGGGCGGTGGTGTGGGATCCGCGGCTGAGAGAGGTTTTGCGGTTTGCGGCGGAGGAGGGCGTTCGTCTATTATCGCTTAATTAAGTAGCCGAAACAGAATGAGGATGGTAGGTTGGGGATACTGAAGAGGACAGGATAGAATTTCCATATAGTTATATAATCTCCTCTCAGAGCTTCAATAGTAATCTCATAGAATCTATAACTACCACCCAATAGGTAATATTCCTAGAGAGGGACGGAGTTACCTATCAGGACGAAATATATCCATATGGTTGGTTGTAAGCAGGTTCGTTGAACTTGCTTTTAGCATTCTAGAGAATGATGATATGAATTCGATTAAATATCCCTATACAAAAATATAATATTGGCAACAAAGTTACTTAGTACTGTGAATTCTCATCAATCATTTCAACTCGCCTTTTCATTACCCAAAAAACGAGCTTTAAGAGAAAATGATATAATTCACTCTTCAAAGCCACGAAATGCATTCACTGATCGAATCAGATGTCGCAGAACATACAGCTCACTAAATATCAGGATATTAATGAATTATACATACCTTCTATCTAGATAATGTAAATCTTAAAGTTTTATTCTTCCCAACCGAAAAGAACACTCATCTCATTCCAAATGCAATCTATAGACGAGAGAGCGAAAATCTTTTATTATAAGATCTTAAACTTATATCTCATTGTAACATACCCAGATATCGATTTGCTAGAATAAATAGGTGTTTGGGTAGGTATGTGATTAAAGCTTTAGGATGTACTTACTCACCTATTTCTACCTACCTACCTGGGTATTTATAAATATCAATCTCTCAGTCTCTCACTCTCTCAATCTTAAACTTGAATTCCCATTCCAAATACTCGAATGACAATACCCCATACCGCAAGAATCAAATACTAGTGTACTCATTTTCATTCCAAATTCCTAAAAAGACCAGAATCAAAGATCCTCCCAAGAATACTTAATACCTAGTCGAGAATATCTTTCACATAAAACCCCTTATTAATTACATATATCTTCCAAAGCAGATTTATACTTTCCCCTTCCCTTCCATTTCAGTCCTTCTGATTATCTCCTTAATCTTTAAAGTACACACACATACACACACATCTCTCTCTCCTTCACCAGCTCCCGTCTACCCCCATACTCCCACACAATTCCCTCAAAGTTCCGCAAAACAAAACCCGGAATCAATCAATACTCTTAATCTTCAACCTCCAACCTCCAACCTCCAACCCCCCTATCCCCTATCTACACCCCATCTACTCCATATTCCCTACCCCATCCCGTCACATCCTCTCTCCCAAAATCCCAATACCACAGCCAGCGCAGCCACATAATACCCTCGAAACACTTCCCTCCTAAATAGCCACTCCCCAAATACAACACTCCCATCTCGCATAAACACCCCCACTACAAGTCCATCTTTCCACTTGGAAAAATATAAAAAGCTTCCACTATCAAAATCAAATATCACTCCAAGCTCCAAGCTCCACCCACCAACATCCACATATCAACATATCAATCACCCTGGGTCTCGATAAACCTAACAATATCCTGAATAAAATTCTTACTCCAGGAACACTAACACTAACCTACCCTACACTACACTATACAACCTATGAATCTTGATCTCCATCTCCATCCCCATCCCCTTTCACAATCTGTGTACATACGAACCCAGTCTAATTCCAAAATTCAACGTCGAAAATCTACCCATATAGACCATATAATCGGTACTCTACACAATCCATCAAATCCAAAAGAAGTCTTATATATACAAAAGAAGATTCCATTAATTCATAACATCCATTAAATCTTTATACAAACCATCTACCTCTTTCTTGTCTATCCCAAAAGAAAGAAAAAGAACTAACTCGCTAATTACAAATGTTATGTCATCGCAGCATGTACCTATCATGCGCATCCAAAGCCATTATATACATTCATCAGGCAACGCGATCCAATAATTCGTAACGATCTTTCCCGCTAACTCTTCTCCAAAGAGCCATTCCTCTTCTGTGCGATTTACTCGATCGTACTACCCACATATTCCATGCAAACCATAGACATCCACCAACTATTCCCGCAATGGCAAAACCGGTCACGGTAAGAAGTAACCAATGTTTGCCCATCCAGAAAATAGTTTGTGCGTCTTTCCCATGCCAGCTGTTGCCTTTTACGACGTTGAAAAAACTCCATGCGTGTTTATTGTATTCATCTGGCATGAGATTACGCACGCGGCCTGCTTCATCGGTAACGGTTCGCATGTATTCGATCCAGAGAACTGAGAGGAATAATGGACCTGTGCTGTACATTACGGTAATGTATGGCATGCCCCAATTTCTGTTGTAGGATTGAAGGGATTCGATGACGCGGAGGAAGAATGGATGTTGAGGGACTGATCCCATGGCGTCATTACTGATTCCAGTAGGGATAGTTCTGCGCAACCAGGCGGGATAGCTAAGGAGGGGATCAAGACGTCTGTTACAGCCATCGTCAAGATCGATGTATATTCCTCCATAATGTGCTAGTACGAAATAGCGAATAGAATCTGCGCGTTGAATAGGAAAAGGATAGCTATCGAATGTATCTAGGAACCAAGGATATTCAGCGGCGATGAAAGCTCTCGAGGCTTCATCAGTCCATAACTATAATAAGTTAGCATCTCATTCCGATTATCCTATCCTTCGACAAAATATACATACCTTATATTCATAATCATCATGTAAATCAATACACGATTGCTGACCAGCCTTCCATCGCTCAGGAATCGAACTATTGATATAGGTTTGATGAATAATTTTAGGAATAAGCTGAGGACGAGTCTCAATTAATTCTGAGCCCGGCGCAGGTATTTCGGAGCGGTGGATGGCATCTGCGGCACCATCTGTGAAGAGTAATGATATCAAAGTACTGAATGCATTTACCAGGAAACCAATTATTATGAAATTGATCACCAGGAATATAAGGGTTCCGCGTCTCATGATAAGGTTGGGAGAGGAAGTTGGAGAAGATAAAGAGCTTTTGGCCCAAGGACTTCAATCTTTTCGATTGTTTGGTAGGAATATGGATCTCAGGTTGGGATAAGTGCTCCTCGATAAGGGGTAGAAAGGTTGAGAGATAACGGAGGGGTCGATTGAGGAATCGTAAGATACTCTAGGACGAGTAAAAGGTTGAAGAAATTCCAAAAGTAGCTACGACATCTATTGAAGGAGTGATGATAGGTATTTGGTGTTGCTCGTAGTATAGGATGTGAGAGTACAAAAAAAAGGAATGAAAAATAAATGTGGTTTTGGTTGAATAATTAAATTTCACTACTGAGTAATAGTAAAAGTAGAGTTTAGTATACCTAGTATGCTAGTGTGTAGTGAAAGGGGAAATTAATGCACCCACATTTGTATGCACAAAGGTAGAATAGGGGACCGGTATAATCGGACAAAGAAATATCGATAAGAATTTGATGATAATCGTGTGATCAAAAATATCTCAAATCATATAATTTATGTGAAGAATTTGAAATAGGTGAAGAAGTTCTACTGTAGCCCTACTCTATAGATATTCAAGATTACTCGAGTAAAAGTTATGTTATGACTTAATTATTACACACAGCATGATCTCGAGATTCTCAACTTTTCAGAATTGGAATGCTAAGCCCCTTTTACGTTAGTCAATAGGCAATATGTAAAGACCGTTGATGATTGCTAGCTGCTAGCTACTCAACCAGATGCCATTTTGAATTTTAAAGGCATCGGTATCGGAAAAGCCATATATACTCCGTACATACATACGGATACGACTATGAAAAGTATCAACCACGAATAGATTTTACATATTCAAAAATCTTAAAAGTCGCCACTCGCATTCAAACCCCTCATACCAACGTAGATACATCTACTATCCTACACAACAAAAGCATCAGGAAACCAAGCCCCTCCTCAACCCAAGACCTAAGCCCCCTCCTCCTCTTATTCGCGATATCTCTATACAAACCATCCCATCCCAACCCATCATCCCACCAAACACCCAGACCATCAACATCAGCCTCCAACCTCCAATCATCCACCCATCATATCTACCGAGTAAATATATGCACGAGGTAGGCCATATGGAATAATCATAGATACATAGATATCTAGATACCTAAACATCAACCAATGCAGTATCTTCTACCTCCCACCTTCTCCCCTCAATCTTACCTATCATCCATCATCTCCAAGTACCTACCTACCTACCTACCTACCTAGGCAGCGGGCAAACAAACACTCCGTCACCTCTCACCACTCACCACTCACCACTCACCATTCGCCTCTCCCCCAAAGTACGCGTCACCCAAACTAAGATTCCCATTATCCCATATAATCCATTCCATCAACCCAATCCAATCCAATCCAATCCACCCCACTCCATCTATCTCACCATCTCGCATTCGCACTCGCATATCGGCATCCGTTCCATTTCCCATTTCCCACTTCTTAGGTACTTTTACTTCATAGAGACTTGTGCACGGGTATTGAAAGGATCCGAAGTACCGGTACTGAAGTTGATGAATTGATCATAATTCTGCTTTGTGATCCTACCTACTCCATGTTTTGTTTTTTTGCGGTGGGATGTGATTATGGATGAGGGGGTGTTTGAGATTTCAGGATTTTATAGGGGATATTTTATACTATATGATGTAATTGTACTTTTAGGAAGTGTCGTTCTAAAAATGCCTCTTAGTTACATTTCTTTCAACCCTTTCACTTTTGACACAAACAACCCTAACCCTAAGCCATACTCAAACCCGGCATACTCCCTGGCATAGCATATTCATCACCTCTCCCCCTACTCCTCCGTCTAAACCTCAGACCCTCCTCACTTCCCCCATCCAAACCCACATCCGGCACATCCAAACTAACCCCCAATTTACTCCTACCCACCCTAACTCCCGTTTCCGCTTCCACCTCCTTCCTAGCCTCCTCCCTCAAATCCCTCTCTACGTCTCTACTCCTCGCTCTCCCAATACCTCCCGCCTCAGACCCTGTATCCAAATCCTCTCCACCCCTAGTATTTTTCTTCCTCGGCCACAGACTTGGAAGTTCAATCTGTTGAAAGCGAGGCTCAACACATCGTTCATCAAACCAAGTATGTAGCCTTGCCTCAATCAACTGTGCTATCTTCGGCACATCTTGAAGTCTCGACCTACTGCCCACCAAACTCCGTATTGAAAGATCCAGTCTATAATCATCCAAGAAACAGAATGCCAACGTAGTAGGACTACCATTCAATGGACTCCCCGGAACAAAAGAAATCGACAAAGTACCACTAAACCTCATTACCGACACCGCCAATGCCACAGGTAACACTGCGACCAATGGCTTCGGATAGTTAAGCAACAGTTTCGTCTCCACGGCCAATGTAATAAAATCACTCAAATCCACATCCATCCTCGCCTGTAACCTGCCATGTTCTCTACCCGCAGCTCCCCCTTCCCTCCCCAAAGTAATCCCATCCTCATCCACAGGAATAACCCTACAATTACTGAAAATGGGAAAATCCTCCCCCAAGCTCAATTCCGTAACTTTAATCTCATCCAAAAAATCCGGTCTATTACCCCCATTCAACGCCTTCGTAAGACTCGTAAGAATCGCATCATCATGTTGAGCATCCGCCCGAAACTGCGCTATCGTCTGCGCAATCAATACATTGAACCAATCTAGACTTTCGGGCTGGTGACTATCCACATTATAGTATGTTTTACTCAGGATAGCATTAGTGGTTAGAGGCGCGGGGTTTCGCAGAACGCTAGAGCGTTTGCGATTTAGGGATTGAGAAGCATGGCGTGGTGTTGAGCTGCGAAGAGTGAGGAGAGATCTTTTGTGAGCGAGGGTTCTGGAGCGACGTTCGGTGGCGCGGAGGGCAGCGGATACATCTGGGGAAGGAGGATCGCCGAAGATGAAGAATTTTATGAAGGCGCCGATTAGGATGACGATGGAGAGCTGTCCTAATAGTAGACCTTGGGTGAAGGACAGTCTGCGGATATGTATTAGCAAAAGCTGGTTCTAATTGACTGTTTGGAAAACACTTGGGAAAGAGGAAACGAACGAGGATTCAGCCTTGTCTAGTGTGGGATTCGGAATTGACATCTCACTTCATGCGAATAAGATGTGAATAGAGATTTGGAAAGAAAATGGGAAAAATTAAGAAGCTTTAATAGATAACATGTTCTGTCTAGAAGCTTGGGCTATGTGCTGTACTTCTACTCCTGTAGAGTAAGGTGTTAGCTACTTTACTCAAATGCGGGACATGTTTGATAATTGATTTTCTCAGTCTAAACTAACTTACTCGGAAGCGACGTCATCCAGCCCTGTCAATTGATACTCCAAAGATTAGATCTTGAAGGATCAATTGGAATGAAACATTCTCACTGTAATGGTTATTTCTCTTCAATAATCAATTATGATCAAATCTATCACTTCGGTATACCAAATATTGCCAAAAAGTTGCTGAAGAGTTCATTCGCTATAATCCCTCTGACATGAACAGACCACATCACCACACTTCTGAACACATTATCGAAATTTTTGAACCTTTTGAATTCCTAAAACACTATAAATTTCTATTATCCATTGCTCATGAATGCATCATGTCCCGTACATACGCCATGATTCAGAACCTAAAAGTTATGCATAAGGTTGAAGGTGTGTAAAAGAATGCCGTCCGTAAAGAATCTCTGGAAATTCTTTCCATCTAACGTACGTCGAACAAGAAAAAGTGTATAATACAAATATATATCTCCAAAATTAGTCCCGCCTCCCTCAATTCATATGGATTGACACCAGGGAGCTGTTCTCGCTAGGGCCGTCAGTCATTCTCTAGATCTTGCCCAGAATTCTAGATTAAAAGCACTCAAAATGAGGTACTATTGATGGGATGTGACGTTAATCCGTTTATCTTAAGAGTACCGGCATTTGTTTATGCCTTTGCAGCATCACGATTGCTCTGGGAACTCGCGCTCATAACCGGTTGTGTTGTAGGAAGAACACTTCCCTTCGATTGGTTTTGTCTAACCTTTGCCCATGCATAAACGATACCACTGACGAAACCGATGAAAATGGCGGAAACACTTCCGAATGTGACAGGAGCTGCGAAGAAAACGAGACCACTGACAGCGATTGGCAACTTGTTAAGAGCACCAACCATGGAGTAGGTTGTTGAAGAAGTGACACGGATACACCAAGCCGAGCAGTATGAGATGAAGATAGTAGCGAGTCCAGAGTAGATCATGCCAAGAATGAGATTGTTTCGGGTCTCAAGTGGGAAGTTCTTGGTGAGATTTTCGGATGACCAGTTTTCGAAAACGAACGAGCAAACGAAGAGGACAGGGATGGTAAGGAGGTTGTTGTAGAACATAGCTAGGCGAAATTAGAATTGATAGAAAAAATGCAGTATTGCGGGAAAACTTACTGTCCCAGTCCTTGAAGTTCATCTTCTTGATAACCTTACGCATGGACAAAACGTATGCTGCAGTGCAGAAAACATTCATACCCATCCATGCATATCCAGCATTCAATGTCGAGAGAGCATCGGCAGCTTCCTTGGTTTGTGTAGCACCACCTCCATACAAAGCGTGTTGGATATCGGCCCAAGCAGCAACGACGGAGCTGAGAACCATAAGACCGAATGAGAAGAGAGCTGAAGGAGTGACACTTCCTCCAAACCACAAAACCTCACCATATGCGATCACAATGATTGTCAAGTTCTTGAAGATTGTGTAGACGGGAACTGAAAGGAATTGAAGAGCCTTTGTGCTGGTGTAAATCATGCCGACGAGGAGGAGTGAGATAGGGAACCCTAATTTCGGCATTAGCCGCCAAACTTGCTCTGGGAAGAAGATTGGTTCTTACATGTTTTCGCCTTCTTGGTGTCAAATGGTGCAAGATTTGTGATCAAGCCTGCTTGTTTGCAGATGATAATCGCAATGATACATACAACAGACTGATAGTGTTAGTAAAGACCTCGCAGAAGAACGGCATCCAAGCATACCTGAATAGCGAGATAAAAGAAGTTCAAATTCCAATTTGAACCCGAGACACAGTATTTATTGGTCACGGTCATAGAAATTGATGCCAAACAGTAGGCAAGAATGGAAATCCCAGGACTATTCGTGACATTGGAGAGGTCAAAGGAAGAACCCCCTCTTTTGGCCGCCCCTGGCTTGGATATAAAAGGATCGCGTTGAGATGGGGATGAGCGCCCATTGAAATTGCGCATCTCAACATCTTCGTTCTTCTTGTCATCCATATTTGCGATTTCTCTCAGCGAAAACGAAGGTTATTTTTTATATTGTGGTTCTTGATGGTTGACTGCGCGAAAGCAGAGGTAGGAATTCGTAATCGGAGGGTTTGTAAATAGTCCGTTTGATAGTGTCTAGTCGCCAAAATGAAGGGACTGGAACGAAGAAGGAATTCTGCAAACAAACTCCAAACCAAAAGTCCTCTATCCGGTCTGATGTCTGATCGGTGAAGAAGTTGAAAAGAGAGTGTTGAGTATTAGGAACAAAAATAATAATGGCTGAGAGGACAGCCAGACCGAATCTTTAATCGTTTTAGTACAGGGGTGCTAAGATTAAGAAATTCTGCGAGGGGACGAAAATAGTAAAGCAGCAATACGAATCAACCAAGTTGACAGAAATCCACCTTTTCGATGTGATCTAAAAAAGGGGACCAACCAGATGAAACTTCTGAAGAGCGGCCTCAGTAAGATAAGCTCAACATCTAAGGTGTTTGAAGTTATAACACCAGGTCGCCGAGTCAAGAACTTTAAGAAAAATAAGTTGAATTTCGTGGATGAAAACAAAGGACTTTTTTGACTTTTTTGACCTTTTTCTTAAGCCACTAAAAAAAGACGCTGTGTCCTTGCATACAATCAAACTCAACTGCAGAATAAATTCTAGCACAAAATCACGCGTTCCTGACCATATTGCAAGGACTATTTCGTTGCATACAAGCGTCTGCAGTCACAAGTGTTCTGGTCGAGAAGCGTATTAGCTCTAAGATTTATTTGGACTCGTGAATCCGTGTCTGTATCATAATGTCGAATACACTTGATCCTCTCGTCGCCAAGGTACTTGATCACGCCGATTCTGACGATGAAGATGCTGTGAGTGTCCATTTCTATTTTCATTTTCGATTCATTCACTCTGCTTGTTGTCATGTAGCTCCCAAAGTTATGGTAGTTATTAAGTACATCCATTTGGTGGTTGAAGGACAAGACTCTTTCCTACTCAACCTCATCCC
Organism: Sclerotinia sclerotiorum 1980 UF-70; assembly: GCF_000146945.2. Lineage (NCBI taxonomy): Eukaryota > Fungi > Ascomycota > Leotiomycetes > Helotiales > Sclerotiniaceae > Sclerotinia > Sclerotinia sclerotiorum. The sequence goes on along the minus strand of NW_001820835.1, from coordinate 1,118,344 downwards.
CAAATACCCAGTCACCTGTCTACTCACATATCCGATCACCGGCCAAACATCTAAGCACCTACAAACTTTTCCCCCTCCAATCTTCTAACATCTCCCTCAGCTCATCGCCTCCCTCGAAGAAGATCCCGCCGTAGACGCCTTCCGCGAACAACGAATCCAACAACTGCACTCGGAATTCAGCCGCGCCAAATCTCAAAAAACTCAAGGTTTCGGAAACTACACCGAGATCAAGGAAGAAAAAGCCCTGATGGATTTAACTACCGAGGTCAAATACGCCGTTGTACATTTCTCCAAAAGTGATTTTGCCCGATGTGGTGTTATGGATACCCATCTTTCTGTATGTTGCTCTTCCTCTTTCTAATATCTATCCTGAAGACTAAACTCACTATGATACTAGACACTAGCGCCCAAACATCTCGATACCAGATTCCTGAAGATCGATGTAGAGAATGCACCGTTCCTCGTCACGAAGTTAAATGTCAAGATCCTACCCTGTGTCCTGGTATTTATAGACGGACGATCCGTGGATAGGATAGTTGGATTCGAGGGTTTGGGTTACACACCTGATACATTCACCACGAAAGATCTAGAAGCAAGACTCCTAGCCTCAGGCGGTATAAAACGTCAAACTACCTCTGGCACTCTCTATCTTGATAAAAACGCAAAGAAGCAAGAAGAGGAAGAAGACGATGACTGGGATGATTGAGGCGAAGAGAATGTCATTTGAGCAGCGAGAGCTAATACATATTTTTCAAATAAACACCGGATTACCATGAAAGGGCATTCCCTTCTTCAAAGTCAATCACATTTCCAAAGCCCCACGACGATAGATCTTAGTTGGATCATATAGGGATCTCTGGATCGGAGGAGATCGTCATTGATGATGGATCTGAAAGTTCGGAGACAATTTCGGCTGATATGGATGTTCATGCTGGGGAAGTAACTTTCTAGCCTGTACCTAGAAGTTTTTTTTCTAAATCGCGAATGTCAGGAAATATATGAAGAAGATTTGATCCGCTGCTCTTGATTGCACGATATTGAATCTGCATAATGCATTTAATCAACTAAATATGCTCATTAGACTAGCTAGCTCGCTGCTATATTAAAATTTAACCAAAGCGGAATCACTAGCAGATAAAACCCACAAATACTTCCACCAGAAGTACGCACCCACTACAAGAAGAGTATAATATGTAATCGTCCAAATGATACTCAATTCCCCATTACTTTTCATCACATCTTCACTTTTCTTGCTGGCTCCCACATCTGGTCCAATAATAGTCTCTCCATCCACCGAACTACTAATCTTGCCCCAAAACCTTGGGAATCCCATCCAATTACAGAAAGCATGCACGCATATTACAGCCAACAGACTACCCGTTCGGAGATATAGAAATGTAGCGTAGCCTCCAAATAAAGTTGTGTAGGAGAATTGTAAGAGTGAGCGCAGGATAGCTCCAACCATGGGACCATGCGGATGTGTAATTCTGTATTCATAGAAGTGATGCACATGGGCTAGTCCGAAGACGACGGGGGTGAGAAATATGATCGTTGTGTTGGAGGTTTTGGAGAGGAGGAGGAGGGGTACCGAGGCGGATCGGAAGAGTACCTCTTCTGTGACAGGACCCTTTATGTGACCATTAACAATATACCAAAGATAAATGAAAGTATAGCTTACAGCAACAATATTCCTGTACGGAATCCAGCCCTTCAAAGCGCCCAATCCCCTCAGACGAATCCAATCGCGCCATTGTCCCTGCGCAATACCTTCTTCAAACAAAGGTCCTACAAACAGCACAGCCGTCAAACCAACACATTTAACCGTCTCGACGACTCCAACTAGGAAATATCCCATAGAATGGAGTGATTTTACTGCATCCTCGTTTTTCACTGATGATAAAATGCTGAATGTGCTAATGCAAACAACGATACATGAGAGGGTAACCGAGCGGATTCGTCCGCGAATAACGGTTGGTGCATCACGGGAAAGCTGGGGGGAAGGCCGGGTGGTCGAGGAGAGATAGAACGGGATTACGTAGATCAGTGTATAGAGTACCTGGGATTGTGAGCATGTGCAGCAGATAGCTCAGGAGAGATGTCATACCAACAGAGAAACTGCAGTAGTAGTACTAAACGGAGGAACTTCTTTCTCTGCGAAATAGATAAGTGGTTAGCTAGGTTGACCATGAATAATGCATGGATGCAATTTCTCATAGACCTGCAGACAAATGCGAAAGTTTTCAAACCTTTTTGACCGGTATAAAATGCCTTCAGACGATTTTCTATCCATGTTGGAGCCATGGATGCCGATGTGAGTGCTGGGTAGTGTTCGGAGTATATGCACCGGGATATTAAAATATCTTCATATGATATTCTAGATCCTCAGTAGATCAATGGAAGCAAGGGTTATATACAAGAAGTCAATTTACAGAGATGAGAATATAAAGAGTTCTGCGGTTAAAGTTCATGAGCTGATTACGATTTCGAAAGCCGCGTGGTTTGGTGTTGGAAATCTAATGATGCGAGAAAATGTTGGATTGTGGAGTTAGTTGGATGGATGGACAGGGGCTGAAAGCATAACTTTTGTAATCCTTTTTATTCTTCAGATGGGAATTGGAAGTGACGAACAACAAGGAAGTCAACTTTCTTATTGTTCCATTTCGGTACAATCGTTCTATTCATTCATCGAATTCTTTTTAATCTGAATTTTATATCGTCTATACTCCGTACTACAAAATAGACTATGATGTAGATAATCTTCTCCACGACACCGGAAATTCTCTGTTTCAAGCTCCTACACTCATCTTATCGATAAGTTTTCATGATCCGTACTTACACACGCCTACAGACCTACAGAACTTTCGCAATTTCTCATTAATCAATCCATTGATGCCGCTCTCATAGTAATTCCCAAGAATTATAATGGCATGCCTCGCTCTAGCTTTTCGCCGGAACAATTCGAAATTAGTACCATTACCATGAATAAGCTACAGGGTATATTAAGAACTTGGGAAGGTTCAGTCTTTGAGAAAAGGTATTTGTCCCTGGGTATCTACTGATCTACAGAACCAGGGCGTGTCCTGTAACACCGGACTCAAGTAGTCTCCGTGGAGAGTCTTCTAGGTTCTATCAAAATTACCTGGTCCCATAAATTCTCGCAAACGCGTTCTAAGCTCGAGGGAAACGTGTTGACCACTCCTTTGCACTAATCTAATCTGCAATCGCGCCCTATGGATCTGAACTCAATCGATCGTAGAGCTTGGATATCTAATCATTTCTGGTCTCACTGTGATACAAAGGGCGATAGGAAACGTTTTGCGTGGGAATTTGTTTACTGAGATTTTGGTTGTCTAGACGGCGAAGCGAGACAAGTCCGAGCTTCATTGATCATTGATGTACGCTTTTGGCCTCGGAAATGAGATGATGAGCCTCCATCTCCACTATCTAGAATCATCGATCCTCAAACCCTGGTTCGCCAGGTTAAAAGATGGAGAAGATGTTTGCCTGGAGGCTGGGTCTGCTTGTTTGTTTCTTCCCTGAAAATTGCTTGCATGACGATGAGTAGCGCGACTTCAATAAGAAGCATGAAAAGGTTCAGATGAACAAAGAAATGGAAGAACTATTGGAAAGGAAGGATGGTTGAAGTAGACCCCTTTCTTTAGCCACGCGCGGTTCGCACACTTTTCTCGACCTATCTGTTACATACAGCTTCTTGTGCCGGACTTACTGTACGGAGGGAGTACTTTGGAATACCTCTGTGTCCTCTGTACTCTTCCCCAAAACGAAGTAGAAACACATTTTCCCCCTGTCCAGTGCAGATGATTCCCAGCAATTTCCCCATTTATTAGACGCGCCATAAGCCACCTTACTACTAACGGCATCGCTTCTACAGATTTCTGCAGTGTATGCAGTCAACGGTTCGCTTTTGCATAGCATTAAATTAGGATATCCAGAGCCTGTCGAATCACTATTGTTCAATTTGGGGGCACCTACAGTAGTCTTTTACATGTCGCATACCTCCTGCGCGTCTGAGATTTTGCATCTAATTCGGGAAACATTTTGATCGGAGTGCAGGATCAAGGGATCCCCTTTTGACCATAGGGTTTGTCTATGGTTGACTGATTAGATGGGTGGAACTTCTCATTCGGCCTATTCAGGTTCGTTAAGTGTTCCTGTACGCGGATATGGCTGCAATAATCTATTATTATGGCTGCCACGTTGACTATCTGTTCATCTTAATTCATCTCACTATCAGTCCCAAGTACGGGTAGTACCTAGGTACCGCTTGTCGGAAGAGGTCGTCCAAGGACACAAGGTACATTTTGCGGATTGACGGTACGCTAAAATTCTAGACATGGGCCTCAGAAATGGAGACCTACCTTTCCAAGGTTTAACAAAATCCTTACAGCCAGCGGTGAAAAGCTGCCATGGCTGTCGAATATGAAATTTTTATGTACCGTCGCGATGAGTTGTACATATTGTATAGGCTTATGATAACCTCTCGTTTCCCCCTCCTGCTCTTGATCTCTTTCTCGACCTTTTTCCATCTATCTTTGTTGTTCAATCAGTCAATTGATTCTTTACACTCTTTTTATATACTTTAACACTAATACCATTCTTGCATCTTTATTTCTCACTCATTACTGGACAGTACGACTATACAATAAAGTTAATGCTATTATTTTTACTATTTTCGAAACCAATTACTGCGCAAAGCACTCAACTACCTACAGTATATATATTAAACACTCATTCAGGATAGAAACAGATACGAAGATACAAACACGGGACGAACTACCCACTCACTACTGTCGCAGACATACTACACTCGTTGCATTACTAGCGAAAAAACCACGATTGCGAACAAGCAATAATTCCAAGGAGGACCAAAAGAAGAAAAGAACACGAAAAAGATCATTAACGCGGAAGAAAAAGGAAAGGGATTTGCAAACTTACTTCGACGCATGGAAACACAATATGCGTCTGATTTAGAAGAATTTAGTACGGGATGTCAAATTCTCCTCCAAGAAGGCCTTTACATACAAGGTATGCGCAAATTTAGTACCTTTATCCTATCTTCATCCAAAATAGTTTCCCTCAGCTTAATTGGCATTTCGCTCACTTATCGCGAAAAGATCAGACTCGGAGACGAATCGCGCAGCGGCCGTCCGATTGGTTCCACCCGAACCCCCTCAGCTTTTGGGACAACTGGAGGATGACGAAGGAGAACAATCGAATTATGATCATGAATATGGTTTCAATAAGAATGATGATGACAAAATTTATTCACAAACTCCTCTTCCCACCCAGCCAGCTCATATTCTCTCTCCTGGTCACTCTCCTAGTAAAGGCCAATATTTCTATGGTAGGCAAGGTTCCACCTCAGATTCAGGCGAGTTTCATCAGATGCCCAAAACTCAACCACTGTCAGCCACTCCACAAGGCACGTCCAGTGCAACGCATAACACACCACAAATTACCACTCCTGCGACAATATCCTCCAGGAAGCCTAGACCCCAGTCAAGAAAGCGCCTTGTCGTCAAGGTTGGCGATGGGAAGACATTTTCTCTCGTACCGCATAATGAGCCCCTACCCAACGACGACAGTAGATTGCCTTCCCTATCCACTAAAACATCCTCCTCCTCGGTGCAAGATTTCGATCAGTCTATCATCTCATGCACAAATACAGACTCCACATACACAGCCGCACCTAGTACGGCGACACCTAGAAAGTCAATATCCGCAGATCATATAAGCTGTTCCTCCTCGGAGTTCTCGATTGTGGGTGGTGTTAGAAAAGTACCCAAGACTCCAGACCAAAAAGGAAAATCTCCAGCGTTCGACTTCCCACTCCCTCCTTTGCCTGAAACCTCGCAAGAGCGTAACTCACACGAACTCTCTACAAAACCGTCATTCCTTTCAACAACCTCGACTGCAACTGAGGCCACTAATTGGAAAGTTTATAGTAATATTCCGGAATCGACTTACGAGTCTGTGTTTGCTACAACCCCCACTGAGCCTAATTTTGAAGTTCTCGATCAATCCGTTCTTGAACAGTCCACTCCTTCAACAACTATCCATCATCTGCGCGAAGAGTCAATTCAGGAGTCTCTTCAAGAGTCTACGGGAACCGTTATCCATCGACCCCAAACATCGCAAACATACCAAACTTCATCTGCGAGTAACTCTGATAATTCCAACTATCAACTTCACGAAGAATCTATTTCAGGCTCAGTCATCTACAGACCACAGCATCGTCCTCAGCTGTCTACTAGCACTTCCGGCTACTCGACTTCGAATTATCCGAACTCAAACTACCAGATACATGAGCCAGACACTCCAACCTCAGTAGTCTTCAGACCCCAACATCGACCCCAATTATCTACAAGCACAACCGGGGATAATACTAATTACGAAGTTCATCGTGGCCATACCCGGGACCGCTCCGAATCACTCGCCGATTCCTTTCTCGAAGCGTCATTTTCAAGTGGCTCCAATTACCGCGTACATAATCAATCTGACAAAGAGTCAACCGCTTCATCTGTTGTCCGTAGACCTAGAGCCCGAGCAGCGACCACTTCGTCTAGTGAACAGGAAAATTACGTTTTCCACGAAGAACTTTCGAGATCCGTATCTCTCTCGAGCGGACAAGGTCCAGCACCCAAATATTCCCAAGAATCTCTCCGTATTCCTGGGTTAAGAACCAAGAAAAGGTCGAATGATAATTTCGGTTACTACAAGTCAAGATCGCGAGAGACGTTGAAATCAATATCAAATCACTCGTTACACAGTCGAGCTAATTCTCTAGCATCGTTATCAACAATCCATACTCAGCCCGACGCACAACGAGCAATTGTGGCGAGCGGATCAATAGTTAATTTACCCGCACAAATCCAACTTCAGAAACCAAAAGGATTGAGTTCATGGGCAGAGTTGCCAAGTTCCACGAGTCCCCATATGAACGAGGCTCCGCATCAATGGAGCTCACAGCTTTCCACTGTGCTCTCCGTCTCCGAAGGGACCGGCACCGAACGAGGTTCCCGAGCTTGGTCCGACAGTATGGGAAGAAGGAGCAGTATATTTCCTAGTCTACCAAGTCGCGGCAGTCGCAATGTTCTCAGTATCAGTTCATCTCAAGGGATAGAAGATGCGTTGGCAAGATCCAGAAGCGATTCAATGGATCCCCCACGTCCGACATGGACACGCACGGGTCGAGGTTTGAGCAGTTCGTCTATTCCTGTGATAGGTGATTACGACGAATATGGCGATGGAATTACCGCCATGCAAGACATGCGCACTCGTCCATCCAGGAACAGATTATCCGGCATGTTCAACACCGGAGCATCCGATACCTCCCGTACGCACACCATGCGCTCGTCGATAAGTTCACGCTCCAACAGTCTCCTCGCAAACTCGATTCCCACCTGGGCAAGGCTCTACTATGGAAGCGGAGAACGTCGCTATCTAGGCTACAGACCCGAGAGTTCCAATGGCGGAACGCCAAGTCGCAACGGCTCCTTCAGCATGAGAAGCGGATCCCCAAATACAGAGAATTTCCCAGATGAGCTCCATAGCCCGCGTCGTCGCCCACGAGAAGGCCATCCACATATGCGAGGTTTCTCTCAACAATCTATGGAAATCACCCCCTTACCCAGCTCAGCCCAAGGTGCCGGCCGTCTAAGAACTCGATCCCTCATTTCCAGCGTCTGGTCTCCACATTTGCGCATCGACCGTCGCGCAGGCCGTCAATCCGCCTGGGAACCACCTCAAATCAATTTCTCCACCGAGGGTGGATTTTTCGGCCGTCGAAATATCCAAGTCGTTCTCTTCATCGCCGGATTCCTTCTCCCTTTTTCCTGGATGATCGCCGCTCTTCTTCCTCTCCCCAAAATGCCCTTTTCTGAGATGCGCGAGCGCGGAGACAGCACCGGAGATCTGACGGAGCCCCATGATGTGGAAAATCGCGGCGTGAATGATTATGCGAGGCAATTTGGGCCGTTGGACGAGGCCCGGTACGAGAGTGCTAGATGGTGGAGAAATCTCAATCGATGGATGAGCGTGGTGGGTTTAGTGATTATTGTTGTTGTTGTAAGTTTTCTCCTTTTTCGCATCCACTTTTGTGTGTGTTTCTTTCAAGTGCGAATTGCAGGCTAATATAAATACTAGATCGTTCTCGCTATCGAAGGAACTCAAAAGGGATGGTGAATCTCTCTAATTCCCCCAACATAATCTCCACATCCACCACCTTACCTCCTCTCCACCTCTTCTCACCTCTTCTCAACACACCCGGTAACGAACAATCAACGAAACCCATATATAGATTAACGACCCTCTACATATGAGACACCCCCCAACCCCTCAAAATAATGATTCCAACGACCAAATTTTGACATTACGACTTTCCCAGTGGTTAATTACCTAAGGTCTAGACTTCTTTTGATTCTTTTTTATTTTTTTACCTTTCAACTTTTTAGCGCGCAAAAGGAGAATATTTATATTCATAGTATATTATATTAGCATTATACCCTTTCTTATGGAAAGAAAAGCTTTGGTTACGTATGTATGCATTATGCATGATGGATAGATGGATGCATGGATGGATGTTGTGTGGTGGGATAATTTTTATTTTTGATGATGGAAAAAATGCATAGCATAGGATGGGACTGGATAGTACATGTAATGCGATGGCGATGATGGTGATGATGGCGCTATGTATGCTTGTATATATTGATTGATGGGTGGATGGATGCATGTCGGATTGACTGATTGATCAATCGATGGAAAGAAGGAAGGAAAGAAAGAAAGAAAGAGATATAATGTTTCATGATAAGCATCATCATATTGTTTACATGTTTTGATATGTGTTTATATTGTGAATATCTCGTAATGCGCACGCAAGGTATATTGATTCCGCCGTCTAACATCTATAAATCTGTGAGGGTCTCGGGAATTGCACAGATACCCATCCTTACATCCTTCTACGTTTCCTTACTTCAACTCTACCTTACTCTTTCTCTTCCTCGCTTGAATCTCCGCCATCGCCTCTTCAATCGCCTCGTCCAAGTCTTTCGATGGATCAGCTGGTAAACCCAGAACTGGTTCCTTACCGTTCAAACTTTCCATACTGGCCGAACGCTTCAACCCTTCGTTTGCCTTGCTAGTTCTCTCACTCACCATCTTCATCAAATGCCGCTTAGCAGGTGAAGCAAAGAAAACGGTTGAAAGGATGGTGCCGATGACAGCGTAGAAATAGACGCGTGACCAGACGAGGAATGAAGCGGGGAGAGTGAGGAGTATAAATGGAGCGACTGTAAAGGAAAATGCGAGTTGAGTGGCTAGCCAGGAGAAAATGTCATAGTAAAGTTTTTGAGATGTGGGTTGTGATGTTTGAGGGTCGATGAAAAAGGGACGGAAACATCGTCGGAAGTCTAAATGGATTTTTAGTCATGGAATCAATATAGGGGAAAGGGAACATACTCTTTGCAACCGTCTGGATAAAACTGGCCAAAATGAACGCAAGATAATAACCAGGAAAGAATCCATGCCAGAAAGCACTGGTTACGAAGGTTGCCATACTAGCTCTGAAACCAGGCTTTTTACCCTTCGGAGTAACTCGAAGATAAATATAGTTTCGAAGCCAATTGTTCGTGTTTATATTCCAGTTCCCAAGATATGCGCGAGTATTTTGTGCTGTTTCAACTCCCCATGGGTCAACATTGCGAAGTCTGTCCCAAGAGACTTTGCCAGTGACTGGATCGATACCCTTGTACCCGAGACCTGAGAGGATACATGCACCCTCGGTCAATGCCCACACACCATAATACTTCAACCGGGCAGTCATACCGACCATGTGAAGTACAAATACACGACGAGCAAAGCCATAAGTCATATATTCATCCCCAATCAAGAGATCAGGCCAGTACCATGCCGAGAGCTTTAGGAAAAGAAGAATCCAAGACAAACCTGCGGCAGCTTTCCACATTGCGGGAGTAGCACTCCTTGGGATTTTTCTCAACTTCCGAGTTGGGGCCTTCTTTGAAGGATCGACACCAGCAGGGACCTCGAACATTGTGGTTGTAATCCACTGCTTATAATCGACATAGTCGAACGCCGGACCAGCGAAAAGAGATGGAAAGAAGAGAACATATCCAGCGTAATCCAGTAAGCTTGGAAGTTGTCTGATTGCCCTTTCTTTTTGAAACTCTGACAATTCCTCCTCTGGTTGTCGACCGTCTGCAACGTTCCAGCAGAATGCAGAGAGTTTCATAACCAAAACCATTTGAGCACCAGTAATATCCACAAGTCCTGGATCATTAACGAATTGTCGAGCCAGCTGGTTCACTGACAAATGTCCCATCAAAAACACGAAGCCAATCCATGGCATAAAAGGACCTTGCACATACTTTGCGATGCAGTATGCCCCGATAGAACTAATGGCCAGTGTCCTTGTACCAGCCCATAAATCGAAGAGTCCAAGAAGGTAAAATGAGGAAACCCTGACGGCAAATCCATTAGTAAAAATAGACGGAAATTTGCTATATAGGTAATTTACGTACCCAATAATGAAGAGATTCTTTAAGGCAGGCTTTGAGTCTGGAAGTCGTTTCAAGAGTCCTGCAAATGGATACGACAGGAGGAAGGAAGTGATGAGTTTCACTGTCTGATATTAGGACTGAGTTCAAATCCTAGATATGAAGCCCAAATTGCTGGTTTTAATACATACATTCATCGGTCGTAGCCCCCAGAATGCCCGCGGCATATGTAAAAGCTGCATAGGTATATGTCAGCAACCTACGTCACAGATCTTTGATGTAGAGCCTTACGAGTATCGATATATGGCAACATTGTTGGCGATGGAGAGTTTCAATGTACTAGAAGACAAGTGAAGGTATTAAAAGCTATCGTTTCTCCATCAGTGAATTTGGAATTGTGTCTTTAGCAAAAAGGGAACAAATGCTAGGATCTTCTGAACTTCCTTGGTACTATTTTTTATTTACTCGCAATTGAATCATCAATTCATTCTGGTGGCGTCCACGTGACAGCTGTCCCCTACCCCAAAGCTGATCATCCATAGCTTGTTTCTGCGGGGCGGATAATGCCAGGATGACCGAGCCTCGCTCCTGAGCCTTGCTTCCTCTGCCTCGTCTAGAACATCTAAATAGCTAAAATTACCTACATGCAAACCACGTTGCCTTTTCAAAGCCTCTTTCCAGTACCAACGGCAAATATACACGAAAGGTGTATTGGCGACCTATACAGTACCTTGCGATATCGATAATCTACAATTCGTAGTGTGATACGGTACGAGACGAGACGAGACGAGATATGCTTATGCGACATTAATACCTTCCAAACTCTCTCGCCATAACCTATAAATAATAAGCACGATGGATGTCGTTCAAGCTGTGTCGGGGTATATCTCGAAGATGGTGTCTGCAGGAGATGGAACTTCTGGGACACCATCTGCGAAGATGAAGGTCCTATTACTGGATAGTGATACCGTGTCCATTGTTTCCACAGCAATCACACAATCGGCGCTTCTGAATCACGAAGTATACCTTATAGACCGGTTGGATAATCAAAACAGGGAGAAAATGCGCCATCTAAAATGCCTATGCTTTGTTCGGCCTTCGGCAGATTCTATACAATTCCTAGTTGACGAATTTCGAGATCCCAAATATGGCGAATACAATGTATACTTCAGTAATGTGGTAAAGAAATCATCCCTGGAGCGATTAGCAGAAGCAGATGATCATGAAGTGGTCAAATTGGTCCAGGAACACTTTGCAGATTATATTGTTGTGAATCCGGATTTATTTACATTTGATCTCGGATTTCCAAAGCAACGAATATGGAGTGCCAATCCGGACATGTGGAATCCAGATGCATTACAGCGTACTACCGAAGGACTCATTGCGGTTTTACTATCTTTGAAGAAGAAACCCCTTATTCGGTACGAGAAAAACAGTTTATTGGCGAAGAAGCTGGCTACAGAAGTACGGTATCAAATTGCTCAGGAGGATCATTTGTTCGATTTCAGGAAAGTGGATACTCCTCCTATATTGTTGATATTGGATCGAAGGGATGACCCTATAACACCGCTCTTGACACAATGGACATACCAGGCAATGGTTCATGAACTTCTTGGAATAAAGAATGGGAGAGTTGACCTTAGCGAGGTACCAGACATTCGACCTGAGTTGAAAGAAGTGGTGTTATCTCAAGACCAGGACCCATTCTTCAAGAAGAACATGTACCTCAATTTTGGTGATCTTGGTGGTAATATCAAAGATTATGTCGAGCAGTATCAATCAAGAACAAAAAATAGCTCCAATATTGAGTCTATAGCTGACATGAAGCGCTTCATCGAAGAATATCCCGAATTCCGCAAACTTTCCGGCAATGTCAGCAAACACGTTACTCTTGTTGGTGAGTTAAGCAGAATTGTTGGTTCAGAAAATCTATTAGAAGTCAGTGAAGTTGAGCAGAGCTTGGCATGTAATGATGCTCACGCCAGTGATCTAAAAGTGAGTTACATATTAAAGCTTTATATCAGTGGTCTCTTGCTAAAACATATTTTAGAACGTGCAGAGATTAATCCAGTCTCCGACTGTAACTCCCGATAACAAGCTGAGGCTCGTTGCTCTGTACTCACTTCGATATGAAAAACACCCTTCAAATGCATTACCAATCCTTGTTGACCTCCTTGGCGCAGCTGGGAACGTTCCTCAAAGACGAATCGACCTCGTAGCGAAGCTCCTTATTTACCATTCTTCCTTGCAACTGAACCAATCTACAGGAGGAATTTCTGACATGTTCGAATCCTCGAACATATTTTCTGGAGCTCGGGATCGATTTAAGGGACTGAAAGGTGTAGAAAATGTCTACACACAGCATTCGCCACGACTTGAATTAACGCTCCAAGATCTAATTAAAGGAAAACTGCGTGATCAGCAATATCCTTTCGTTGAAGGTGGAGGAACGACCCGAGATAAGCCCCAGGATATTGTAGTTTTTATCATTGGTGGGGCCACTTTTGAAGAGGCGAAATGCATATCTCAAATAAATGCCTCTTCACCTGGTATCAGAGTGGTTTTAGGAGGTACTTCGATTCATAACAGCACGACCTTCTTGGAAGAAGTGGAAGATGCTGTATCCTTATGGCCTGAACCTGCTCCGTCGACTGCTGCTGGAAGGTTACGAAAAGAGACAGGAAGACGTTGAACAAGGAGTCTAAGAATTTTGGCGAGTGGATAGTTCGGACATTGTTTATTTAAGGAGGTTTCACGCGATCAATCACCAGTCATTTCGACACACAAAAATATCCTTTAGTCCTTGACAACACAATTTTGGCAGGAAGTTCCCTGTTTATTTTGTCAGAGGTTGGGCTTGTTGTCTTTTTAAATATTGATCAACATGGTCGCATCATCAGCCAGAGGCCAGCAAAGGCTCGACAGTGCATTTAGTAGATGCTATTAAGATGACCCTTGAAAGCCTATGATCATATCCAGAAAGATATCCTCCAGGGCTCATTAATACCCCATAACTGTTACTACTATGCGTTCCCCTGTAGATAGGTGCTCGCTGACATGTCATTGTCCCAACTTGGTCTACAAGCACAAGATTGGTTAGGAGGTTTCAAGTGAGAAGTCCGAAGATAGTTTGGCCCTTGGAAAATGCGATGAGATAGCGCATTACTTATCGCTATCTAGGCGCATGGGGTGAGGGGCTCTGGAAGGCGGGGAAAGGGCCCCATACTTATTGGATGTGATTTGAGGAAGGGCAATCTGTTGTCTAAGTTGATGACGAAAGATGGAGGTAGCTTATCACAATCTTTGGCTGGGGAGATGGCCGAGCCATTGTGAACCAACCACAAAAACTACGAACGCCAAAGGAGAGAAGTTAAATAGAAGTCAAGGGAGAAGCATCTTTGAATTTATGGCTATAATTAACTACCAAAAATGTATTAAACAGCGCTCCACGGACGAAATTTACAGGTAGCGCAAATAATAAATACATATCATTCCCGTCTCCAGACATGATTAATTATATACATATCCCCACACATATCTCCTACTGACTCTTCTGCTTCCTCCTCTTTTCCTCCGCCTTATACCTAAACCCATGCGCTACAAGCATGTAATTACCAAAAAATTCCTCGGCAAAATCATCAAATTTCACGTATTCGGCTCCTAGCCTATAGGCGGCTGCTATGCCTGATACAAGGGCTAGTTCGTGCATATTCTGTTGGTTATTGATGCATTATTAGTATTGTGCTGCAAATATTCCATCCTTTTCTTTCTCGGAACCAAAATTCGATGCCTTTTTTGCACAAAGGTTGAAGAAAAGAGGTTGTGAAGTGAAGAATATATATAAGAAAGGAAAGAAAAGGAAGGGCAGAAAAAGAAGCGAAAAGAAAGAACATACAACCAAAGTCCAACTCCCAGCAAACCAAGTACGATTTTTCCCATTAATCCACATCATACCCGGCACGACACGGGCATAATGTTGCCAGCGATGTCCAAGCTGATGCCACCATTTCTTCTGGATGATTTTATCGGGGGATATCTCGTCGATGGTCCAGGCGTCGCGGTTGGAGGCGTCGAGGAAGATGGATTGGAAGACGTGTTGTTTATAAGGTATGGGTGCGGTCTCGGAGGCGTGGTCGCGTCGGAATTGGTGTTGGTAGTTTGTGCAGCTGGAGGAGGGGGGTTAGTTGGGGGGGCTATTGGGAAGGATAGGGAGGGGGGGTATGGGAGGGAGGGAAGGGGATAGAAAGGGGGATTGAAACGTACTCGAAAGACATTTCGATTTTGGTAGGGTCGTGGGCGTAGGATTTTGTGTAATACATGGGTCGGTAACCACTTGGTTCATTATCGACACCGCGTTGTTCGCCTTTCGAAAAAGCGATTTGGTCTTTTTGAGCGCGGGATTTTGGTTCAGCGCAGAGAGAGGGGTCGAATTCAGTTTCGTAGTGTTTGCGGAAATATTCATGGTCGGAGCTAGGAGTTTGTTAGCGGATGTCAGTGGTGGTAGAATGTGAGGTGGGTGAGGAACGAGGATAGGAAGTGACCTACTGGGTTATTGTTATGTCGTCGTAGAATCTTGTTATGGTGGTTAGTTCATGAGCTTTTATGGAAATGAGATGAGTACAACTTACCTGGCACCTCCAAGCACGAATTTCTCCTTTAAAGTGGCGGTCCTACCAAGAATTTTGAGTGCATCATCTGCTAATACACACATCACCAATTCATCGAATGTTTCTGTCTTTGAGGTTGGCCCTGTATGTTTTCCCTTCCTATCATTTGCATCAGGATTAAACGGCCGCGTGCTCATCACAACACCCTTTGCATCTCGCTGAATAATCTCCGTAACATCAGTTCGAAGGCGAATATCAACACCTTTCGATTCGAGATCTTTCCTCCAATCTTCGTAAAAATTGTGCAGGTTGGGAAATGTCAACATTTGAGGTAAGTTTGGTAAAAGCGTATCTGGATCATAGTCCCAAAGTTTCATATTCTTGTCATCAAATAAACGCTCTAATATGGCGCAAGATACATTGGCGGTTTGGTTGCCCGTACCGAGGAACAGAGCGATCAGAGGATAAACCATCTTATCACCAAAATCTTTGCTGAAAAAGAACATCTTGAGCATGATTCGAATAGGAATTACACCTATTACAGGCATCGTCCACTTGATAATCTTCAACACTTTTCCGAATTTCTTGATATCGCTCGAGAAGCGTTCCACAAGATGACTCGGGAAACAGTTGGTCCAGAATCCATCTTTGCCTTTTCCGAATGCGACTTGGAGTTTGATACCTTGAGCTTCATGACCATATCGTTTGAAGAACTCGCAGGTATGTTTGAAAATAGGTGAGCCACCTTGGACACCATCATTCATCCAGTCAGTGCCAAATTTATCTTTGTCTAGAGATATGGATGTTGCTTGACCTCCTGTTACACCCATCCGTTCAATCATGGTGACTTTGAATTTTTCGGGATGCTGAGCAAGCGTGCTAGCACAAGCCATTCCTGCAGCCCCAGCTCCAATTATCACAATATGCTTCCTCTGGTCGGTTGAGGCCATATTGAAATGATGTGGCGGAAGTAAAAATGACAGCAATAGTTGGCTCAAGAGGACTTCTCTTTCGCAACTTGAGTGAATTATTGAATTAACAGATTATGATGAAAACAGCAGATAATTATGGAAAAATGGAAAAGATTCTTTGCATCTGGGATCTTTGACGCCACTATAAGAGTATTTTTGTTGATATTTGTTTGAAGCTTCAACACTTCAACCACCATTCATAGACGTCATGATTCATGAAGCTTCCCCACTCAATCCTAATAATCCAACCTTAGACATGGAGAACTCAAAAGTCTATTATTTATTAGTCTCAAAGTTATCAACTTCAATAACTTGAATCAAATATCACGAGTCTTCTTAATACGGCCTAATCGTAAGCTGCGTTTCGGGTCGTGCTGAATGCACTATTCAAGTAATCTATACTCACTCGACTCCGCTTTCAGATGTATTTATTGGATATTTGTGTTTGCTGCATATGCCCCGCCAAGTGGAGCTCTACAAATCTTCACCATTTCTGACACTGGCTGAAGGACACAATCAGGTTCAAGTGTAGCAAACAAACGTAGGAATGCGTTTACAGTTTCATGTCAAGTCGATATAAATAAGAAGGTTTGACCTTCATATATTTCCTTACGCTATTGTTTATCGTTCTGCATTGCTTATCGAGATCGTGACGCCTACCGATCGCACGATAAGCTAGTACGTACTTGTACTTGTAAAGTTTCTGCCGGTAGTTTCACCGCTTTTACATCTGACATTGATAAGTGCAACTTGATAAGTGCGCATCAACCAACGGTTATTAATCTGATAATCTCTTGTTAATGGTACGTAATTTTCATACCATCCGGCCGTTAAACCAATGTTACCTCTTTGATAATGAACGTGTATATGTGAGTACCTATGGAATTGCCAATACGCTGAGCTGGATAAGGTTATCTAATAAATTGCGGGGAGGATGCTGCAGACACCACTGAGTACTTGGCAAAATGAAGCTTTCTGCAGCTAGGTACGAGCAAATTACCTTCCCAATCCGTGATGTCTGTCGTTAAAAGCTGCATGAGTGACAATTAGGTCCCTCACAAGTTTATAACCTCAAAGTTGACCAACACAATCGTATCCACGTGCTGCGATGTGGTGGTTATCATGAATTGGTAGGTCTATCTTTATTCAGACATATAAGTATTGTTCACTCCCTTCTGCATGTTACCTGCCACCCACATGTCTCACAGGATTTGCGTCTTTCCTCTGTCAAAATGTACTTCCCGGTAGTTTTGACTACTTTATCACTGTTGTCAGTCACAACTGCACATAAAGGCCATAAACGGCGGTCCGTCCCGTCAAGTCCTCAAGCATTGAACAAAACAATCACAAATACAATTCCAAATGCTGCTGGAGGGCCAACCCTTTACTACAACGGTACTGGTCCTGTACCTTCTTATAATGAGACCTCTCCTATTCCAGCCCCATTGCCTACGCTAAGGTATGATTATCTATCCCTTTCTTGTATCAGCGCTAACTACCACTAGCAAGCAGGAGATCGAAGATAATATCTTCAATGAGATCCAAGGAATTGTTAATGGAAATGGACTCACTACGGAATGCTCAAAATGCATTGCCGGCACTGAGGTAATGCATCTTGCAGCTATCATGCAACCCGTGGATACCATTGTGAACCTTCTTATTCGTGCCTGTGAAACCTTTCCAAAAGTCTACGACAGCATCTACGCAGAGACCTGTTATGAGGAATACTCTGGAATCGGTGGAACTGGTCCGTATCTTGCTCAATTATTTGCCAAAATGAGCATGGCTACCGGTGATATGCAAGGTTACTGTTTTCATGTTTGGGACACTTGTAGCTTACCTCCAACCATACTTATCGATGAATCGGCATACTTTAAACCAAAACCAGCCAATAAGAGAGTGGCCCCTCAACCATCTAGTAAGTTCTATCAGTCCGTCAATCCTCGGTATATTAATTCTAATTAATTACTCAACAGACAAGACCATTGATGTTTTACATCTCTCGGATTGGCATTTGGATACACGATATGATATTGGTAGTGAAGCCGATTGCTCGCAATATATGTGTTGTAGACCATATTCAACAAATAACGTACTTAATACGACGAGTACTAACCCATCCATGCCGGCGTCTCGGTTTGGATACTTTTACTGCGATGCTCCTCCTGATTTAGCTCTTTCAGCATTTTCAACCATGGACCAGTTCATCAACAGATCTAACGTGGCGTTCACAATATTTACTGGTGATATTGTGAGCCACGATAACGACGACCAAATAAGTAGAGCTTACGTAGAGTATGAAGAGACGGTTACCTACCAGACCTTCAAGGCTCAAATGAAAAATAGCCCTATCTACGCTACTCTAGGAAATCATGATTCCCTCCCGGAAGCTTTGAATACCCCAAATTCCATCAACAACTCTACAGGACAATCAAATGTGTTTTCTTGGAACTACAATTTATTGTCCAGCCTATGGCTTGACAATGGGTGGATTGACAGTAAAGCGGCTCAGTATGCCTCAAGTCATTATGGTGCATATGCCACCGTCACGCCTCAAGGTTTAAAGATTATCTCTATCAATACGGACTTTTGGTACACGGACAATATCTTCAACTTCTTCAACATGACAAATCCGGACACTTCTGGAATTCTCACCTTTCTTGCTAACGAGCTCCAAAAATCGGAAGATATTGATCAACGTGTTTGGATCATTGGACATGTTCTTCCCGGATATGACGGCTCTCAAGCACTTCCAAACCCAACAGCTTTATTCTATAGTATTGTTGCTAGGTTTTCGCCAGCAACAATCGCGGGAATATTCTTTGGCCATACACACGAAGAACAGCTTATGATCTATTATGATTACCTGCCAAACTCGACAATCTCTAGCAATACAAATTCGATCATGCGTGACACCACCCTGGTTGATTACAACAATCCTCTCCAGGTTGGATATGTCGGCCCTTCCATCACCCCTCTCAGCGGGAACAATGCTGGGTGGGTCAACCTTCAGGTCGATGCTTCAACTTTCTCTGTCGTTAATGCTCAGACTTACTTCGCTAATATGTCCAATGCCAACTTATGGACAACCCCCATATGGGAATTTGAGTATGATAAGCGCCAAATATACGACCCCAATGCAACTTGGCCTTCCAATGCTCCTTTAGATGGCGCTTTTTGGCATGGAGTAACGGAAAACATGTTGGCAAACAATTCTTTGGTGGAAGTTTATAATTTCCTTGAAACAAAAAGTTCTGCGGTGACAAAAAGTTGTAGCACGGCAGCTTGTGCAAAACAAAAGGTTTGCTATCTGAGAAGCGGAAGTGGGACTTTGGGATATGCTTGCCCTTACAAAGATGGCCCTTTTTGAGTGAATTTCCAATTTATGGGCTTTAAATATATACACAGCATAATGCAATTATCGGTATATTTCCCATAGGTTATCATCACTTCCTTGCAGCAATAACTTTTGAGCTTTAACTCGTCGGTAACCTCTAGCTAGCCGAGTAGCCGAGTACGCGTAGCATCATATTCTTCCGCCGTCGCTGCATGCGGTTAGTATCGTGAAAAACTACAACATGCGTTAAATACCAATCTCAGTTATAATATGTATAAGTGATCTTAAACATCTTGATTGTAACTATCATCAATTTCTCTCTATGAACAGATACCCGGATACTAGTCCAGACCCTGAATAACGCCTTGCAAGGGGCATATGGCGATCAAAATTGGCCCTACCCCATGTCTTTCAGTCGTCTTATTAAGCAAGTTGATCCAATTATATCCGAACAATAACTTTAACCAAATTACTCACCTTCTTTTCATCCAACAACTAAAATTGTCGTTTCTCAATCTATCCTCACGATAAGCAGAGGGCAATTGAGAAATAAACAATGTTTCCCCACGAAGAAGGAGACGAACGCGAAATAAATGAACGCGAACCCCTTCTCGCGCCTCTCACCGAACCGACTGCAATTTGTAACGCCTTGATCACGGGATCGCAAGTATTTAAATCCTCAGATCTAGATCCAGATCATGAAGCAGAAGGAAGAGAACGAGCAGAAAATGAAGATGATGACGATACTCCTCTTCCCCTAGGACAAATCTTCAGTCTCTGCTATGTTCGACTCGTGGAACCCATTGCATTTTACTCCATCTTTGCTTTTCTCAATCAGATGTTGTGGGAGATTGGAGATATAGGAAAGGGAGAAGTGGGGTTTTACTCGGGTGTGATTGTATGTTTTTATTCTTTCCTTATTTTTTCTTAAGGAGGGACGGTACGGATGATTGAAGGTGTGAATAGAAGTTAATCAAGATATAGGAATCATTATTTTCCATCACAGAAATGACACTCATGGTCCACTGGGGACGCGCTTCGGATAAATTCGGTCGTAAACCCATCATGATCGCTTCGCTTCTGGGAATCTCGCTCGCGACTGGGGTTTTTGGATTCGGGAGGGGTATTTGGCAATTGGTTATTTTTCGATGTGTTGCAGGACTTTTCGCTGGGACAATCGTGTGAGTAGTTTTCATATAGTTTTGTTTTTGTATCGTATCATGAGGTACTTGGCTAACTGATACAAAAGCACCGTTCGAACGATGATTTCAGAAAACAGTACTAAGAAAACTCAAGCAAGAGCTTTTAGTTATTTTTCCGTCGCTGGAAACATGGGAATACTTATTGGACCTTTGATAGGTAACTCTTCAATATCCACGTACAAGGAGATCAGCTCAATAACTGACCGTCTCAAGGTGGTGCGCTCTCAGAACCAGCAAAACAATATCCATCTCTGTTTAGCGGTATCAGATTTTTCGAAGAATTTCCTTTTGCGCTTCCTACCATCTGTACTGGATTATTTGCCTTGAGTGCAGCGTTTATTGCTATGTTTTTAATTAAAGAGGTCAGTTATATATCTACCTAATGATTTATCAGAATCATGTGGAGGATTATAAAAGTATTGACCAGATATCAGACACTGGGAAAAAAGTCCTTTCAAAAAGTAGGAGCACATGATGGAATGACTACGCGAGAACTTCTGAACTATCCGGGCGTGGCAAGATGTGTTTATATCTACTGTCATCTAAGTCTCATGAGCACAGTCTATACATCTGGTTTGTCTCACTCTACCCTTTTCCTCTAAGTGCTCTTCACCTATTTCCATTGCTCACTAAACCCCTCCATCTTTTAGTTCTCCCAGTCTTCTGGTTCACACCTATCTCTTTGGGCGGCCTCGGTTTCACACCTCTTCGCATATCTCTCTTCATGGCGCTCACCGGTTGCTCCCAAGCTTTCTGGATGATCGTAGTTTTTCCTCCCCTACATAAACGTATCGGAACCATCGGTATCCTACGCGCATGTGCTTTTTTCTGGCCAGTCCTCTTTAGCTTTTGTCCTTTTGCAAATTTCATGTTGAGGATGGGTTGGGAGACGGCGTTTTGGATCGTGTATCCGTTAAGTATTGCTTTGGGGGTGGGTGTTAGTATGGCGTTTAGTAAGTCTTGTGTTTCTTTCTCTCACTTCTGGTTTCCTCTAACCCCATGTCCTTATCTCACCAAACCCCTAAACCAAATAAACTAACACTCCCCACCAGCCTGCGGCCAACTAGCCCTAAACGACATCGCGCCCTCCTCCCAAACGCTCGGCACCCTCAACAGCATCGCACTCGCCGTAACAAGCGGTACCCGTGCATTCGTACCCGCTCTTTTCACCGTTATCTTCGCATATGGAGTTACGCATCAGATTCTCTGGGGATATTTTATTTGGGTTTTTGAAGTGTTAGTTGCGCTGGGATTGGTTATTGCGGTGCCATTTTTGCCAAAAGAGGCGCATGGGAGGGGGAAGATCTGATGAGGATATGAAATTGGAGGAGGGAGAGAAGAAGAAAGCGGAAGGTGGGTTGACCTTGGGTATGGAGATGTGGGATAGAGAATGGATAGATGGATGGATGGATGGATAAATAGATAGATAGATGAATCTGGGAGGAAAAATTATAGAGTTGGATATTATAGATCCTATAGATTTTGTAAGGAATTGTCTAGGAACTCACTAAGCATTAGTAAGGTACATAATAAAATATATCAGTGAAGCTTGTGTCAGACCAGCTCATTTTTGATAAATGTGAATACTGATAATTCTAATAATATCATTTTCAATCCGTGAATTACCATGATGAAATATATGAACATATATCTCCAATTCATTCAGACCCACATCATATCATATCATTCATGTCATTCATCTCCAACCATACCATCCATCTTCACGCAATCCAATCAATGAATCCACAAATCAAACCAAACTACTAGGTAAAGCTGAGCCTACTTCCAAATATTCAGATGGTAAATTCCCGGATCTAGAGACTGAGTGTGAGTTCTGCAAATATCTATCTTATTCAATCAACCAACCAATTATCTGTCATCCCTCCCAAATGTGGCTTCGCATCTTATCCCATTTCTAAATACCTACCTAGTACCTACCCACAAACGAATACGAGGTAAATTGTAATTAATGAAATAAACAAAACAAAACATCAAACAGCCTCTCAACTCAAAATCCCAGCCCCCTTTGATTTTTATTTGCATCTGTTTCGCCTCTTCGCTTGTTCCATCTGTGGCTTTGAATAGTTATGTGTTTCAGATATATAAAACAAGCGAATTGATTTGTTTGTTGATTTTTATTATTCACTATTCTCTACCTGTCTTCTAGGTACCTAGGCATTTACTATGAACCATTTACCTCTTCTCGGACTTCGGACTTGTGACTCCGCCTCAAATATTAGTTTGGATTTCGCCTGCCTCGAACTTCGCCTCAAATGTTACCTTGGATTTCGTTTTTATCTTCCATTCTTGTATCTCCATATCGTATCTTCCTTATATATATCCCGGAGTCTCGGAGTCAGGGTAAATAACCCCCTTTCCCTCCCGCCCCGCCCCCCAAAATAAGGGGTGAATATAATCTTGCGATTATTAGATTGTGTGAGGCTTGATAATGTATAACTTCTTTATATTCCGATAGGCTATTGAGAGAATATGCTGAAGGTGTTGTTTGTGTACCTTTGTAGAGATGTTTGATAGATATTGATCTATAGAGGTAAATATATTGTGTTTGTAGTACAAGATTAGAATTATGTCTTCATTTTGATTGGGGAGAAAGGTTTGGGAAAGTGGGATTGCAATTGTTTGGTATTTATGTTAAGGTACCTATAGATAGTAACAAAATATTGGGTTTCTTGAGACCAGAAAGAGCATCAGATTGAATTGATTGATTCTCTAGCTAAGCAGTTAAGCTGCGAGCATATATTCAAAAAATGAAGGAATAGGTTAGGTATTCGGCCTTCGGAATTAAAGTGCTTTGAAATCAAAATATTGAAAGCAAACAAACAGTATACCAAAAAGGAAAGAATAAATTAAAAGTTGAGTTTTGTTTGCTCCTTATATGCATCATGCAATATACATGCATATGCTGCCAAGATCCCAGGAGGTCAACACAAAAGTATGAAAAGTATGATGAAGATTGGAGTACAAAAAATATACCTTTTAAGACGCAAACCGAAGTCGTTACAAACATTATCTAGCTAGTCAGATAAATGGATAACTGGAAATATACAGTTGATCTTATAGTGAATAGTCAGGAAAGGTTGCTTGTAATTGGCAACGAATCTTGATATTAACATTTTAGAATGTGATGATAACAATGATGAACTCCTATTTGTTGTGAAGGATTATGATATGATATTAGTTTTATCAATACAAGAAAATGGGTCTATACCTGTTGGCATATCTGTTTAAAAACAGAAATTCAAAAGTGTGTTTCTAAATATAAGAGAGGTTCATGTGTGACTAAGGTCTATATATACTATTCATTCAATGGGGGAATACTAAAAATATTGTATTCAAAGAGGCATTGCATATATTCTTGTCAAATATCATTCAATAATTCTCCTGTTCTTTCATTATTCACACAAATTGAATCAACCTACCCTCTATAAAAGACTATCCCAAACAAAAATAACGTATATAAAATATTCACATTCACATCAAGACACATTATGATATCAAAGAAAAGACCTTGATAGGTTTCAAAATTATGAAACAACAGATATCGGCTCCTTTCAACGCTAAGGCTTGAACTGAGGTGAGTTCAGTCGAGTCACATGAACTCCCTACACGAGTAGGTGAATTGCTCGACCAACGAGTTGTTTATAGCCTCGAGAAGATACTTAAGCTCCGACCTTTTGCTTCCAGAAGAGTCTCTTCAAACCACCACGTTCTTTTAAATTTGCTTCAAATCTTGCATACATTACTGTTTCAACAACTATGTCGTCAAACAAGATGGTGAGAGAACATTCTTAGGGCTTGAAACCCCCATTTGGTATCATGCTAATATATCTTTATAGCTTTGCAATAGGCTGGCTCCCTTGCTTCTTGCTAGAATACTCAGAGCTTCTCCTACGAACACAAAGACAATTAAGCCAACAATTCCACTCATTGAAAAGCATGTAAGAATACTCTAGCAGATTATTCTTCCATACATTTCTGATTTATGATTCACAGTGGTGCACCAAGAGAATTGCTTTTATGTTATTAGATACTGGTATCGAGACAACTGCCGAAGAGATTTCACTGTTGGGTTCATCTCTTCATAGTCCTCATATTCTAACTGTCCAACAAGCGCAAATGACAGTTACCACTGATCAAATACTCGTTTCTATGGATTTGAATGTTCAGTCTCCAATGCTCTCCAACAATATGCTTGAATCGACGGAGGCAGCAGCTATACCACCACCGTGTACCTCTGACAACAAGATTCAAGTACTCTCCTTTGAATTTATGATTCCGGATGGCGAAAATTCACTCAAACCTGAATCAGAGGAAGATATCGGAGCTACTTCACTTACAGAAGAACAGTGTTGTCCATCAGCTTTCATTGATATTCCGCCTTACAAGGGCTCAATGCAACACTTGAATATGCTTGAGTTCAACACTGAAGGCAGGGCAATTGGAGAAAGCTTAGAAAATTCAACCAAGTACACGCAGAAATGTGTGGAATATCACTATGAGTCTTACGAGAAGCAGAACTTAATTTTGGAGAATTCAATGTGTAATGAGTCCTTCCCTGAAGATGGGTGTTGCTTCACAAGATTCCTCGATTTTCCCACAGAAATCCAGTGTCTGACCTGGAATTTTTCCATGGAAGAGGATCGCATTATTGAAGTCCACATCACAAAGCGTTGTTTGACGTGGATGATTGTTTATGCATTTACCGATGCCAAGAATCCAGCAATTCTCAGCGTCTGCCGGGTAGCAAGAGAGCAAGGATTAAAACAATACAAAGCATTATCTGTCGAGAATTCCTGGAGAAGAGACAAGAAGATATATGATGACAGACAACAACTCCTAGGACTTCCATCCGACTTCGTCGGTTCTGGGGCTGCGACGACAAATTCAAATGCTACGTCAACTATGACCGGGATACCATTTCTATCAACAGCAGCCATTTCAGAATCTACAGCGATGCTTTGGACGTTGGGCACAATACTTGGCGCGAGGCCTTCGGATACCAATTTCTAAAAGATCTATTTTATCTGCAGCTGGCGATCGGATTCAAAAGCTTGCTGTGGACTACTTGCTAGCTGAAAAATGGCTCGACAATGGTCGTAACCATTGGCAATACTGTCAAGTGTTGGCAGCAATGCCGCAGCTCCAGAAAATCGCCATCGTCTGGACCGGGCACCATAGTCTTCAGCGGGTAATTCGAAACGAGTGTTGACGCATGAGACAAATCGAAATTCTGCCTGACGAGGTTTTAACGGATGAGGAACGTTACAGTGTGAAGTTTACCCCTGACGGACTTCATCATCGTGTAGTCAAGTTTCATGAGATGGAAGGATTGGGTTCGTATCTCGGAGAGGGATGGATCAGTGAGCGATTTGCTTCTGGCGAAACCTCAACCACTTGGAAGAAGAATATCATGACCGCAATTCAACAGAATCGACCGGTCAATCCGGCCAATTACTCACCAACTTCCTTCCACTTTATTGCAGGTGGAAAATCGAGATATAGAGATCTGGATGACTTGGAATTTACCGAAGTCGCCGTCGAGAGAGAATAACAGACGTGTGTGTGGCTTCGTTCGTATTTAATGGGAGGAATTAATATTGATATGTGTTGGAATGCTAGGAATGACTGGTAAGCGAATGACCGCTGGTGAAATGGATTGGCGTCAATACATAGATGAATCTTGATTGATTTCGCTGGATGGGATGGTTCTGGGTGGAATAGTTTTGAATGGGCTAGGATATTGATGTATTATGGTTAATTTGCTCGGCTTGCGGTACTGATTTTTTTGAATTTGCATGAAAAATGTTTTCATTTAGGGGAGGATGGATTACCTACAAAGTGCTCAACGGAATAGGGCGGTCGGTATAGCAAGTATTTAATGTTTAATTGAATGGGAAATGACATTTAACTGATCTTGATGATGTGAAAGTTAAAATGTGAAGAAGATTGGTGGATCTAGAGTTGTAACTTTGAACTTTCCATACAAAAAGAGATGTAATCCGTTCCATAGACCATGTCTTCCTCACGGTGGGTATGAGACGACATGAAGGTCAAGGCCAACCGACCATCAAATCTTCCCATGGCTTCATCAACAGTTCGATATTATGAATACCTAATAGTACCCAGTATCACATGACTTGTCGGAAAGAAAAGGGTTTTATTTTTTGGCAACTGCTAAATGTGCTGATTAAGCATTCACATGTTGGAATGTCGGAAAATGCGGAAGCGGCACGATATGCAACCACCTATCGGGATTACCGGTACGATTTTCGAAATCTCGGAATTTCAACTTCTTCCTTAAGTCATGCCATTGGTTGTCGGGATTAGTCAGACCTGAAGATCTTCATCCCGCCGGTATTATAATATTAAGGAAGCTCGGAATTCCTCAAACAACAAAACAATTTCTCGCACCATTCTTCATTCAGTTCATCCTCTTGGTTGTGAGGCTATCTTCCCAAGAATGGCGAGCTCCATAGCGTACAGATTGGCTATTGTTGTTGCTTTCATCGCAGTTCTCTATCAGTTTCTTTTCAAGCGCATTATATTCGATGTTGCCGGTTACGGACGCTCCGTATCGACAATCGATGCATTCAATGCAACTTGTGAAAGAATGGACAATCTTGGCATTGAAGCTTGTGAAGATATGTGGCTTCATCATGCCACTGGATACCTATATATGG
Source organism: Sclerotinia sclerotiorum 1980 UF-70 (assembly GCF_000146945.2). Taxonomy (NCBI): domain Eukaryota; kingdom Fungi; phylum Ascomycota; class Leotiomycetes; order Helotiales; family Sclerotiniaceae; genus Sclerotinia; species Sclerotinia sclerotiorum. The sequence continues at coordinate 1,090,994 of NW_001820835.1, read as the reverse complement.
CCTGTTCCAATGTTGAGAATCGTTTAAACTGGCTCCCGGCGTTCGTACTCTCCTAGGCTTTGTACTCCATCAATGTCTTTTCTTCTCATTGCCATAGTATTTGTTGACTGATTCACCGGGACCTACCACAGTGCTGACCGTCTGAATGCTTCCGGACGAGGTCTAACAGACAAAATCGCTATCTTAGATACCCGAGGAGAAGGCTCTTTAGAGTCTCGGCTTCGGTGGTTGACAACCGAGAATTTCTCTGGCAACAACGGAGAAGGTACCTTTGACCTCCATGGTTTTGACATTCGCCCAGATGCGAAGACTGATACCTTACATATTCTTCTCGTCAATCATCGAATACCAATAGATCCTACCACAGGTGCCCCTCTTGATGCTTTCAGTCTAGGTGCAAATTCTACCATTGAGCTGTTTCATAGCAAAGTTGGAAGTGGTTCTATGAGGCACGTGAGGACATATGCGGATCCCGCAATCCAAACTCCAAATCAAGTGGCCTGGGTAGACGACAATGCTTTCGTATTCTCAAATGATCATAGTGTGAAGGTCGGATTAGTAAGTCTCATAAAATCTCCTATGCAGCTCAACAACAGGCTGACCGAGGCTACAGCGCCGCCACCTTGATCTGTTCCTCGGTGGTGGGAGTATTGGTTACTGCGATTCAAATGTAAATCACTGCAATGTGGCTTACTCTAGTGGACTGGGTGGCCCAAATGGGCTAGTTACGGGGCGTGATGGCCTAATATATGTCCCAAATCCACTTATTCATGAAATCCAGATCTTTTCACTTACCGAGCAGAAGACTCTTCTGAAATTGGACACGGTGCAAACACCATACCTAGTCGATAATTTGAGTGTCGACGAAAATGGAGACCTTATAGCTGGGTCATTTCCCCAAGTCTACAAATGGTCACAAAGTTTGGATGACCGGTCAGTCAAAGTTCCTGGAGCAGCAGTACGAATTCGAAGAAAAGGGGCCAATTTTGAACGCATGATGAGAGAGGGAATAAGAGAAGGGAAAGATCTCGGTAAGAGTACGGATGGCTACGTTGTTGAGACTCTAGTGGAAGATGACGGAACTATTTTGTCTGGAACAACGACCGCCGTCCATGATGCGAGAACGGGAAAGTTATATCTTGGGGGAGTCACGACCCCATTTATTATGACTTGTGAGATGAAGGTCTAAAAAGGTTACATTTTTGAGTCTCGAATGGGTCAAAAGATAGTGAATCTAGTAAAAACTAATTCATCTGACCCTAGTTCTGCTTTTGTGCATCCTTTATTGCTCTATCAATGCTCACTTCCCTCCGATATTTGGCGTCATAGACCGTGACCTCATCAACAAGCCTCTTAATATGCTCTTCTATATCCATTCTCATTTCCATCTCATCTTTCAATCCTCTTCCTTTTGCGCATGTCAGCTTCATTTCACTTCAACTTGTATATCTCAGCCATAATCTCACGCTCGCTTCTCGAGTCTCGAGTGTAACCTCTTTTGAAGCTATTGGGAAGCCATGACTCAATGCGCCTCATAAACTTCTACGACTCTCGTTTCTTGCGTGGCTGTAACATATGCTGATAAGATTCCAACGGATGAACAAGGTGTTTTTGTCAGGGAGAGATATTGTTTGTGCAACACCTGCAGCATTCTGGACTTCTGTCAACCGCAGATAGGGCAAGGTTATCTTCATGGAATTCTTGCATGAACAACCATTGGGTACTTCGCGAATTTAGCCGATGCACCCGATTTCATAACTGTTACGAGGGTAGCCGTCTAGATCACGTGGAAGTGCTCTAGGCTCTCGAGGTGGTTTATAACTAGGCGTCAAGCAGGGACTTAAGTAATGACAATAATGGTATGCAATTTGTAACTAATAGTAGGGTATACTAAATGATTGATCTTGAGCACGAAGCTCTATACCAAGGAAATCCATCTTGATTATATAGACCTTCGTGTTCTGAAAGTCGACCGACTCTTGAAGGGCCGATCGATTCTCACGAAGTCGGTCAGCTTTCAGATCAAGTGACACTTGTCACATGATCCTGCTAACTAATTGGTCACCTGGTGCGGGTTATGCTACGCCGTCGTAACACTTGGGTCACCTGACGGACTTTTTTTGGGGGTTAATAATACTTTACTTTATTTCTATAAAATAAGAATATCATTATTTTAAGATATTTTCTTTTAAATACTTGAAATTAGACATATAAACTTGATCTAGTGAACGAGCAAAGCGATATACAAAAGTGGAATGAATACCCACGATTGTTACGACAGGTAACAATTAGGTCACAGGATTAGTAATAACACGTGATGCGAGGACTCGAAGAGCGAAAGGATCGAAGCTTGATCCCCTCGCTCCCTTCGAGCCACGAAGCATGAAGGTCTATATAATCAAGATGGATTTCCTTTGAATAGAGCTTCGTGCTCAAGATCAATCATTTAGTATACCCTACTATTAGTTACAAATTGCATACCATTATTGTCATTACTTAAGTCCCTGCTTGACGCCTAGTTATAAACCACCTCGAGAGCCTAGAGCACTTCCACGTGATCTAAACGGCTACCCTCGTAACAACGATATTTCTTTAGATAAATATCATCATTATGTGTTTGTTATCATTTAGACGTGATCACATTCGTTGGCTTCCTATTATTCTTAATTATATAAGCTTAATACTAACAACTGAAGTTAAATAAGTATTAAAAAAAGCATATAATATTTAACGTCGTATAGAATGTTGAAATACCCTGTCAGGAGGATTTCATTCCCAGGCTCTAAAACATACTGCGCACCCTCATTACCGGATATTTTCTTTGACTTGACGCAAAATCAGATTTGACTCGACTAACTCCGCTCTCGTCAAATGCATCACGATTCATGTGAAAATGCAGCCACTCGTAATACGAAAAAGCACCCTGATTTTTCGATACACACCACAGTCGATTTAAGAAGCCAATAGCTTTGAATACCAGAACAATGAAAAACTAGGCTACTTAATTCAACTTTACTCGCTTTTCATACATGATCATCATATCATCGTTATAGGACAGGTAATAACAATGTGCATATTTGCAGCACAAAAACAAATCTCCCGACTCAACGAGTCTATCATTCAAAAGGCAGCTGTTGATTATCAGTGCATGCTAACCTCAATTCGAGAAGGAATCAGGAATATAGAATAAAGGTACTTGCCTGCGCTCATTTGTTTTGAAGCGACACAGCATCAAAGCACAATTCGGCCATCCTTCTAGACGCACCCTGTTCGCAGATGCATCATTAATATGTTGACTTCGGGAATCCACAACTTCTGATGACCCTTCCAAACTCTAGAAGTATTACACCACATGAATCAGTTGACCGTTGCGATCGACTAAAACCACAATCAGGGATAGAAAGAAAGGCGAGTTTGCAAACAAATCTGTTGCGCTGGCTATTCCTTGGACCTGCACTCGTCCCTTAAACCAATTGATATCAAGTATATATATCTAGATTAGAAGTCTAATCAGGTATGAATACAGAAACAAATGCAGATCTGTTGCATTCAGCCAGCCATTGCACCGGCAACTGTCCCTTCAGATCGACCAGGAGGACAAAATTGCAGTCAGAGTATCAAGGTGGAAGTGCTACCAAGATATTTCAGCCAGCCCTCAAAATCAAACGTACCTCAACGCCTTCATTGTTCAAGGATTTTCACATCGCAAAAACGATGCACGATGTTAGATATTCTCACTCGTCGATATTCGAGGCAAGAGAAAAGATTGAATGCTACATGCGCCCCGAGCGGCTGTCTATTTCCATGTGTTAGTCTCCTGATCATCGCCATCAGCAAGCACACAGTTGTAGCAATCTCTGCCCAATTATCCCACTTTACCATAATGAGAGTGAATTTGGATATGTTAAGTTTTTGGAGGAGAGATAATTGATTCTCCAATCATTCGCTAAAGGTAATAGCCTCAGGACTCTTCGGGGCCTGGGCACATGAAATTGTTAATTTGTCCTACAATGAGGGGAGGGGTAATCTTATTATCCCAAGGGTCACTGAGTTGAGATTGATAGCTTCTCGTGCTACCAATAATTTTGGTTTGACGATCGTACATTTGTGATTCAATATCTAATGTCTTCTTATGTCCAATCAATAAAGTTTACATCCAATGTACTGAGAGGCTTTCTCGGATGCAGCCGAAGGGCATCGTCTACGTTGCGACTAATCAAATCTCTATGGGACTACAGATACTGTCTTAACAGAGTCAAAGTATCTATAAGAAGCTCAATCTTTCTTTTATCAAGTCGGAAAATTTTAAACTGATTCAATCTCAACAAATATTGATCTTCTCATCATTACGACAATAATCTTTCTTTTGATTTGATTTAAACAAACATTGATCTTTTTATCTTTTTATCATTATATCAACCATCCATCAACCATCCATCAACCATCCATCAACCATCCATCAACCATTCATCAATCATCTATTAATCTAATCCCAACATCATTATGGATATTGGAAAAGTACTTCAGCAAGCAATAGATAATGTTTTAATGATTCAGAGTGGCTATTTGACCCCGGCGGGTCTCACTAGCATATCAAGCTATGGCATTCCTTTCCAAGTCCCCAGCGGTACCGTAGCACTCTTCCAAGACCCTAACTTTCGAGGTGCGAGATCCGACCTTCGTCTCAGTGATTACACAATCAACCAGCGCCATGTAATTCCAAATGCCAATTACGACAGCGCGAGCGTGATCCTATACAATTTACCGACGAACACGGTCGTGACCTTGATATCGGGCTACAAAAACGACGAAAATAAAGTAGCCAATCTTAAAGATTGTGACACATGCCTTGACCTAGTTGGCACGGGGAAGACGGCTTCAATCGAACTATGGTCCCTTGGCATCAATGACGCGGTATCTATGTTCTTCTGGCGAACCGTAGATCTTAATATGGGCGCCATCGAGCTTTTCGCCGATGGCAATTTTACTGGCAGACGTTCGACAATCTTCCTTAGTGAATGGGCCCCTGACACGGTCCACTCACTCAGTGGTTGGTCAATCAACAATTCCACAAGCTCCATGCGCTGGCATTCAATGAAAGATCGACAAACGGCTGTAGTGTATGATGGCGCAGACGGTACTGGGTCATCATACTCGAACATCAAGGGCTGGGGCATTAAGGAAGTCCCGTACATGTGGGATGTTCGCTTCAATGATTGTATTAGCTCGTTCAAGTGGAATAGCATCGTCCCTAAGAAAGAAATTATTGAGCCATTCAACGTTATGGCAAGCAATTCATCAAACGCCTTTGGATTGACTGCTGTGAATGAGGGGGTCAACAACAGTAGTGAGGTGCAAACTATCTCAGTCTCCCTTAATAATTCCACCGCTCAGACTACTACTGTTGAGACCACGGATCAGCATGTAGCAGGGGTCTCAGCATCATTCACTCAGACAGCTTCCGCAGGGGTCGAGGGCGTCGCATCAACCTCGACATCATGGACAGTAGCAGTTAATTATTCCTATACACGTACCGATACCAGATCAACCAGCGAAACTAAAACAATTGATTTGAATATCACACAATCTGTCAATGCACCAGCCCGAACGAGGTATAAAGCTACTTTATTGGTAACCATCGGTCGCCTTCCTGCTACCGAGTATATCACCACAGCACAACGGTGGTATTCAGAGCCAGTTACCGGTAGCGTGATAGATCCCTCGAACAACAACTGGTACAAGCGAACTGAGGATGTGAGAATCAACATTTCGGGTAGCCTGGCATGCACCACCAATGTAAATATTCAAGCAACTCCGCTTTAAAGCTGTTGGGTTGGTGAATTGGGAGGATTTCTTAGTCCCATGAGTTGAGGTCAAATCTTTGGTTCTAATAGCTTTCCTTAATGATTTACTTTGAAGCGATGTCAGCTGATGGAGAAATTGCAAGAACGATGTAGCTGGTCATATGGTGTGTTGCCTGATAACGAAACATTCATTAAAGTACTCACTCGTCAGGTTATTGTTTTTGAAACGAATTTCTTTGTAGTGACCCTGAAAAGAGTTACATGACCTGCTTGCTGATTTAGTTATTCAATCAATCAAACTTTTTCTGCTCACACAGACCCAAAAAGTTAAGTAGAGATAATAATCCATGAGTACGTAAGATCTTCATCTTCTGGGTATAAAATCTGTTGTCGCCCATTACCCTCTCTCATGAATTTGATGAACATGAAAATCATATTTTCTCGCGAAATAAATAGATAAGCTCATCCTCCAACGGTTTGACCACATCCTGATAAACACCAGCCCTAGTCGCCACATCTTCCAGATTCACCCTCTGACCGGCTGGTACCCACAGCGTATCTAAACATGACTGAATAGCATCACGATAACCAAGTGAGCAATCCTCTAGTGTCTTAACTACTCGATTTGCAACGAGCCAATCTGTGTTTGCGTTTACATCTTGCTTTTCAGCAGCGGTACGGAAATTTTCGATTAACCTTCCCGTGTGTAACTCAATGAGAAGAATTCCTAATGCCAAGATACTCGGATTGCGGTGGAATCTGTTCAAATCTAAAGGCGGCTGCTTGTCGTTTATTGCAGGATCAAAAATTGTTGATAGGTAAGGACGCTGAAAATCCAGGGTTCCAGAGATGCCGTAAAAGAAGAATATGTGGTTTTTATTCCACTCCTTATTCTTCCAGTAACTCTCGTGTAGCTGTAATAGGGAGTGTGCGAAAATGACTGCTAATCTTCGTTTTATGACGAGGGGTAACTTTATCGTTTTTTCTAGTACTGCTTGCAGAGATTCGGCTTTTGAAAGTCCAGATTTGGGTAGTCTTTTGGGAGTTGAACGAAGCTGCCAGAGCATTTCGCCATTTCCGGTATCTTCTACCAACAGCTGAAGACATTGATCAACAGGCCCTCTACACCCGACTGTGTCGCATATTTTTTTTAAAAGGGAGCGATCGTCTTTTGAAGATTCGCTGTTAGAGGATCAAAGCAGATTAGCTGTGAGATTGGTGAAATTTTGAGAATTTCGAACACTAACCCGCTTGATTTTACAACTACAGTTCCTTCTTGCCATCTCCCCAGTTTTATATCTTCCTGAACGGAAAACAAAAAGTCGAAATCGAGCTCTGTCACCGTCGGCTTCATAGAATATCCTCGAGTCTTTAAACAAAACTTTGCTTCATGTTGCGTGGAGCAATTGCACCTCCAACATTTGGCGAGCGCTCTATATAGCTTTTGCGAGAGTAACCGCAAATGAGATGACGGAACATCTTTTGCACCTAGAGGTAACTTTTTGGTAACAGGTTCCTTTTGCGCTTGCTCTGTTAAACGAAAAAGTCTCTTATTCCATGTGGAAAGGTTCTTCAGGCATATATTTCGCTCCTTTTCTTTTTTCCAAAATCTTATTCTTTCCTTGAAGGTACTAGCTGTCTCGCCTTTCTCCTTCTCGGTGGCGAACTTCGTCAGTTTACTGAACATTTTGCTTTGTTCCTACATTTCATCAACTGTGAATTCTAATGCTTTTGGTATCGAAACCTGTACTTACAACATCATCGGATAGTACATGGATAGTAGGATCTTTTATCAACTGAGAAAACAACTGAGCGATTTTACCCATCACATGCAAGAAAGCATCCAAATCCTCCTTCGACCCGAAATAGTCGGAGAGTGCTTGAGCGACATCAGCATCTGCTTCCCAGGCCTCCAAACGAATATCCATTGTCAGTTCGGCCTTCCGTTTGTCGGACAAGTAAGGTAGTGATTTGATAACTCCTGAAGTTTGACGATCCAGTTGCACTATTTCCCAATAGAATTCGTCATAAAAGTCCATGAGCTTTTCATCGCGTTCTCGACGAGAGACGGTTTTCCGAATTGTCTCAAGGCCATGTGAGTATGCCTTTGCGCCCTCGATGAAAAGAGGGAGAACGGCTAGAACTAACCCTGTCACTTCTATACCACTCATATTTATTCACGTCGTCTACGAAAACCGGGAGGCTTATCGTCGCAGTTTTACCTGCAATATATTTCCATGATACTGAGGCTAATTTCTGCATCTACGATTAGAAATGGTTGTATTGGGTAAGCAGCCTCGAAAATTTTGCTTCTCTTGTGACATAGCCCGTGAGATGCAGGAAATAGAAGCTAAACTATTGGTAGACTTAAGCAGGCGCATCTCCAGCATCGCGAGGTCAATCTGACGTTACACTGCAAACGAGCCAAGGACATGTTGAAGATCAATTTTTTCGCCTCGAAGTAATAATCATTAGTGCTCTTAAACGACCGACTAGTTCCTAATCGGGGAAATCAAGTGTCCCCGTAAGATTTTTTGGTGGTACAAAACATACAAAACATTCCAAAATCTTATTTTGAATATGCAACTATAAATTTTCAAACTATTATAATAAACGTTTTATTATTGAGTTTGCATCATCAAATTGAAAATATTACCACACAAATTGATCATTTTGCCTCACCTAAACCATTATTGTACCACCAAAAAATCTTACGGGGACACTTGCTTTCCCTGATTGGGAACTAGTCAGTCGTTCAAGAGCACCAACTATTAGTAAGCACCATTCTTTCCTTCAAGAAGAATCAAGAACACGAGAGTTTCGGAGGAACTTTTATATATTTTGCTCGTCGCACGAGGAACAAGTAGCAATGTCGTTCCGTTCAGCCTCACGTCCAAGTCCCGGAGATTCCATTGCCGAAATTGCTAGAAATGTGGCGACGGTATTTGCACGTGGGCGTACAAAGCAGCTGGAGCCGCATTTGCGATTAGAATTAGAAAACGAACTTGGGAGATTCAAGATTTGGGCAGGTAACTTGGGAGTTTTTGCTCCTGGTCGAGCATCTGCGGATTACCGACTTCGCGATGATGCTGATGTCAAAGAGGTCTTGATTCAAATGTTGGATCGCCTGAGACAGAGCACGAAACAAGCAATGGATCCACCGGTGATATTAGAGGAAGAGGAAGAGAATGAACAAGATGATAGCCCAAGTGAATCATCGGAAGATTCGATGGCCATTAGCTTGGACAAAGATTTCGATGTGGGATCCGAAACGGATGATATTCCCGTCCCTCAAAATGATGTCGTAGCTACAGCTCTCGAAACGATTAAAGACACCATTAATCGACTGTATAGACTCTCAAACATCATCAAAAAACCTAGTTCATCAAATGAAAATGTGAAAGTGGCGAACTTTATAGCGAAGGAAGAAGCATCTGAAAAACTCAAGGAATTCCAAACTTCCGTTAGCTGGCAAATAAAGTTCCGACTCCCTAATGCTTCACCAGCCTTACTAGATAGATTGGTCGAGGCTGCAGTATTTCGACGGAAAAAACTAGAATACCGTGAGCGTCATAAAGAAAAGCTAAGACAGGGTATTGAGCAATCATTCGCAACCGACTTGGCCGTTTCTCTTCTGCCCAAGGATGCAAAGCTTCGACCATTCGGAGATGACCGTAAAGCCGCTCCAGTCCTGAGACAGCAAGCAGGTTCAGCCAGAGGCTCTTTGAATACAATGCAGTATTCTGCTACGGAAGCTTCATCAGTCAATCGCCTCAAGTTTGCTTCATATCCAAAATCAGTGGCACTTTCGGGAATCACTAAGTCGGCGGTTGCTCGCCGAGAACACCTAGATATCCCAGTCCCACCCTCTAAGTCAAAAGGAGAGTCAGAGGAAGTAGTTTGTCCTTATTGCTTCCGTATTGTTGATAAGGAAGATATGATTCAAGCTCGTTGGAAGTGAGTAAATACATGATCTAGGATCACGCACGATTAAGACTAATTGTTTTCAGGCGACACACACTTCGAGATATAGAACCATATGTGTGTCTTTTTGATGGATGTGAAAAATCGATAGAATGCTTTGCAACAGTAGATGACTGGATCAACCATATGCAATGGCAACATGCCGTAGTATGGTGTTGCCAAGTTGTGGGTCACGAATCAACTATCTATCATTCTGAAGAAGATTTTAAGCGGCATTTACGTCAGGAGCATGAGAGTTCTTTTAATGAGTCTCAACTTTCCATGATTGTTAAAAAGGCAGCGCAGCCTGTTCCAGACCTTTTTGGCACTCTGGCTCCCACGCTGAATGAAAACGAAAGAGGGGACGAAAGGGCTAGAGCTTGTCCCCTCTGTCCCTTTTCCGTGGAGATCTCAGAGGATAACCAAGCACTAGAAAACTTGGAGGTAGCGAAAACGTCAAGACCAACATCCAAAAAGCTTTGTGATCACATAGCTGCACACATGGAAGCAATCGCCCTCTTATCATTACCGGAACGTGACGATCTCGATGATGCAGACACGAATGAACGAGAATCGGAGAATACCTATCAAAGTCTCCATCAAAACGAAATGGATCTGCCACCAGTCACATCGATTGTTGATAATGAGAACGATGAAGTAATCTCTGATCCTGTTCAGCCTTCAACAGAGCTCGAGAGCTCAGAGTACATGTCGAGAGATGACTGGGGTTACGTGTTCGAAGATCAACGTGTGAAGTCAGGACAGGTTCTCGAGCCTGCTCACGATCCCACACTGCAAGAGTTTGTACGGAGAGCCAGGTGCGCGGAAATGTTTCGCAAGTGGAAAATTGATAGGATTCCTCCGATTGTTGTTTACGACCCGGATGGACTAGAAATACCGACCCTTATCCAAGGAAGGTCTGCGTCTTCCATCACTGACGATGTACCCAGTATAATTGTGAGCCGGGAAGGCGATTCTCAAGATCCGGACTAAATTCATGAGAAGCATTTTCTAGCATAGATTTCGATTGGCAGCCAGGACAAGAGTCTCCCAGCATAGTTGTACACACAGCATCTGGCTTTAGCGTTGTAGCGGAGGTCCAGATTAAGTAGATGGGGCTGTCATGGAGAAGGCAGACAGAGCTCATCGCGAGATTGTCATGGCTAGGGGAATTGCCAAAGAGGAGCGGCGTTCTCAAAGTTCTGTTGTCGACAAATGGAACGACTAGTTTGAGCAAAATAATGGTTGATGACAATTTTCCATTTCCCGTGGGGACATTTATGCTTATTTCCTCGTCCCTGTTTCTGAAATATCTAAAAACGGAAGCGCATGATGATCTACACTAGTCATAGTGTTTGGGTAAAACCTTGAAACCTTACTATTTGGACACTGGTGATCGAAGAGATTAGGCCTCTCTAGATGTCGCGAACCAGTTAGGATTAGATGAAAGATAAAAATGAATCAAGATCACTGAGATCTATCTTAACAATGGATTTCAGTGCTAGAAATTCGGTTCTTGGAAAATATGTATATGGACAGCGCATCATCGATAATCAATCGCGAAGCCCTGCCACTTGACGTCGACGTCAAAAACCATGTATCCGTGCTCAATTTTTATGTGGTGCTTAATGATGGATGCGCTTACCGAATTTAGCTGGTTGATAATAAACGAAAGCGCATCCCCATTCGCTTAATCTCATCCCATCAACTTTAGCTTCATCGCGGATGCGTAAACGACGTTAACAATGTTAAAACGACAAGTTATGTATGGGTAAATATGTCAGCCGCACTTTTAGCTGTTTTGTTTGACGGGAGGATGTCAATGAAACTTGGCCATTTCAGCGTCTACCAACATTATCTTCGGATAAAAGGTATGCGGGCAGTCTTTGGCCCGATCATACGGATCGATCGACTACTTTCATGATATCTTCTGTAGGAATGAATGGAAGTGCGGCTGGGTGGATTTATAAACTATGATGCTTGTGTCTTATCTTAGAATAGGACTAAGCATATATAACCTCAGAAAGTTCTGCTACTATATCCCAATATATAGCTATCGGACACTTCCAATCTGCAACACTTCTCCTCTGTGCTAGTCAAAATGCCATGATCACTAAACTGCACCTCAATATCACCGGAATGCCCCGTCGAAGCAACTGTCTATGGCTACACCCCTTCGCTGGGCTTCAACGTCTTCTTCCTCGCCTTCTTCGCCCTAGCAGCTATCTTTCACATAGCAAGCGGTATCCGCTACAAAATCTATTTCTTCAGCCTAGCCATAACAATCGGGTATCTGGGCGAAGTAGTCGGATATCTTGGACGGATTATCTTGCACACTAATCCGTGGTCAGATATCGGATTTGAGATCCAGATCTCATGTCTAACTTTCTCTCCTAGTTTCATGGTTGCCAGTGTGTATATTACCCTTCAATATATTGTGCAGGCTTTTGGGAGTAAAAAATCTAGGATTCCGGCTAGGTTATATAACTGGGTGTTTATTTCTTTTAATATCCTTTCTTTGTTACTGCAAGCGATTGGGGGAGGTATAGCTGCGAGCGCAGGGAATAATCAGAGTACGAGGAATTTGGCACGAATCTCATGATAGCCGGTATTGTGTGGCAGGTATTTATTCTAATTATTTTCTCTGCACTGGTTCTCGACTGTGTTATTCGAACGAGGAGATCGTGGGACCGAGTTCCCGAAACACTAGAATCATGGCTGTGAAAAGACCTTTTAAATTATTTTGTGTTGGTGTTACGGTGGCTTTTATCATGATTTTTACGAGATGTGTGTATAGAATTGTGGAGATGGTAGGGGGGTGGGCTAATCCTATTATGCGGGATGAAGCTGGATTTATTATTATGGAGGGTTTGTGTGTTATTTTAATCTATTCTACTGTGGATTTGTGCGAAACTAATCAGCGTTTCAAATCTCCCATCCTCATCCTCTCCCATTCTATCCTAGGCCGAGAATGGAGGCCCTATATCCTGTCGATATTGTAAATATCCTCATCCTGCCTATCCTATCAAAAAATGATATTGATCCTATTCTGAATAAAAGGATATAAATAATATCATTAGATATATCAAAAAAATAATTAATTGATCGAAATTTCGATTGAAATATTTTATCGGAAAATTGAAATTTATCAAAACAAAAAGTACTTATCTTTTTACCGAAAATTACTAACAAAATTGTTGGTACGAGAAGGATACGGAAGACGTAGCACCCACGGATTACGTAGGTCCTGTATGTCTAATTGTATTCTGTCTAAAGAGCTAGCTACATATTGAAAGTAGTAAGTCTTATATAGACTTACTAAAAGAGCTAGTCTCTTTCGCGTTCGCTTAGTTCTTTATTACAGTAGTAATTGAATTGAAGTCATTCACTTCGTTCACACAAAAATAAAGTATTTATTATTTTATTAATCTCAATCATAAAAATTACAACAATTTTTCCATCTTTTCTTCTCCCATCTCATCCTAAACCCTGTAGATTCTACTATATCCTCAATTTTTTTATATCCTTATCCTATCTATTCTTCAAATTGAAGCCATCTTGCCTATCCTTAATTCAAGGATAGAATAGGATGGGAGATATTTGAAACGCTGAAACTAATGACAGTTGTATGATTATCATTGCTGTATCGTCGCTAGCCATTTTTCATCCTGGATGGTTCTTTCCCCAACTTTTTATAAAGGCTAAAGCCAAGGTGGAAAGCGTTGAAAAGACAACGTTGGGATCTGGGTCGCAGTCTGCATGAAGGTGGGATGTGGTAGGGTTGGAGTTAACTGCGTGAATGGGATATCATTTGATATGACATGATGGCGACGGTTCCAAAGGGTATTGATGCAGTATTAGAGTTGAATGTTCAATGATATAGACTGCTGAATGGAAACTGTAACTTTCTGAACGAAAACTACCGTTCAAACAGCTTTCTGTTTTACTCCTTTGCGAATTTCGACTTGCAATTTATCAGCAAGTCCAAATCTATCATTCATTACCCCATCATACGCCGTAGATATGCAGGTGATTTCGGCAGGAGCAGATGAAGGGCTCGTGAGGTGAACTCTAGGCTCAGGGAGAATATCCCGACAACTGTATTTGTCGCGTGTGTGCTAAGCTGAGCTCTTCCCATTGATAAAAAACCATGCATATCTAGTACTGGCTTAATGATTTGGGATGAAGGTCTCCGAATAGTGTTTCGTGCATCTACTACTTCTAGAAGAAAGTGAATGAACATTTCTGAAGACTACGAAAGAACTACCATGAATATTTGCAATATTTTGTCCCCTGGCTATGAGACGGTTCCGGATTTTATGATACAATTTATGCCTACAATGAGATGAAGTTCGAGATGAAAAAACGGTGTTGGTTCATCAACTCAAGGTATACACTGGATCCGGAGACTACTTGCCTAATATAGAAATTACTGAGCGGAGCGAGAAATCTGATAATCGGCACAGGATGTCTTGCGGCTACACAAATCTGATCGCTTCAGCTCACGTGCGAAAGACGTCGTGAAACGTGAGTCAGATAGATTTGCATACAGCAAAGAAGATATGTAGCCTGAGACACTGAGCGTATGAAGGGTACGAGGTTCCTGATTACGAAACACGGTAAGGCACAGGAGGAAAAATGCAATGATGTAGAAGAAAATGTGCCAGCTACGAGCAAAAAGACGGAACAAGAGGCGGATAGCAATATGAGAGAGTAATGGCATCAATAGCATTGTGAACATCTTAACTATGAGACGGAACACTTGAAATTTATCTTATCGAGACATTTGTCATCCGTTCCTTAGAGATTTTTTGCAGGATTTTATCTCCCAGCTCTCAAAATATTCTTGCTTTTAAAAAGGAAAATAGCTCATCGAATGAACAAACTATTAGCTGCAGATGAAACATAATTACTTCCCAGCCAACTTGGCTTTGTACCACCAAAAGAATCGAAGACCTCGCCTAATAACTCATTCAGAGCACACAAAGACTGCAGTACGGAACCTAACCATTATGTAGAATTGTTACTACACGAAAATAGAGTTTGTCTCAATATCATAAAAATGCTTGATACCCCCCCGTGTTGTCATACAGGAAAAGCTAGCTGGTGGGGGTACAAACACTAGACTTTGTTGCCGAGTGCGGGGAAAGGGCACTAGGAATGGCACTATCATCAAGGTTATTGATTGACCCGTTGGGATGTCATTGCTTACAAAAATGACACTTCACTTGACTTTTTTACTTTTGTAATATAGTACTTCACACCCTTTCCTATGTATAAATTGCATGAACCACGAACTCATCAATAGCTACAATAATTCGATTACTGCGTGTAACACAAGCATCAAAACCGTATTCGGTAACCTTTCACCATATCTCTCAATTACTCGGCCACTACATTAACACAACCTACACATCTGCCCCACCAGTTCTGTTACACTTGCCACAGAGTCAAGAATAAGTACCATCGGCAGAGCTTTCCGATTCTAGATAATTGTACATCTCAGTACACAAGAACACAGCCGCTAGCCCTCGTTGCAGCATCACAGATGCTGAAGCACACGCGAGCAGACACATTTTATCTATAAGGCGAATGAACTGGGATGTTTTATGATACTAGATAGGTATAGAGCGGTCGGGCCGCCTTGCAGAAACTTCTTTGCACTATCAATGCTGTTGACTGATGTTTTTTTGGATGAAGATCTTTACTGAGTCTGGTTCATTCGTGTTTTTGGTTTTTATGATAGCACGATGTTGGTACGGATACGTTAACCACTTTTGTCAAAGCTGTACCCAATCGAGTTCTGGCCATAGTTGGTAGGACTGGAGGTGGGATTGTGATACCCATCTTTTCAGGAGACCTTTTCTTCTGATTGTTCCAGGGTTGGCTTTTTGTTCAGTATTTCCGCCTCAGTCAAAAATCATTTCATTTCATAGAAAATTTCCGTCACCAGGGACACATGATACCACTTTCTGTCTAACACGCTCAAGTTACTTGATACTCTAGTTCTGCGAGCGCGTGCATCGAGTTCAGTGAGCACTGTTCTGGGCTTTTACACCTCAAGCAGTTTTATCCCAGACCTACCCGCAATGAAGCTGCACTTGTGTTGATCTCTTGCTAGCCATGGTTTCAAAATGGTATTTACGGGAGCTCTTTGGCTATAGCCTTCCGAAAAATGAGCAATTTTGTCTTGGCCGTCTTTCCCCTCGAAGCGGCATGAATCATTTAACCGACTGCATATATATCGTGGGGGATACACATGTGTACTTACCAGGTACAGGCACTCTCATAGCGAGAAATTTCGCCGTTGGAAGACGATGCAACTGATAGTCTAGTTTCTTCTCCACAGCACGGCAGTATAGAATGATATGCCAGCAACCCGTCTTTGTCTGATAAAATCCCTCAAACCAGTCAATTAAATCACACGGTAACCAAAAACATTATTGTTTTCTATCCTCTTACCATCCTTCATGTTAAATGCTTGGAACTGGAAGATCTTGACATGGTCTCTTTCGTTCCTTGAAGCGGCTAGCCACCACATCTCGTCTTTGGTAATCTTCCAACATCAATTTGGATGGGTTCCAAAGAAAAATGCTTTGTACTTTCGACTGCCCTCGTCACAAGAGAACTAGGTGGAGGGATTAAGTACAGGATATCGAGAACAGGGAGTGCAACAGCGGAAGCGAATTCGGCGGGGTAGCGTGGGCTTCGTACCGCAGACATGCCGTGTGAGGTGTGATGTGACGACATGATTCAATCGATTCAACCAGATCGGATAAGTGACAAAGCTATACAGCTGAGCAAATCGATAGAGGAGATACTCGATATCGATATGCTTTAGATGGTAACGCATATTCAGATCCCTCGATTTTGAGCTTCCTTTCCCATATTGTTTCAAAGAACAATCACCGAAATCGAGAAAGCTCATCAATTCTTGTATCAAAATTCTTCGCAAAGTCATCACCTAGCCATCATTCATATACCTACCCAAGAACGACAGAAACAGCGAATTCCATATTCCGCGTCAAAAATGAACAAGCATAAGGTTACCGGTACCTACATAACTGTGCACAAAACCCACGACTCGAAATTTTTAATACAAGTAGGCTAATACTCGTACAGCACCGCAAAAACCTAACGCAGAACCCCAGTTCCCTCCAACCAATAACCATCAAAAACTCCCCTCCATCAGATTTTTTACGCGCCCAACCGCGCATACAGATCGAACAACACACATATAGTGAAACAATAATTGGTGATAAACGAACGTATTCGACCACGCTAAAGAAAGATGGTGTGGGCGGGTATTTATTTTCGGGGCGGTATGGAAGTCGATGGGCCAATATCGATGAAGATTTGAATATTTGCGCGGAAGCGTATGCTGAATTGGGGTTCCGGATTGGAGATTGCGTTGCATTGATATACTCTGTATGTATGTATGTATTGGCTTGGTCATTGCTTCGCCCTAATTGATAGATTGATACTACGTTGAGTTTTGTACTTTGTCATGTTGTACTTATATCGTTTTGATCGCTCTTGATCGAGATGGTTTCTTTAGTTGTATATTTATTTTTCCGTTCGTACACTCTCTTTTGCGATTCTGCTGATTTATTTAATACTCGAGTTTCTTCTATTTTTTTCGATAATATAGGCTGTACAGTGCGGGCACTATTTCTTGCGTTGAATAATTAATTTCATGGTTAATTGACCACTACGCCGTTAACGTTTCATTTTGCTACGCCGTTTCGTTTCGCCACGACGTTTCACTTTGCCTGACTCTTTTGTTTCGAGACCATTCGTGTCTTGATTTTTTCTCAATTGATCAAGTGTTTATTTAATTGGAAAAATCACGAAAAGTACTTCCTTCATTAACATCGACACATACATCATGGCGGATAGAAAGCATGTAAGACGCTCGAGAAGCCAGGGCTATTTTCATCGAAGAAGACCGGATGATATATACATACAGAATCCTCACGAATTTACATTTCCATACTCTAACACGGAAGAAATGCCAACACCTGGATTGTTATTTGACGATGAAGGAAAAGAAAACATACATTTCCGAGGCCTGGATATAGAGGCCTCATCGCCTCGAAACTTTTTCCTCGAAAAACCACCCGCGAATTGGAAATCAGAGCAATCGCCTATTTCTCCTGGTGTGACTGTGCTGTTAACTCCTGCCTACGGGGATGTGGATGGCGATTTGGATGTGATGGAGTTCTTTCAGGCGTACGTTATATAAGTTTTTATTTTCGTGAATCTAATTTGAAATTTTAATACTTATTCTTTTCGTTTGCAGAGCGGCATATCCCGGACCACGAGCGGTGCGGATTACTGCGGACAGACCACGAGATATACAGAGATCTGCGAATGTGGATAAGAAGAAACGTCCATCAAAAGTTGGTCTTCCGTCGCCGAAAACCCCTAAGGCTTGGCCATCGATCGTGGAACCAGATATTAGTACTCTCCCTAGTCAGGAAGAGGTTGAAAGAAATGTTCTGGAAGCTCGCCACAAGCTGGTTGGACAAAAGACCTCGGGTTATATTAGGCGTCCTCGGCTTGATAATCCACTGGAAGCATATCTTGTGGCCCCAGGACCTATGTCAAATCGAAAACAGACGAGATCGCCATCTCCGGAGATCAATTACCCAAAGAGGTGTCCTGAGCGTGGCCAGAGTCGAAGCCCGGCGGTTGATGATCGAAAACGATTTCTTGAACCACAGCATTCGCTATTGCAAAATAGGCAACAGAAAAGAGTTCTATCTAATGAGGCTAAAGTACTCAGAAGCACCCGTAGTGAAAAGAGTATGCGAGACCCAACATCCGCAATTAACGGTACCATACCAAGAACGCCTAGTCCAGTCTTTGATTTCGACGACTCAGAAATCACAGATATTGAGAGTGGTACTGAGGATGATGAGAGAGGCAACGAGAGATTAAGTAGATGTGAAACATTATCAAGCCAAGATCCACATAGTCCGATGTTCGACAGCCCGCCAAAGCCATTGGAAAAAGATTGGAAATTCCGTCTTCAACAAGATTGTGCTACCGGTACTCTTGGTGCTTTACAGTCACCTTCGATGTCTTCCTCTGCTAGTCAAACTCCTCGAAAACTCCCAAAGTCGACGAATAAAAGACTGGGCGAGATTGGAATACCTAATTATAGTGCTATGTATTCAAACGATTACACAATGGGCACACATACAACTCGTCCTCGTCAAATTAGTGCAGAAATATCAGTACGCTCTCCCATCTCACCTAATGTGCCGCCTCCTCGAAGGAGAAGTCCACCTATAATGGCTCCAATTCATCGAGACCAGAGTGAGGCAAGAGGTGCAACATTTGAGCCGGAATCTCGCACACCGAGAACTCTAGTGACCAATTGGCTTACGAGTATGTCTTCTAACGCTGGACGTAAGGAACAACCTCGAGAGCATGATGTTTTCTGGAAACGGAGTTGGGGTCGAAAGACGAAACCTAAAATGGAAGGCTGGATTTAATGAATTGGGAGACGAAGGACGGGAAAATGTTGCGTGGTTTTGGTGGGGCAGTGTTAATATTGATGTACTGATGGTTATGAATGATGATCTTTTTAATGAATAGTAAATGTTTGGAGGGGTTGATGAATAGCTAGCCCAGATAGGTAGCTGGAAAATTGTATGGATAGAAAAAATGTACCACTTTTGGAGGAAGCGGGGCATGGGGAAATTTGGATGGACCACGAATTGTTGTGGTAGACAGCTAGCTTGGACGCATAATTTGTAATGATACCAGCTGTCAATCCATTCTTCACCAACCGAAAATGGCCATTTCTCCCACTTTCAATCAAGTCCTCATGAATGATGAAAGAATCTTCATGTGAAGTCGCAGGGTATGCGCGCGGCTGCTCATTATCACTCGCAGGTAAATGACTCTAGACTCCACCGACAACTAAAGCTATGTCTAGTTCACCATTTCTGTCGCTCTTGCCTCCAGATATTATTAAGGCGGGGCATGTAAGTACCCGATTCGCTCAGCCGCCAGCACAGCGCAGAACATCACTGCAGAGCAGCAGCACCCTGGCATGAGCCTTCAAGCATAGAAGATTGGTTGAAGGTACGAGGAAGGCTGATTGATGGAAGTAAGATGAAGAGGGAGATGGAGGACGGAGAATTGTCAAGCTCTGAATGTTTTTTTTTATAGCAACTCAGGTTTCAGCTGCAGATGATCGATAACTACACATGTCGACGTAAGTTTGATCTATTTGAGGTTATGCACCTGGATACATATATATACACTCATAAGTCTCGAATGAGCAACATTGAAAACAAGCATTTCAGCCTTAAGAAGATAGCAATTGCAGAACATGCGTGGAGGCTATGTTGGAGATATCTCCATTAATAAATGATTTTGATGTCATCCACAAAAAAGTGACGGAGGTCCGCGGGTCATGCCAAGAATGGTGGGTTAAGAGGCACAGGCACAAACTTTAGCACATGGTACCGATTTTAGTTCTAGAGTCGAGAAGTCAAAAATCTTCCTAGTCCTTCAACCAATCCCTCCTCATCTTCAACCAACAATTGGCATTATTGTTGTAGAAGATAGCGATCTTTACGTTGCTTCCAAAGGAAAAGACCTTGATGGAACGGGACCGCCCAGGACTCGACTTTTCTATGTAAATGAAAAGTCTCAGGCCCACTTCTATTTGTTGGTTGGCGGTAAGAAATGCTGATAATGGTAGGTGATAACCTGGCTGGGCTTTGTTTTTCTCTTCAAGTATGGGTGTGGCGCAGACTTTTTAGCATTACTATCATGGTAGTATTGGTATTATACTTATCGTCTCATATCCTTCCATAATGATTGATATCCCGTTCTCTGTCGATCTTCTGTTACACCACTGATACCATACGATAAGGTAACCTTACGATACGATACACAAACATCTGCACAGTCAAAGTTGTTAACAGAAAGGAAGAGAGTGAGGGGTGGGTGGAATTCACATTTACTACTCACAATAATCTCCACATTCACTCAATATGAGTCCCAGTCCTGCTGAGCCAAAAGGCATTTTAAAAGCGAGCGAAATTGATCTTTCGGATACTACAACCGCAGTCTCATCTTCTTCGCTATCACAAAATATACCAAAACTGTCCCATCAAAGACACGGCTATCGCAGAATGGACTCACAAGGCTCCGTTCGATTCTCCCCAAATATTGAAAGTGCTCCCGAAGACACCCCGTATTCGACAATTCCCTTAATAGTTGAGGGTGATTCCAATAATTCTGCGAATATGTCTCAAGGATTGGGAATATCTCGAGTGTCCACCAGTGCCAGTCGCAAATCTCCAAGTCCACCCAGTCCTTCAAGTGGATTTTACAGCCCGCCAATTGGTTCCGGATCTTTGATGGCTTCTCCTGCGACTTCCCAAAACCGTCTACTGCCATCTCCAAGCTGGTCAGAAAATAATACATATGGTGAAGGTGGAGGATACTCGGGGCAAGATCAAAGGCATACGCGCAATGAATCTCTTAATGAAGAAGATATTTCTAAGGGAAAGATTTCAGCTTTCACTGAGAGTTTGGACATGGCTTTTGACGGTCCAAACATCTCAAGACTGAACAGTATCCGTGGAACTACTGTGCATGACGAGAAACACATTGGATGTGGATGCGCAGCGAATAATGATATTCATTCGCGGGTCAGAAGTTGGACGTCAGTATCAGTTTTATGCCTGTGCATATATTCAACTATATTCTCCGGCATTTGGTTTTTCATAGCTGTTCTTCGGCCACGATATGGCGAGCGTATCAAAACCAATGGGTCGTTGCCTCCGACAACCGCTTCAATTTTGTTTGCTGGTTTTGCAAAAACTATTGAGCTATCTTTCGTCACTATATTTGTCAGTTTTCTAGGCCAAGTCTTAAGCCGGAGATCCCTTATTAGGAATTCTGATGGTGTCACTGTTGCTGAGTTGACAATGCGAAATTGGGTAAGTTTTACCTTTTTGGTGTTTGATATGGGTTTCTTTAGTCTGTTGTGGAATGTTCGATCGGTATTAACTATGCTCCTTTAGGTCATTCAACCAGGATTCATGCTCACGAACCCCAAGATTTTACGAAGGGCCGCAATGTCAATCTTGGGAGGAATCACACTAACTGCAGCTTTTGTAGCTATGTTTTATACCACGGCATCAGATGCCATAGTTAGCCCTAGTCTCCAATTTGGGAAATGGGAAAGTGTGGTAATGAAAGGTCTGGTCAAAACAAGTTATGGCAATCCAACTTATGTTGGGCAGAATTGCCAAACCCCTATTTCAACGGCTATGGATCAGCTATATTCCGCTTCCACTTGTGTGGATATCGATCATGCTGGGGAAGGTGTGTAAAACCTCCAGTAGCCTGTTTTTAAAATACGCTAACTCTTTAGCGTATCATAACTTTCTCGAATATCTTCGTACTTGGGCCGAAATTGCTGCTCCTGGAGGGAAAAGTAACTCATCCGAGTTAGCACATCGTCCAAATGTGACAGCCATGCTCTACGACAACACTACCGTCAAGGCCTCATGGATCCGTACCGATACTAGCGATATGGCTGCTAGTTATAAAAAGTACAATCGTGTTGTGAACAACGTCACTCTTGCTATGCCACACTCTGGTGTTATCTCGGCTGCAACCGATCAAGTTAATAGCATATTACAGCCTTCTGATCTCGAGGGTGTAGGAGAATACAAAGTAAGAGCATCAGTAGTGAGTCCTACTATCAACGTTTTATGTGCGAACATGAATAAAACTGAGCTATCGCCAATTATCTACGTTGATTGGCCGAATGCGGTCACAATCGATTCTACGAATGTTCCAAATCAAAAGCTGGCTTGGGCCGGTTATACATCAGAAATTTTCGTAGAGCCGGGACAGGAATATCTTAATAGTACTGTGGTAGATGATATCTTTGGCTGGGGTACAAATGGTAAACAGCCTCCAGTGTTTCCAATGGTAGGCTAAGTCGTATAAATATGATTGACTGTTTGCTGACTTGCTTTAGTTACCCATTGACTACAACATCATAAGCAACATATCGGTATACATGAGCGGATTCATTTACGTTCTTGCAAAATCAAGTATTACAACCGATTATACCATCTGTGAAATGAGTGAGTACTCCTTTCGACATACTTTAATTCTTTTACTTCTACATTCCCACAGTTTGATCTTCAGTTGGTCAAGGAACGAATCTACAATGTTATAGATTTTTCAGAATGTCTGGCTTTGGTACTAACAATAACCTTCTAGGCTCTTTTCTTGCAACTGATTGCAGCACAAAATATTCAGCTGCTGGATCGGGAGGGATTCTCGAGACCACATGCGAAGACCCCAATGATGAATTGGCCTATGCCAAATCCTACGACCCTCCACCTCCACCTCCTGCCGCACAAACAGATTTCCGAAATATAATTTCAGAATGGGCACTTACATTGTCCCTTAACACCGGGATTTCAAACGATAATGCTTCTATTTCTCGATTGTTAACACAATTCGTCCCGACGACTCCTAGTCTCAATACCACATTACCGAGTCTGGCAGAAGCCCTCGCTTCCCTCGCTGGCTGTACCCTATTAATTAGTGCCCAGGACGCCACTTTTAGACATTACATGGGATACACAGCTCCAGATGATATTGTAAGCCCTGGCATATACGAACCTTTCAATGCATCCATCTCCAGTCAATCCTACACTTCTGGCCCTGCCGTTCGCTGGCAAAATATATTCTATGTCGTTCTCCTACTCGTTTTCCTAACCAACCTTTTCTGTCTCGGCTATTTCATCCGCCAACGTGGTCTCGTAACTGATTTTACCGAAACTCAAAACTTATTTGCTCTAGCGGTTAATAGTCCCCCTTCTCAACGCTTAGGTGGAAGTTGTGGTGCTGGTCCACAAGGAGATCAACTAAATGTTGATTTCCACGTCCATCATGAAGAAAATTCAAGTCACTTTTACTTGAAGGAGGGGAATAGTAGTAGTGTATTTGAACCGGCGAGTTTCGAGTTGAAGAATCGGAAAGGCCCGGGTATGGGGTTGAAATCGAGGACGGCGAGTAGTTATAGTATGTTGAGTAATAAGCGGAGGAGTATTCTGTAGTTATGGTATATGCGATTTGCGATATGCGATATACGACTCAGTGGGTGGTTAATAGAGGGTGGATGGATGATTTGCACATAGAGAAGCGAGCGAGGGTGTCTTTTTATGGTTGCTTTGTATACCTAGATAGAGACAGAGATTCGAGATTTGAGATACCCATCCATGATTAATGATCAATTTATGAAGTTTAATACTTAATTACTTGCTCTTTTACTCAGTGTGTGTATGAATCAAAAGTTTGATGAGGTGGGTCTGTCTTTACTTTTTATTGATGTTGGATGGATGTAATGTTATTTTAGTATATCGAATTGATTGATTGATTGATTGATTATTGATAATAGATATCATAAGTCTAAGATTTAAGAATTATAGAAATCCTGATCCTCAAAAGGTATATATAGGTGTAAGTGAGTGTTTTATTTTCACTCCAGCTCTAGAGTTTTACTTAAGGGTATTTATTTTTTTATTTTCTTGAATTTATTATTCTTTCTTTTAGGGTGTGATAGTGTTACGAGGTTTGCCGTCTAGATCACGTGGAAGTGCTCTAGGCTCTCGAGGTGGTTTATAACTAAGCTTCAAGCAGGGACTTAAGTAATGACAATAATGATATGCAATTCGTAACTAATAGTAGAGTATACTAAATGATTGATCTTGAGCACAAAGCTCTATACAAAGGAAATCCATCTTGATTATATAGACCTTTGTGTTCTAGCTGATCAGTAGGATCAGTATGGCTCAGTACTGAGCTTGCTGATCCTCACTGAGTCAGTCACATGATATTGGTAACATGTGAGCGTCTTCTTGTTACCCGGCGTAATATTATCCCCCTTTTAGACTAGTGCTTGTCCCAAGCTTCCTTATAAGGTGGGGTGGTTACCCAGACTCCAAAATGCATAGGATTGAGATTCTTTATTTCTCAATATACCTATAGTTGCTCCCTTACACGCTACCCAAAATCGTCGTTGTTTAAGTCAGAAAATAAAAGACAAAGGAAATATTATGGCTCCTTGTTCTCGTTGTGAGCGGAATGGTTTGGAATGCCGAACTTTGCCTGAATCGAAGCGTTGTGGGGAGTGCGTTCGTTCGGGTTCCTTCAAGTGTGATGTCTCTGGCCTTTCTCCTTCTGAATGGGATATTCTTTCTAGAGAGGAGGCTCGTTTAGAAGCTGAAGAGGAGGCAGCTGCGTTGGCGGAGCAGGAGGCTTTTAGTTGCAGGATGCTTATTCGTAAGAAGCAAAAGCAGTTGCGCGATCGTGGATCCGAAATGCTTCGACGAGGCGTCCGTTCTCTGGACGAACTAGATGAATTATTAGAGAGAGAGAGATTGGAAAATGAGCGTGTGGGCAGAGAGGAGAGGCAAGCGGGTATTGGTTCGTTGATGCCTGCTGTCGCTAATTCGAATGTGTTGGATAATTTCGATCCTTCCTCTTTCCTGAGTCCTTCGGACCCCTTTTCGTTCCAGAATTCTTCGGGTCCTTTTTGGGGAGATCCGGATAGCGTTGGTGAAATGCCTCCAACTTCTCAGAGCAGCTGAGGTCTTTCTTGAGCTCCCAAGTGTTTTCTGAATGTGGGTAATCCAACCATTTGATCAGATATTTGATCTTGCCTCTGATGTATTTACAATCTAGTATGGTTTCAACATCGTATATGGCGTCTGGATTGACTGGTTCGATTTCCGTTATTGGCATATTGGGCACTCCTGGTGATGCTGGTTCAAATAAGGATATATGGAATACTAAGTGAATACTCATAGTGTATAATAGTTTTAGTCTATAATTAACTGGTCCAACTACCTTATCGATTTTAAATGGTCCTAGTTTCTTGTGATCTAGTTTATTGCATAATCGTTTTGTCTGTATGTTTCTTCGAATGAGATAAACTTTATCCCCCTCTTTAAGTGTAGATCCTATACTACATGATTCATTGTAGTACGACACTATCCTTAAAGCAATGAACTATAAATCCAAGGAAAGTTGTTCTTATAATTCCTTGATTTCTGTGATATCTTTTATAGCTTTATCTGCATTCGCATCTTGTAACAATAATGATTTGTATACTAATAGATTGAACCCAAAGTTAGCATAAACTGGCATCACTTTTGTTGTTTTCGTTTCTGATGTATTATATACGAATTGTATTAAGGGTAATAGTTTAACCCAATTGTCTTGTTTGTAATTGATATAGCAGCGAAGATAGGCTTTCATCGTTTGGTTTAATCGTTCCGTTTGGCCATCTATTTGTGGGTGAAAGACTATCGAGAGCTTTCTTTTGATTCCAAGCAGTATTATAAGGGTAGACTAAAATTTCGATGTGAATAGCTTGTCCTTATCTAAGATGATCTCATCTAATACACTGTGAATGCTAACTATATTCCGTATGAATATATAAGCAAAATCATCTGCCGTCCAAGTTTCATAAAATGGTATCATATAAGCAAACTTGGTTAATCTGTCTATCACCACCAAGATGGAGTCGTACTCCTTCCGGGTGACTGGGTCTTTGGATAATGGTAGTTTTACTACAAAATCCCAAGTAATGGATTTCTATAGTTGAGTAGGTAGTTCGGGGGTCTTGAGCTAGCTATAAGGTATATACTAGGCGGCTTTATTTCTTATACAAGTGTTGTAGTTCCCAATTATATTCTCAACTATAGTCCTCATCTTTGGAAAGTAGACTTCTCTCCTTATTCTAGCAAAGGTTCTTGCAATACCTTGATGCCTATAAGCTGGAAGTTCATATTGTTCCATGACATAATCCTTAACTAGATTGAAGGATATATAAAGCTTGCCATGAAAATGGATGAATCCATCTTCGATGGTGAATCCTCGTTCTGGATTGTCTGGGATAGCTAGGATTCTCTTGGCTATAGCATCCGTTGAGTATTCTGTCTTTATGATATCTTTGATAATATCATAATTTACTCCTGAAATAGCAGCGAGTTATAGTTTATTATGAATTAATGTATCGCTATCCTGCTTTAGTATCGCATATGATTCGTATATTTTGTTTTATAAGTATTCTGGTTTTCGATTGAAAGCATCTGCTCTAGCATTTTTGTTTCCTTTGATATATAAGATTCTGAAGTTGTAGGCGGTCATGGTTTCCGATCATCGGACCTGCCATCGATTTAATTCCTTCGTTGTAGTGAAGTAAACCAAGTTCTTATGATCTGTATATATCTGCACTGTATATTTTGATCCTTTTAAGTATACTCTCCATTCTCTAAAAGCATCTACTATCGCTATGATGATCTCTTGCTTCGACAATCCCTGGCCCGATAGCCTGGTTTGCCACATTCGAAGTATAGCTTGTCCTTGCATCTTCGTTCTACTTCTTCCTTAGGTAGTTTGTTCTTAAACGTTGCATCCAATTGTATTGGTTCTCTATAAGATTGTTTGTTTTCTCGAGGTCTTCCTTCATTCTTGTGGTACTTACCACGATCTCGGTTTCCATGAACATTGGAAGATCGGCGTTCCTTCTGATACTCGTAGAGCATCTCATCCGCCTTAATAGATTCCTCGATTAACTCGTTTAGGTCTTCCCAAGTGCAATTACGATCCAGTTCTAGCCTGACTTCAGGCTTGAGCCCTTTCTGGTAATGGCTCATCGTCGCGTTCTCTTCCCATCCAGTGTTACCTATGTACCTCCTGAATTCCACAGTATACTTGACTACTGACCTTGTTTGTTTGAGGCTATAGATCTTGGACTCAGCATCACACAATTCATTGATGTTCCCGAATATTCGTCGTATCTCTCTCTTAAACCCTTCGAATCTCCCAAAGATAGCTTGAGTTGAGTACATTCGCTTCTTAGGCTCGCTCAAATTGGTGAAATAATCCTTGAGGTATAGTTGGATCCACTTAGCAGCTTCTCTTCTAAGGTAGGAGGCAACCCAAACGCTTTTATCGACGTCATAGTTGAACTTATCCTGATTGAATTGGAAGTAGATCTCAAGTTGGAACAAGAAGGTTTCTAGCTCTTATCGATTGCCTGTGAATCGGTCTGGTAGGGCGACTTTAAGAGTCTCGGTGATGGTAATCTCCTTAGGGTCTTCGGTACCTCCTATAGCGATGTCTCTGTCCTTATTGGTACTTTCGAGAGTGGCCTAGCTGATCGTAGCGGGGTTGTTAGACTATGGTGTTGTGGAAGATATGATGTCGTTACTTATCGAGTCGGTACTTGAAGCAGTAATAGTGCTCAAAGTGTTACGAGGTTTGCCGTCTAGATCAAGTGGAAATGCTCTAGGCTCTCGAAGTGATTTATAACTAAGCTTCAAGCAGGGACTTAAAGTAATGACAATAATGCAATTCGTAACTAATAGTAGAGTATACTAAATGATTGATCTTGAGCACAAAGCTCTATACAAAGGAAATCCATCTTGATTATATAGACCTTCGTATTCTAGCTGATCAGTAGGATCAGTATAGCTCAGTACTGAGCTTGCTGATCCTCACTGAGTCAGTCACATGATATTGGTAACACGTGAGCGTCTTCTTGTTACCCGGCGTAACATTTACCTACATTCTACTTGATCTAGTAACGACTTCACTTCCAAGTGAAGACCAGTGATAAAGCCTTAACCCACAACTACCAACCAGACGAAACCTTAGGCAGCCGCTGCCTCCAGTATAGTATCGTTACAGGATCTAAGGTGTGACGCCTCACACCTCCGGGTCACGTGGCATGCCCCGTTTGTATTTAATCATAGGAAAACTCGCTACTCTTGTTTTCCTTCTTCTTTTCTCCTTAGCTTAGTATTTTCTAATACAAGATACTTTACCCAGTATTCTTGGGTGTGACATAAGGGACCATGTGATTACATAATTGGTCACATGATACGAGATCCGAAGCCTTCGTAACAATTTAGATTGATTTTTTAAAAGACTAGGGCTTGATAAAATATATTTCTATATTGAAAATTGTTTGTTTTTAAAATTTTTGAAAATTTTTATATAATTATATATCTTGAATGAAAAAAAATACTAAAATTATTAAATATTGAGGATTTAATATTAGACTTATACAATGTTTAAAAGATCATGGGATTTTATAAGCTTTGAATAAGCTAATCCGTTTTTTTAATAGATGATATCGTATAGATGGCTATTATAAGCTAAGAAATATAGAAGTAAGATTAGAACATGTTAAAGTGAATGGTTCCTGCGTAGCACGTGCACAGGGCACTAGTCCTACTAGGACTAGATTGAGAAGCTCTCTGTAAGAGAGCTTCGCACTTCCGTAGAACTTTGAAGAGAGATTAACCTACTAGACCAATATTACCTCAGTTCTGCCCTATCAGCTTCCCACTATTCCCTGTGTGAGGTCATTCCTTTTAACAGAACATAATGTTTATCCCCTCATTGCCAAGCGAAAAGTGGGATGATAAATGCATATGATGATGACTCCACACCCAACTGAGCTCAAGCTTGCGTGCGCTGCAGTGTAACACTTACTTACCTTCTCCAGTAATTGGAAAATATATCATCACAATCATAATCATACGAGAAAAAAATGAAATCAAAAAAGAAATATAAACTCAAACATCCCCTTCCGTCTCGAAAAATCACAGCTCAAAATTCCATACCATAATTGAACATCACACTATACCAACAATAAAAAAAAGAGACTACGCACTATGACTGGTAAATTTACCCCTTCATCAAGTCATGCATATCGATCATAGCTAAATCATACTACGTATAGAGGAATATCCACACTTCCCCTTCACACGCCTCTCAGGTGTTGACCCCGCTCCTGAAAATGCAAAATTTCGTCGCATATGTCCGGTTACTCGGGTTGAATTGTTCGATGGGAAGGAAGTGTGGTTATTTACTAAATATAAGGATTGTTGTGAGATTCTTGCTTCGCAGGATTTTTCGGCTGTGAGTGGGGTTTTTATGATTTCTATCTATGTATATATTTATTGAGTTTGGGGTTGAGTGATGGGGGTGTATGGAGGAATGAGGAGATGTGACAGGTTTTGTTAATACTCGGATTAGGATCGGAGACAAGATGGATATCCCGAGATTCATGAAGGGGGAAAAGTAGCTGCATTGGCTTCTGCACCTACTTTTGTGAATTTGGATGATCCGGCGCATTTTCTGCAACGGTAAGTGACTCCTATTTCAATATTCTCTCATTCTAACATCTAATCTTCCATATCAGCAATCGAATACAACCTTTCTTCGAAAAAGAAGCCATAGATAAACTTCGTCCTTTTATCCAATCCATCGTCGATAGAACGCTTGATCAAATGATCGCAGAAGGATGTTCTTCTCCTGTTGATTTGATTCATAAATTCGCAGCTCCAATTCCTACATTGACTGTGTATCATACGTTGGGGATACCAGAGGAGGATATTGAGAAATTGGCTTATGATAGTGAGGTGAGGAATAGTACGAGTAGGAATGCGGCTGAAAATTCGAATACGTAGGTTTTATTTTTATTATTGGGAGTGTTTATCATATGTGAGACTGATGTTATTGTGTAGCAATCTTCAGGGATATATTAAAGAATTGACGGAGAGAAAGATGGTTGACCCGGGAGATGATCTTGTTAGCGAACTTATTAATCAGGTATACTGCCGCGCTTTCGAACCCTTTTTAACTCAAAACTAATACAACGACCATTTAGTACAATCAAGGGATCGGTAATCTCTCGGATATTTCATCTCTCGCGTATTTAGTTCTAGTAGCCGGTAATGCAGCAGTCATAAATACTATTGCACTTGGCATCCTTACTCTTCAACAACATCCCTCTCAACTCTCCGAGCTAATTGCTAATCCGGACCTCGCACCACAAGTAGTCAATGAGATTTGTAGGTATCATACTGCGAGTGCATTGAATTGTAGACGAGTAGCTTTGAAGGATATGAAAATCGGAGGTCAGGTATGTAATTCCTCTGCGCTTAGCTGTAATACCCTTTATTCGAATGAAAAGATAGAGGCTATAGCTAACAGCTAAACAGAAGATTAAGAAAGGTGAAGGTGTGATATGCGCAGTCCAAGCAGCGGATAGGGATGAAGATTTCTTCACGGATCCTGATGCCGAAACGTTTAATATCCATCGGAATCATGATATTAAAGATGTATTGGGGTTTGGATATGGCATTCATCGATGCCAAGCGGAATGGTTGAGTAAAGCTGAGTTGGAGATTATTTTTGGTAAGTTGTGGTGTTTATTTATTTCATGGTGGAGGGGGATGAACCGAAATTGGTAGGGTGAAGTATAAAAGGAGCATGTCAATGTAGGGGCAAAGAGGAGAAGAGTTTACTGATCATGCTACTCATTTAGGTACATTATATAAACGTCTACCAAATCTGAAAATTGCGGTTCCGTTGGATGATTTAAAGTATACACCGCCAACACAGAATATTGGGATATTGGAATTACCAGTGACCTGGTAGGCGAGAGTGGAAACCAATGGCATAGGTATTTTGCGTGGTTGATGTTAAGGAATGACTCCAGGTTGTTTGTCCAAAAGTTGATTCTGGTCGATAGTTGTTGGTTTCGATATTTTGCTGTTCTGCTTATTGGTGCTTGATTCTCTGAAATAGGATTCAATCTGTAACAATTTGGCTTATAATGAAGGAAAAGAAGTAAAATATGGTAGCATGTCCTTATCACCATACTTATTTCGTATCGTCTTCATTTCCTGCCTTACTCAGATAATAAGGCCAGCACTTGCCGACAGAAACACAGCTGTCAATGAAATTCTATGTAGCTTAACTGACCGCTTGGGTTGGTGGTCGTTCCTGCCTTTTGTACATCCTTCCCACTCGATCATAGAAGGAAAGAAGCACAAACACTAACCAAGACTATCTCCTGTCTTTCTTTTCCCAACCTTTACAATAAATCACCACAATTCTCTTATTACAAGATACTTCACTCAACTTACTTCAACTTGCTTCATCTTGCTTCGTATTACTTTGTGTTACTTCACTTTGCTCTGTTCTGCTATCGATTGAACTCATTATATTCCGTCTTGAACAGCATTCAATGCACTGGGTAAGACAACAAGATATGTGTTGTAAGTTCTCATCCAAGTCTCTCTCATAACTATCTGCAAGCCTAGACTTAACTCATTTCTAACATAGTCATTCCAACAGATCCGGGCTTCGCAAGAAATATGAATTCATCACCTGCCAACCCAGATTCAGCAAAACTCGTAAGTCTTTTATATTCACTTCTACTCCGGTTAAATGTCTCTTCTTCTAGAGTCAAAAGAACTATCACATCACCACATTCAATACCCAAGAAGGCTTTGCACATGGAGAAGTCTCATTTTAGACCTGTCGTCGCATACTTTCAATGTCTATTACAAGTGTGATTCTAGAGAAGCCATCCCTCTAACTCGTCATATATGCATTTCCATTGTCCAACACAGATTCAAATATAGAAGCTCAAATCTAACCCATCCCACAACAGAAGTTAGAATTCTTTGCTGTCGGCTACAAATCTGAGCCACCCCTCGTCAACTTCTACCGCTGGTTTGTTCTTCACAGCATCCATAAGCGTTCTTTCAAAAACGGTGCCTTCCAGAAAGACATTCCCTGGGTCATCTCCGGTCCTTCGGCATGGAGAATCGAAAAAATTATTTTCGCCATTTGTGATTCGACTCTAATTACCGATAATGAAAGAGCTATTCTCCTTGAATTCATGACGGAATATCATAAACAACTTGCAGACGAAAGTACCGTTCTATCCTCTGGTTTTAAGACTATCCCGGCATGGGAGCGAGTTAAGCGTATGTTTGACATGAATGATCCTAATCACATTGCTGGAATAGCATGGTATGAGGAATCAACTCGTCAAGGTTTTGCCGTTGATATAAATGTCAAGAAGCCTGATGAGAAAGTCACATTGGACACTTTCAAGAAATCTGAAGTGAAAGTCGCAACGACCGATGTCCTAGACTCTGAGGAAGAAATCATTGATTCTGCGGAATTAATCATGCCCCAAGAAGATACATTCCAAAACATGGAAGTGTACAGAAGGGCATGCTCGATGCGCTCTAAGAAGATGGATTTTGCCAAACAAAAGGGGAAAAAGAGAGTTGTTTCCGGTACGGCTACTCGTTCAACTAGCCCGATGAAGAAGTGCAAAGCAGGCCTTCACGTTCCAGGTCTCAAGATCGAAGGTACGTAAAAGTTTCGATACATTATGTATCTAATCCTAATTCAATTAGACGTTCGTCGACGCGATTCTGGTGTAGAAGTTGATTTTTAGTACGGTTATGCTGGTATAAAGCTACAGTTCATGGTTACTTTATTATTACTCAATGGAAAAGGAAACTTTTATGGTGAAACGCTGTATGTCATTCGTTAGAGTATTGGTCATTCAAATAGTCTTACAAGCTGAATGGGATGTTTGACATTGTTTTTCTTCTTGAGACAATCAGGTTTAATATACTACTTCAGAACATTATTGCCGTCTTCTGCCTTTTGAAATATATTCCTTATCTCTGTGAAAGTGAAGAAGTGAAGAGAGTGTGATGTATCTATATTATCGTTGCTTAATTAAAGTAAAAGAGGATAATATTTCTATCTCTCTTCGCTTTATATTGAGTGAGTGTATTCTATACACAAATATATATACATTCATTTATGTGTATGTTCGTTGGTCTTTTCATTTATTTTTATCATATCATATAACTTAAATCTTATATCATTAATTCATCGTCTCATCATTTATTCTTTCATTCATGATTCAACTTCCACCCGAACCATGTTGATCCTTTTTTTTCAACTACTAAACGAACGTGAAATTCTCCATATTATGCATATGTTGTAAAAAATAGCTTTTGCTTTGCTAGCCATAATATCCTGCTCCGAATATCGCAGGCGGGTATAATAAATCCAAACCCCTAATATAAATTCGTTCACCTACACCAAATAAGATTCACCAATTTTCTTCTCAGTGACCCATGTATAATCACAATCCATCCTCCTCATTCCCATTTCCTCCACTCATCATTTAATCTCTGAATCTCCCTTCCCACTAATGGATTCGGAACCATGCTCTCCCTACTTTGTCTTTTTGTCGCCGCTACATTGACCTTCCATGCTAACTCGACGCCTTTTCTCTCTCTCGCCTTGCTAGCTAATAACATGTAATCATTAGAATCACAAGCTTTTTGGAAAATAGCCCTCATTCTCGGAGAATACAATTGACAGCTAGCCTTTTCCAATCGCTGTGGCGTTTTATTAAAAGTTAATGGAATTGATTTCCTATCCTCTAGTTCTGGAAGTACGACGTCATCGAAACATTCTTCACAGACGGTGAATTCAGGAAGTTGGGTGATGATGTACCAACGACGATCGAACAAATCGGTCGCTTGTTGACATTCAGCGAGAATGGAAAATTTCCGGGCTAGTTTGGCAAGAGCCCGAGTATCAGGGGAGGAGTTGTGATAAGCAGCATCATCTGCAGTTGTTTCTAGAACGTCAAAGTATTGCACAAAGCGTTTGCTGTCAAAACGAAGATCACAGATTCGTGGAATGGAGATGGAATAGTCTGTTTCGATCGTACGGATGAATACCCCTCGGATAGGGGGGAGGAGTACTTCGATCGATTTAACACAAGAATTGCAAACATCAAAGTCTTTTATTGGTGAGGCTGTTTTCGGATCGATTATTGAGTTCCAAGATCTGTTGAATGCTTCGCGTTTCCCAGGACAAGGTGCTTCAATTGCGCCCACGTTCGCGAGGCTATAGAAGATACCGAGATCATTTCTTCTGTCTTTGAGTGTTAAAAGCCATGCTATCCGATACCACGGCGAGCTTCCAAAGTCACATATGATTGAAATGTCTGGTCTGCGAGGAGCAAGTACGAAGTGGTCTCGAAAAGTTGTCGGAGCTATGATCGAATTGAAACAACTTGGACAAATGTCAAAGTTGGGACATTGAGGTAATGTCAACCAGTCCTGATAACCGACTGTGGGATCCATTCTCGGACAAGATGGAAGTGGCGCAACACCACCTCGTCCTACATCTTCTGAATAACGACGATAACTACCGACGGGTCTCTGTAGGTTATCTGACGGGAATTGAGGAGGTTGGAAGGGAGGCGGTTGCCAGTAGGGCTTATCACTGGGAGCTGGGCGTGTGCTTCGTGGCCGCTCATCCTCATATTGAGGCACAGTAGGTGTTCGTTCAGTCTCAACTAGAGACTGAAAATCGATTCTTGTTGGAGTTGAGATTGGAAGGAGTCCGTGATGAGGAAAAGGGGCTGGAATCTGTTGCATTTGTGGAATTGGTATTGGCCCTGATGAATTCGATTGGCGAGAGGATGGTCTTAGGACTGATCCTGGGCTCAATTGATTGAGTCTGTCCGCGTGAGATATCTCTTTTGAGCTGTACAAAGGTGAGCCAGGCCTCGAACTAGGCCTTCGATTTTGTGGGAACGTCTCCGCTCTTTCAAATGGCTCTGTTCTGGGCATTTGATTGGAAGATATCTTTGGAGAAGGAAGCGGGGATGAAAACTTTGAGTGACTGGGTGACCTATTAGACCTTGGGGAGTCTACACGCCGCTCATAGTCACCTTCTTCCCGTAAATCCTTAGTCCTGCGGTGTTCATGCCGTCTGCGTCCAAAACCTCGCTCAGACCCACTGCCTACAAGATCATCTTCACTGCTGCTATAATACTTCGAGTTGGAAGTAGCCGACCTCTTAGGAGAGTATGCACGTTCTGATCCGGATCCTCGCTCCGATTCACCCGCTCGGAGTCTCTCGAGTCTTTTTACATCTTCGAGTGTGGGCTGTGGCTGTGCTGTTCTGTCATTTGAATTCCGCCTGGATCTCGAGGAAGCTTCAAAATGACCACCATCTTTCTGTGAAGCCAGAGGGATCGCGGACCTTGATATGTTGTTAGGGAGATTGCTTTCGCTATTTCTCTTCTCGTGTATGGAATTGCCACGTCTTCTTGAGTTTTCTTGTAGTGGATGGTATCGATGGCCGGGCTGCGCAACGGATTCGAATGTCTCTTTAAATTGACCTCGAGGACTTTGTACTGCATCCGGGGAGAGAAAGTATTCGCCAGTCGAAGTATGAGGTGCAGCATAATTTTTTGGGATTTCGTCGGAATCCCTGGAGCCGTATGCAGACGCACTCCTTCGATATTGAGACGGAATTTCCCGAGGGGCTTTTGTTTGTATATCTGGCAAATCTTGCCTACTCCTTCTTCCCAATGGCGAGGGCTTCAACATAGGCTCATCACCGAATTTGTTTGTCTCATCCTCCTCCGTGTTAGCCTCAAATTTGCTTTCCGGCCTGCCTCGTTCCGATCTTCCCGCTGTTTGCCTATTTTCATCTCTAGATTGATTGGTAGATTCGTCGTTTGAGCTTGTGTCTGTTTCTGGGTCTGGCACAAGAACAAAGCGCCGTTCGGAGTTTTCATCACAATCTTTCGACTCGTTTGGTCTTGGAGTAGCATGTAACCTCTCAGCCTCGCCCTCGCTAACATCGGACTCAAGTATGATAGGGTATTGATCAATGACACCACGAGAAGGAGGATCGTATGAGGAAACGGACGATGGCGAAGATTCTCGTGCTAGTGAAACGGCCTCATCCTCCACTGTTGGTCTTGGTGGAGGTGGCCCTCTATGTCGGACACGACTTTTACTTCTAGCACGTCCACCATCCCGATCAAAGGTACTCAGGAAGCTGGATGTATAATTATTTTGCGCAGGAGGACTCGGGGTTCTTCTTCTATAGCTATAACTAGACAAGAATTTAGCGGACCATGAAAAGCCTCGAGGGAGCTTATCGCGGGAAAAACATACGGCGAAGGGCTTCTGGCTCTAGAAGTTCTGAAGAATCCATTTGCCAACAACTCGTTGACATCTCTTTCTTGTCGTCTGTCAGGTCTTTCCATGCCGGTATCCGTATAGCTTGAGCTGGTAAAGTTATGATAGTACTGGGTGAGGTAGAAGAGGAATTTTACGCAATAGAGCTTGTATCCATGCAATTTAAATGAGATCTAGGTATTGTATTGCCTAGAGATTAGAAAGATGATGAATAAATACAATTTCTTCTGTGGCTGAGAAGGTTTTGAACATTCAAATCATTATTATTCTCTCTCGTAATCTCAATTCTTATAATGATTAATAGTAATGAGCGATAATGGTAGTTTATTTTAGGAGAATGAGAGTTTGAAGTAGCATGATGACGGCACGAATTACGAGTGGTGACTGGAATCCCTTCATTTCTAAGACACACAGACATTTTTCATGTGCCTAAAATCTCTTCATACCCCTCACTTGACCATTAATCACCATGGATCCTACAGATAGAAGATGGACTTGGAATAATCAGGTCCAAAGATACTGACAGTGTAAGACTTAGCAAAGAAATGGTGGGTCAAAGTAGGCACTATCAGCATTGTAGAAGGTATCAATTGAAAATCTAAGACTCCTCTGCATATTTTGTTTCGATAATGGGACCATAAAACAGGCTTATCCACCCTCCACTTCTGATGTCTGTCCAGTAATAATACATCCCAGGCTTGCCATACCCCCAATTTTGACAAGTTAGTTGCCGCAGGTCCCTGGAAATTCAATTCGCCATCTTGATTGCCTCGTGTTTTGCCTTTTTTAGCTTATTGATCAACCATTATCCGTAACAGGACCACAGTGATCTCACAGTAACACGAGTAGGTTCTTGGGACACCCGTAAAGCATTTTCTTAAGATAGACATAAAGTTAAAATCATCAGAAAGATAGGGAAGTGTATTTAAAGTTAGTATTAAGGTTGATAACATGTAATCGTATAATCCCAGTCTGATATATATACCCAGGTATTGCCCGAGGAAGTTGTTCAGCATCTCCACCATGAATTATTGCAAAAATTCTTGAATATCCTTATCCTCATCATCCTCTTGTTGTTGTCTTCTCAATTTCTCCTCCTGGTCCAAAATCTTTCTGATTGTCTGCCTTTGCTTCTTTCGTGCTTTACCACCCCATTTGACATCATTCGAATTGGCTTTCACATCCTCCTCGCTATCAGTATCCTCAGGGATCTTGACCGAGTCTCTGAAAGAATTTGCACCGACGTGCTTTTCTTTCTCCTTCTTTTCCGCATGTTGAGCCCTTGCTTTGGCATATTCCTGCTCCTGCTTCTTCGCGCCAAGATTGATGAAATATGGTCGAATGAGAAGGTATGCTCCAACTACTGCGACAATTCGAATCCATTTTTGGAGTTCCATTGTCTTCAACTGTTCAAAAGCTCCTGTCGAATTTCTATAGAAATTGGTAGCTCCCATTTCTAGGAGATTGGTGATAAATTCCGCCATGTTTCCGATGTTGGGTTTCGAGTCGAATTCTTTATTAAGGTATTGTTTGAGGGTTGAGTTTGGAGGATGGATAATGCGGTAGATGAAGTTCTTAGGAAATGTTGGTTGAGGTGAGTGAGATTGTTCGTGGCGAGCAGTTAGATCTTATGGTAGAAGGAAATAAGAATTGGGACACAGATAACCTGTCAGATGGACTTGAGTGAGGTTCGAGTGGTTGAGGAAAGGAGAAAGAAAAGGTGTCTTTTTAATTTATTGCCAGCAGAGCAGAGGGAATTGGAAGAGATAAAAAAAAATGTGGACTGGCGGGTTTCTTAGCTCCAAGGCGATTACGGCGGTCTGAAGGGTCCTTCCTGGCTTGACTTCGGTAAAACGCGTTCACCATAACTTAAACTTAAGCTTAACGCGACTTTGATCTTCAATTTAGAAGATTACGAGTATTCTCAAGTCAATCTCAGGTTATTCAATTCCCATACCATATCATATCATATTCAACACGCCGCAGATGGATGCTGACCTCCACGATGTGAGTTGATATGGACAATTTCGCGAACTCACAATTACTAACGTGAAAACTTCAGCGGCTCAAAGCAGCTCTTTGGTTCTCAATTGGGAAGATTGTGGAAGAGGAATCCATTCGACTTAATTCAAATGCTACAAACCAATTCATAGGAGCATTAACTGAAATGGTATGGCATCAAATAGGTGTGTTTTATCGTTCTATCCTTCTGTCCTTCTATATCTATCAACATATGTTTCTAATGAGATTCCTTCATAGAAAATGTAACGATGGATCTCGAAAGTTTCTCGCGACACGCTGGACGATCTACCATTACCACCGATGATGTATTACTCGTTACGAGGAGGAACGATGCGTTACACGATATGATCAAGAATTTTATAGATAAAGAGAAGGCCCAATCTACGGGTGAAAAGGGAAAAAGTCGCACCAAGAAATGAAGATTCGCTGTTCCTACTCTTTCAAAAAATATCAGATACCCCGGCGTTAGGAGTTGGAAATAATATATCACAGAATAAATCGAGAGTCATAATTATCTAAATCTTGACTCTTGAGTCTTGAGGTACTTTGATGTTTTAGTTTCATTTCAAGACGAATCCTTCCAAAATCTCGAGTCAGTAACATGACGTGTTGCTCCCTCCAAAGACTGGCCATCAAGGTTCCCCGCACCAAGCCTCCGCATGAATGGACCAGGGAATTAGAGCCGCCCAATACTATGCTATGATCTTACTGCATATCATACATATCTCAAGACCAATAGACCAATCGATCACACAAGGTAATAGATAGATAGGTGATGCTGACGCTACCATTTCTTCGCATTTTTCCTATCTTTCTTCATGTTCTCTTCTTTATACACTTTACAACAACACCTCAAATCGATCTAATTTCTTCACCATGACTGAAATCTCTGCAGTATCAAGAGTATTCTCAATCCCAGAGCTTTTTCAGGAAATATTATCTTATCTTCCTCAATCATGTCTATTGGTTACAGTACAACTCGTTTGCAAAAATTGGGCGATAGCCCTCACCTCACCATCACTTGAAAGAGCTCTTTGCTTTCGACCTGCGATTCATAATGGGCCATCGACATGGTCAAGTCTTTTAGAACAGCAATTCGGTGTATTTTTTGATTTCAGCCTCACATCGAATCGAAATGTAATTGACTCAGCCGCATTTGACAATCTACCTTGGAAGCGAAATCTCGCGGCATTTGTAAGTCTGCTTTTGAAGGACTGATTGTTCTAATTTCCCTTGTAATTTTTGGGTTATATCAGTACTCTCTTTTCCTCGATCCCAGCGATTGAATAACTATCATGCCCGCAACTTACTAACATCATGGTTCAGAAGAGAGCTGACGCAAGCTGGCGCGATATGCTCGTATTCCAACCCCCTGCATATGAATTTGCGATAGAGAGAATTAAGCATGATCGAGGCGGTCTTTCACATCAGACAGTCATTCTCCCATGTCCAGATGGACTTCGAATGGGAATGGTTTGGGATATCGCGCAAGAATGGTGCTTGAGACGAAAACATTGGTTACAAATGACAGGTCCTGAGTACGAAAAAGAATATCGAAACCCCGAGGTTGGATATGCTGAACCGATGATTCCAAAGATGATCCTTCATTGGCATATTACTTGTCCTCGTCGAGGTTCACGGGCTAGTTTAGATGATGATTGGGTTAGTAGGGGTAGAGAGGAGATTGACTTGTTTGAGATATAGAAATTGAGGTTTTTCTATAAGATGTTCTTTTGAAAGCAAGTCAGCCAGAAGCTTTGAAAAAGTTGGATTTTATCTTTCGGCAACAGAATATATCCTAATCCCGATAAAAATGTCACTCACGACCAAAGATTCTAGATGACATCTATGCCTTGATCCCTAGTGTCTCGCCTCCATCTATCTCACCTACACGAAAGGACAAAGACAAGACGAATCATGAATATGAGATACTTCATGATATTCCCCTCATTAATCTCAGCTCACTTCAAAGTCAAAACATTCGATCATGAACATCCTCACCAGAAATTGCCTACTCGAAGATCTCTGCAAGACATATGACGTATGACATATCTAGAAGACTTTCAAATCTAAGTCCTCAGAAGAGGCTCAGGTATCTTACAATAGCGAGAGATTACTTGTGAAGTTATCGAGAATAATCATCAAATCTATTCCGTGCTCAAGGTTACCGGTGGATGGATGGATGGATAGATGTAATGACCTGTGCTCTGTGCTTATTTGCTTAGCACTTTTTGTCTTTTTGTCTCGAGTGAAAAAAAGGGGTTAAGTGGTTTAGTCGTTTAGTCTCAGAGGGTCGGATAACAAAGTCTTTATGGAGATTGTATCCAGCAGGAAGAGGGGCGGGAAAGCTGCGAAGGATTACTTATCTCACAGGGGATTAGTGTTCAATGAATCACCGGCTTATGTGGATCTCGAATGTTGGATAGGTACCTAGGCATAAATATTGATCTCAAGACTAGATATACATGAACATCTAATTCCGACATCTTTCGCACACGCGGTTGCGTGTATTTATGCAAATGTGCTGCATATATCCATCGCATATAAAACTCACATTCCCTCAAATAGATAAAATAATTGATTGGTTCCTTGATAAAAGCTAATCATGCTATCATACTATCATACTTCCTATTCTTCATATTCATATAATCATCTCTTTCAGCGTTGCTTCATACCTAGGTAACTAATACTAATACAAGATTACAATAAACCCATACAATAAACCCCTCCCATCCCTCATCTCTCATCTCTCCTAACCTCAACACATCCATCCACCCCATCACATCACATCATAACCCCCCGCCTTCAGGCCAATCTATCCCCATCCTCCCCCTCATAATCAACCCTCGTACCAAAAGCCCTCTCAAACCCCGTCAACGTAACCCTAAACCTAACATCATTACTCTTAACCTTCTCGACCGCCCTCTTACACCCCTCCTCACTAATATCAATCGTCTCAATCAACGGCTTCACCTTTTTCTGCACGGCCAACTGCAACATCGCCTCTGCTTCTTTCCGCGACCCAATATGTGACGCCGCAATCTTACAGCCATTCGCTACGAAATCCTGCGCTTTTAATTCCGGGAGCGGTTTATCGGGGAGACCGACATTGTGGAATTCGCCGTTGACGGCGAGGGTGGACATGTAGGCTGTGAGATCGAATTCATTCGTCATGTCTGCGCAATTGAGGATGAAGTTGAAGGTGAATGCGAGGGGTTTTTGCCAGTTTTTTTCTTGCGTCGATATGAAATGGTCGGCGCCTAGTTTGAGTGCTGTTTCTTTTTTATTTGGGGAATGGGAGAGTGCCCAGACTTCGGCGCCTAGAGCTTTAGCCCAGAGAATACCGAAATGTCCCAAGCCGCCAATGCCGAGAATTGCTACTTTCTTGCCTGGACCGGTGCCGGCTCGGACAAGAGGTGAGTATGTGGTGAGACCGGCACACATCATTGGTGCTGCATCTATAGATGCAAGACCATCTGGGACTTTGAAGACGAATTGTTCATGAACTCTCGAGTGACTGGAATAACCTCCTTGTGAGAAGATTTGATTTCCATTACTGTCTTTCATGGGTTTATCACTATGACCCTCATCTTCATTATACGGAGCCATATATGTATCCACCATTTTGGGACAATAGTTCTCATTGTCACTTTTGCATTGGGGACATTCCATGCAGGATTGTACTTGAGCACCAACGCCGACACGATCACCTGGTTTGACGAGTGTTACTTTTGGACCGACCTGGACGACTTTGCCTATGATTTCGTGGCCAACGCAGAGGGGAGTGGTGGCTAATTCACCCCAGCCGCCAGTGATGGTGTGAACATCGGAGCCACAGACTCCACAGCACTGTATGTAGATCAGAGAGTCAGTTGTTGCTAATCGATATAGGTTGTTGAGATAGATGTATGATCAATACCATCATAGGACGTCAGATAGGTATTTGAAGTCGAGAAAGAAAATCGGGTATGGGAAAGAGAAGAAATCATGAACGAATTGCTAACCTCGTTGACGATGTCTACGTCGTGTGCTTCAAAGGTTTTGGCTGAGAACTGTAATTTGGGTTAATAAACGGTATGTATGATAAAAGATTGATATTTCAAGGTCCAGATGAAAGTGCAACAATGCAAGCCTCATTCTGAACCATTGAAACTGCGGATATGTTAACAAACGTACCCTTGTCTTTGAGAAATCACTCCATTTCTTAGTGGAAGAGATGGTGAATCCCTCGATTTGATCCGGAACCTTCTCCGACATTTCGATGCGTCTTATAATTGCTTTTGCTTCGTCTTTCAAGCCTTGTATATAATTTTGAAGGAATTGAGATTCTACTTTTGACATTACAACATGTGGTAGATGAAGTTCTTATATAGTTGTTTGAAGTGGAGATGTGTTATATCACAAATTGAAGTCAACAAACGAGATTCGAAGTACCTACCAGATGTAGCGAAATTCAAGCTGCAGGAGTAATGAGCCTCAGGACCTTTGAGTGAGGTCATTCTTTCCATATTTATATTATCCTGGTATTCTCTAAAGGAACAAGGAGAGCCAATTGCAAAAGGGAAAGAACCAATTGCCATGCAACGCACGATGGAATTTTAGAACGGAAAGTGAGTTTGCCAAGTAATGTCATGGCATTTCGACTTGACCATCGATCGAATTATTGAACTTTCGCAGATAATTGATGGTTGAGAGTAGTATCTCCGAATATCTCTTGGGATCGATGGATCGACGTCATGATAAAATGTGGAGGGGGGTAAAAATAGTGACGTGAGTGAAAAGAACCGCTTGTTCGGCAAATGTAGAAGAGTAGCATGAAAACAACAAGATTCCCTTTCTTCTCAAATGAGAACTCTATGCAGGAATTTGTGGATGAAGAGGAGGAGAAAAGTGTCCGAAAAAGAAAAAGAGATAAGAAACTGGAGTCTTTTTTCTCGACTAGAGATATGAAATACTCCGTATGAAATGTGAAATCACTTCTTGACTCCACATGTGATTGATGTGTTCCTTGATTTGATCTGAGGAAGCTGATCCGCGACTCCCCACTTCCCACAGCCTTTTCACTATTTAAACCTACAGAACTCCTATATATTCAAAAGAATGGTAGGGTAAATCCAAGATTCCATCGACGGGATGAACATTAACAAACAATGCCAATAAAGTCAAAACAATCAAGTAGGTTGAGGTCTGATTGAGATGTCCATCTCGATAGAGGATTAGTGATCCGGCAGTTCTTCCATAAAGACCTGGTGGATTACAATTGGGGATGAGTTTAAGTATTTCTGCCGACGATCCGTTGAAGATAGAGTTGGAATTGGGGGTCAATGATTTCCCTTTCTTTATGAAGGCTTGATAGGAAAGTGGATCTCCCAGAATGATATACTCCGCACAGAGTACCATACCGAGTATATATGTTCTTTTCATAAAGAACCTTGACGTCTATCGTTAATCTATCACGGTGGACTTATCTATGGAGTACTGTATGTTAGTCTGTTGACTCGTCAACCAAATTCATCATCCCTTTTCGAAATACGGTTCGCCAAATGACAATCTACCGTTGAAGATCTAGAACATTGCCGTTACATTTATTGGCGTCAATGGCAAGCTCCTTCGCTCCACATCACGGGGGCCAGCT
The DNA here is from genome assembly GCF_000146945.2 of Sclerotinia sclerotiorum 1980 UF-70. NCBI lineage: Eukaryota > Fungi > Ascomycota > Leotiomycetes > Helotiales > Sclerotiniaceae > Sclerotinia > Sclerotinia sclerotiorum. The sequence continues at coordinate 1,046,649 of NW_001820835.1, read as the reverse complement.
GCCGTTGAGAGTGACATTGTGAATTCGTAATACTCCGAACCGTTTCTCCTATCATAAACGTGTGAGAACAGATTATACACTGTACATTGTACAATGTAACCTTAGACTGTATATCTGTAATCCATAGGCAATCTTTTCCCGGCAACGTCCATCTACAGCATCCCATCACAAGCATTAATGCATCATGCATATATTAAAGTGTCGGGATTACGAAATCACACGTGCACATGGTAGGCGCACGTCCCTTTTATCCGGTTATGTTCGGTAATCACTCTCAGTTGCCTGCTCTCAGTGCCAAGACTGAGTAATTTGTAAACTGGACTTTTTACTGCACCAAACGAGTCGTGTGAGCGATTTTGCTGCCTTTGCCAAATTTCTGTATCGTATTTGAGATCGGGCATTATTCCGGATTTACGGGTTGATGGATTCAAAATTGGAAATGGATGCGAATATGTTGTATGCGAATATGTGGCTTCTCCAAAGGTCCAGCTGGTGTGTCGGTGTGTCTGTCTTGTGTGTGTCTTCATAAGGGGAAGCTGGTCTGGGGATGGCTGGAATTTTATAGCGATCGTGATTAGAAATATGAAGATATCGTAATTGAAACAGAAAAAACACGAAAGCCATGCTGCGTACTGCGTAATCAAAAATGATCGGAAATAGATTCCTTCTTGGTTTTGGCTCCCGTCGTTTGCTCCAGTTGTTCTGACTAGGTTGTTCTTTCCCACTTCCGCTCAGAGCCGCTGGAAGCATCAACAGCGGGGCAGTACCTCACTTGGGCTCTACTACCGGTAAGGATATGCGTTTTCCCTCTGTTTTGTGAAAGGGGTTGAGACATGCTAGCTGGGACTTAGTACCTTACACCATTCCATTCATTACAGAGTACATTAGTCGCCAAAAAGCTGTTGATTGATACTCGAGTACAGTAGTAGCAATCGGTCAACATGCTGAATCACGAATGCCACATCACAGATCACTCCAGAGTCCAACAGTCCGTCCAGAGATACTGTATATCCCTCGCTGCCGCTGATCGACATTAGCCGTTTCCTGCGCTGCGTAAAGATGGCGTTTCTTCTTCATCACCCTCCCCTAATTTCAATCTCCATATTTTCCGTCTATTGCGGAGATGTGGGAGGTGGGATGCCCAGTAATCACATCCTGGACTCTTGTAGGTTAAGTTGTGCCGAGCGAGTCCTTTGCAAGCGGGAACGGGAAATGGTAAGTAAGAATGGTTTAATTCAACCATGAACTCTTTTCGAGATGGATCTGAAAATCTAGGTCAGAGCATCAATGTCTTAGATCTCATTGGATGCCATCCGTAGCTCAGCCCTCGCGAGGGAAGCGTAGTGAAGGAGGGGTATTTATTTAACTTTGGTGGGGAGAAGTTATTGATAATGCAATTAAAGTACGAATGTGATGAATCTTTTTCCACATACCTAGTAATAATCCACCGCACCGATCTAACTACTGCGATGCACAAAGAGAAGATGTAATTTGTGAATCACCAAAGTTTCAATCTTCACCATGAGAAGCACGGTCTTATGTACCTACAGAGTAGACAGATGTGCTTGAGTCACTACTCGTCACTCCCTTACACTATCAAGTATCGTCTGCGTGTTGGACTCGAGCTCATACATCTGCTATGCGGTATGCGGTATGCGTGGACGGCTCGAGTATGTATGTCATGGAATATCGACTTTTGACCTATCATGATTTTTAGATGCGAATAACGATGAAGCTCTGATCCACACGATTCAAAGTTCTGTTTCTAATCTCACATGCCGCCGCCTGCGCTTTTCCTGCTTTCTACTTTCTACTTTCTGCTCTCTGCTTTCTGCTTTCTGCTCTCTGCTCTCTTAAGCTTTTTATCCTTGCACCTTCCTCCACAAAAAAAAGTGCTCCAATAAATCCAAGCTGCTAGGTATATTCTTTTAGTGTCCTCTCTTCAATTTCTACCACCTTATATAGTCAGAACTCCTTCCACACCTTGTCATTATTATTGATTCTTCCCTCCCTTTTGTCATTATTTAATTCTAGCTCGGGATATTATTAGTGCAGATTCAGAAGAAGGAATTTAAATATACAATTTTATCATCATTATTTTCATATCACATGCCAACTCGACCCTTTCATTCTCGTCTACAATAATTCCTCCATACATATTTTACACCCTGTCAATATTCACATGCTTCCCGTGCTCCTTAGGAGTACTTAGCCAATAATTTTTCTGTCTCACTCGAATTAGCAGTATCACAATGGATTCGACATCTGTGAATTTGTTACGATCCGCAGTGAACGGCGAAGAGGATCCAAATTTGTCAATGGGAGACGTCGAAAATTCTTCCGGAGCCTCCAATCCACAATCTCCAGGTGCCAAGTCGAAAAAGAGGAAATCATCTGATGGGAATGGAGAATCGACAAATCCCGAAAAAAAGAAACGTTCGTCGATTGCGTGTACAAATTGTAGAAGTCGAAAAGTACGGTGCGATGTGGAGCGAAGTGAGCGCGTCAATGATGCTGGTGAGAGAGTGTGTAACAACTGTGCGATTGATGGAATACAATGTCTAGTGCCAGGAAGTAAGAGGAGAAGGTTAGTCACCGGGACCTCGGAGCCTCAATCTCAAATTTATATAATTGGTTGACTTATACAATACACAGAACCAAACGAGGTAGCACCGACAATGTTGAAGCAGCTCCACTTCAGGTCTACCCAGATAATCTAGTAAACCCGCAACACATATCGAACGATGGTTTGAGACCAGTGTCTGAAGCTAGCATTGCAAATTCACCTCAACACGCCCTTCCACATTCATCTCAACATGTACCTCATTCAATTTGTAAGTAGGAGCTCGATCAGAGACCGAGATTCTTGCACAATGACATACTAATTTTACCAGACCAGTCAGCCCTTAGTAGAAAGGAAAACTCCGATATTGATGGGCAAAGACTCGCACAACTCGCATCTCGGGCTTCTATTCACGGCGATCTGGTTCGCACACGTTTGGCATCCTCTCCACCTCCCTCGTTAAAACACTCACTCCCGGCATATATCAACCCGCTTCCTTCAAAAATGACCTCTGTGGATATAGAATATCTTTGGGCGAAAAGCGCATTACTTATCCCAGAACCTTCCTTACGAAATTCTCTGCTTCAATCTTTCATCGAATTTATTTATCCATATATGCCACTTCTGGAATTACACAAAGTTTTGCAAATAATCAATGATGAAGGGGCGTCTGGCTCAATGAGTCTCTTGCTTTTCCAATCAATCATGTTTTCTGGAACGGCTTTTGTGGACATGGATAGCTTGAAACGTGCTGGATATCGTACGAGGAAAGCAGCGAGGAAAGCTTTCTTCCAGAGGGCCCGAGTACGTACTGAATTTCATGGACTAGCCTGGAGCAATGCTTACCATATCTAGGTTCTCTATGATCTGGATTACGAAAATGACATGCTAACCGTAGTGCAATCCCTCCTTCTCATGACATACTGGTACGAAACGCCGGAAGACCACAAAGACACGTGGCATTGGATGGGTAGAGCCATAGATCATGCATATACACTTGCTTTGCATCGAGACCCAAAAGGAATGGACGCTGATCATAAATTGAGAAAGCGAGTATGGTGGTCATGTTTTATGAGAGATCGACTCATCGCATTGGGAATGAGACGCCCGACCAGGGTCAAGGATGAAGATTGCGATGTACCAATGTTGACTGAAGATGATTTCGAGATCAAGGCACTTGACCCACGAAACTCGATCATTTCTTCGAAATGTACTTTGATAAGAGATGTTGAGGCTCAACGAGATTTGGCTCTTATGTGTATATCGAAGGCACAATTGTGTTTATGTATCAGCCAAGTCTTGGTAGCACAATACTCGGTCCTTGGAAGACATCAAGGTGTGGTCAACGATGCTGGAAGTACCACATCACAAATTATGCTATTTCCCAAGAAGTCGGCGTCAACAGAAGAGGTCGAACAATGCGATTTAGCACTCGACCATTGGAAGGAAAATCTTCCCCAAGCATGTGTTTATTCGAATCGGATGAAAGATGAGAGTAGTGGACGACCATTATTCGTGGCATGTTCATTATTACATATGATTTACTTTACGGCAACTTCGGCCCTGCACAGGCCACGAGTTTTACCTGCTGGTCCAAATCATTCAGAACCACCAACACTTTTCGAGCTCTCACGTGAGGTGGTAACTAAAGCTGCAGTGGGGACTACAAATATTATTCGCGATATGCATAACTTTGACCTGGAGAGGTACCTTCCCACCACGGGCGTCACAGCTTTACTTCCAGCTATAATTATTCATTTATTACTGGTCAGATCTCCAAAAGAAAACGAGAGACAATCCGCTCTAGACGGATTTTGTCTATGCATGACTGTTCTCGAAAGTTTACGAGATAACTACTCATCAGCTGATTATGCCACCCAATTCTTAGAGGCAGCTGTTAGAAAAGCGGGTATGGAAGATATTATAAGTCGTGCCAGAGAAACGGCAAGACGTGAGGATGCTAAGCGTAAAGCGGCTTTAGCATATGAGAAGCAACGAGCACAGCTTGAACGCATGCAAGGTTCTATGGGTGAGAGGATCACACCACCGGTTGATACTCATCTAAATGGATTTGAGTCTTTGGGGACTCTCGTTGATAACTCAACAGCGATATACAATGGTCACTTGGCTCACTCTCCTCCAGATAGTGATGTTCTCCTTGGTGGGACAGGCTCGGCACTTCCCCCGGATCCAAATGATATGTTCGAATTTTTGGACATAAACTATAATGAAGGTGGTGAATCAGGAGGATTTTACGATATGGATCTTTTCAGTCGAGAGATCCCTGGATTTGGTAGCACGATGCCCAGTCCTCACATGGGAGGAGATAATCTTACATTGTTTGACCAATCATATATGAATGTGATGGGTATGTAAGCTAATGTCTGCGGACTGACGTGGAGAAGTTCCTTCATTTGGTGTTTTCATTTTTGTGTAAAGACGGGCGTTCTTAGACTGGTGTATATGGGAAAATAGCAGGGACTGAAGAGAATTTGATATACCGTTGTATAGCCAATGGTGGCGTGTAACTGGGATGGATTGAGCGAAATTGGCGCTGGATTATGATGGTTAAGGTGCTATGGATGAATGAAATGAATGTCAGTCTTTTTTATATGCATGCTTGGATATTTAGATATTGGATGATGAAAGTAGACTGGACTTTTTGGGAAAAAAGAAAATATAATTTTTTTGGCAACAGGAATTGATGTCTGTCTTTTTTTGTGTGTATGGCTGGCGCTTTTGAATGAGCGAGTGATTTGATGCTTTTATTCTAAGATCTGGTCATCTTGTGTAAGGGTGTTGGGTGATGAAGAGTCTGCTTTGTCATGTTTTTTGTGTATGTGTGGTTTGAATTGAGACTGAGGATATGGCTATGGCTATGGCTATGGCTATGGTTGAGGCGAGGGCTAAGGATCTTTAAATAGAATAGAATAGAATAGAATAGAATTTTAATGGTGATTGGTGGTGATGGTGATGGTGGTGATGGCGATGGTGATGGTATAAGATGAATGTCACGAACCACGTCTAATAATATCCTAGGATGAGAATCGTCCCAGGATTAGTGTCCTGAGGCCAATAGGAGATCACGTGACGTGATAGCTCTGCCAGCCAGCTAGCACAGCTAGCATTCAGAGAAACGTTTAGTATATAGTTAGAGTAGTTTCATAGTTTAGGAGCTTCGTGCTCAACTTAGTTATCAATTAGTTTACCTACATTCTACTTGATCTAGTAACGACTTCACTTCCAAGTGAATACCAATGATAAAGCCTTAACCCATAACTACCAACCAGACGAAACCTCAGGCAGCCGCTGCCTCGAGTACAGTATCGTTACAATGAAATTGGTTGGTATGATGATATGATGGTATGATGGTATAGATAAAATAGGATAAAAATTGGGAATATTTGGAATACTTGTCACTTTAAATTCTTTTTTTTTTGTTGATAATTAGATTCTAGAAAGCATATCTGTATATTTTTTTTATATTTGATAATATTGTTACGACAGGCTACACAACTACCATCACATGACCAAGGCACGTGATCACCAGTGATCATAGAAGCATGAAGGTCTATATAATCAAGATGGATTTCCTTTGTATAGAGCTTCGTGCTCAAGATCAATCATTTAGTATACTCTACTATTAGTTACGAATTGCATTATTGTCATTACTTTAAGTCCCTGCTTGACTGTGACGGAAAAGTCGTAAACGGAGTCAATTCAATTACTTAGAATCTAAAACTAAAGAACTAAGAAGATTCTAAGTAAGAAGGTCTTTATATACAGGGCTAGTGCACGTGAGCCACTATGTTACGTCCAAAACGATTAGTATGTCACATGACCATAAAACATGTGATGGAACGGTGAGGAACGAACGTTCCTAGGAACAACCAGGAACGCTCGTTCCCAGGAACGACGATTCCTAGTTAACCATAGGCACGAAGGACTATATAATCAAGATGGATTTCTTTTGTATAGAGCTTCGTGCTCAAGATCAATCATTTAGTATACTCTACTATTAGTTACGAATTGCATATCATTATTGTCATTACTTCAAGTCCCTGCTTGACGCCTAGTTATAAACCTACTTCGAGAGCCTAGAGCACTTCCACGTGATCTAGACGGCAAACCTCGTAACACACTAGTGGGATAACAACCGTCACGTAACATTGACGCCTAGTTATAAACTACCTCGAGAGCCTAGAGCACTTCCACGTGATCTAGACGGCAAATCTCGTAACACAAATTTTTTAAAAATAAATAATATTTTTTTAATAAAATTTCGTTCAAAAATATATAAAACAATTTTTAAATATTAATATAAATATATATAAATTGATTTAAGAATTGTAAATATTGATTATATATTTTGATGTTTTTTGGTGTGAATTATAAAATGGCTGATAGCAGTTGGCTAGTACTGTAAAGAGTGTACGATGAAGTTTTGCCCATCATTGAAAGACTTCCAACTGTGACGGAAATCCCTGCTTTCCTCCCACCCTTATTATATAAGAAACCTCAGGTACATTAACCATGTCCACACATGATACGATTACTCGAGATTAGTATACGATTTAGGTGACCTGAGGATCAGATCCGGACAAGTACTAGGTATCAATGGTTATCGGTAAAGTAAGATCATTGGAGGAATAAATATGACTTCTTTTTGCCTAGCCATTGCGGCTAGGCTATTCATTTGTGTATATATAGAGTAGCTATCCCCATCTACAGGTGCTCTTCACCTGTAGATTCTAAGTTAAATACAATTGCTGGTCTATAAACACCCTTTTGGTCACACCAACAAAAACAGCAACCGCAACTGAGGACTTTAGGGATTAATTAATGAGCGCTGCTGTCAACTTATTTGAGCCACTGGCCCGAAAAACGTCAAAAAGAAAACAAAAAAAGAAAAAAATAAGCTACAGAGCCAACGGCTTTCAATCTTCAAAAGCTACACTTAGCAACTTAGCAGACTTCTAGATAGTTACCTCACGGCTAAGCGACGAGCAGCTGAAACGAGATGTCGACTTAAAATCAGTATAAACCTGAAAATTGCCCGGTTCACTACCCCTCCTATATCACTCCAGATCATATAAAATTGTCACAAGCGGAGTACTTGGGAAGCCAGTATTTATTTGTGTCCAATGAAATGACATATTATCAGACGATACGAATTATGCACCTGAATTGGGATGTGAATCCAGCTGGTGACTATTCCGGCCACATTTTGCACCTACAAACCAATATATACTGAGCACAGCTCATTTAAGGATTTTTCTGTTAATCCCCTGTATGATGTGAGTAGTATCTAGCAGATAGGCATTTCGTACAGGAATGCTTCGAGGGCAAAAGGACGAGTTCGTTGTGCGGTTTCTAGTACCATTTCTTGATATGTTGAATGGAAAGTCAGACATCAACTGAACATTGGGATGAACTGATTTTCATTGAAGTAGGAAAAGGTGGGAATACATAGGTAGCATACGCATGTGTTTGTTGATAGTTATAGTTATGGCAGCTGGTTCGGAAGCGAAACCACATTTTATCTGTCAGTGGGATGACTAAGCTAGTGTGTAATCTCTTTAGCCCCACCGAGTGACATCTCATTCGCATTCTAATTCAGCCTGGAGGAATCGAACTCTACAAACTGTTGGTTTGAGGGCTGAAAGATGGGTTTTTGATGCTACGCCGCTCCCACACATGAAGGCCTCCCATTTCCACCAATCGAGATGTTGATAGAGAGAAAATTTGTATCTTGGGATTGCAAAGCTACTGCAGCTGACGAGCGACAGCTTTGGTCATGATTGCCTTTTTGGATTTCCATACTAGCAACCGAGTGGTGCAACAGGCATTTCTTTTGTGTGCTTGCAGTTATATAGTTCAAGGACAACCAAAGTTTTGTTTGTATTCTGGATTCAAATCACGAGTGCAGAGCGGGGGATTACTTGATTATTTGTGTCACATTCATATCGCAGCGAGCCTTATCTCAGCTTCCTTTCGCGGGGTTGTGACAAATGACAGCATAGGGAGGACGCACATTTATTGCTGCTCTTTTCCGGCCACACCACCAGCCACGCCCGATGACAATTTCTGATGTCTATTTCTCATATTCCTGCATACACGATCAAATCGGCATCATCTTCGCTTTTACTGGCTAAATCTCTTGAATGTATTTCTGTCATCTTTTGATTCTTTCCGCCCCTGGTTACCCTAACTTCTTGGAATTGTCTCGACACTTAAACAGCATGGCGCAGATGTCCAATCGGAGAAAGCTACCTATCATCAGCCCATGTCTGTTATTGAACCGAAAATGGAAAACTCTGGAGGCTGAGATAAATGCTATGGATCCTCAGCGGCACAATCTTTCTCACTGTACCAAATGCCCATTTGTGACAATGCAATTCCTAGTAAGAAATTGTCGATCTTTTAATATCTGTTCATTCCCTTTTTCAAAAATCGTTCAACTATGTCCCTGCATCACATCTTACCGATCGTAAAGCTTTCGATATGAGAGTCGTAAGGGGCGTCTTTTGCTATATTTACCCTTTTCTGTATTCTGTTAGGAGTTAAAGCGTGTGAAAACGAGGTCGTTAGCTCATTGTGCTGCCGCATTTCCGCGACTCAGAAGGCAACAGCCGCTCAATTCGAATTCTCCAAGAACCTTCTTTTCTTTTATAATTTGAATCCATGAATATAGTACAGACCGCGCCGTTTTCCAAGTACAAACCTCGCGGACCGATATTAACTTGCAGGCTGCATCTTCAAGTCTCACAGCGTTCAGCCCAGCATACAAATCCTATCGCCAAAAATAATTACCAAACACATGATTCTCACATGCTTGGTCGCACGATTACACTCGCGATAGGGAATATTCAAGAAGCAATCGCAAGACGATATCTACCGAGCGACGAATAATTGGTGTTAATGAAGTCAATCAGAAACCGCGAAAGGATGGCAGATCGAATGAATCAGGTCGAGAATCAATACCCTGAAGGTATTCAAAATTGTGCAAACAATGATGATGAGAATTGCTACCCCGCAGATAAAGATTGCGACGCGGAATCCTTCTTGCCAACTACCACAACCCAAGTCGCAATGACAACAAGATTTCCAAAATTATCCTACCAAGGTATCACAAAAAGGAAATTGGGTTCGAATCATTGGGACAAGATACATGAGGCTATTCAAGGACGAAAACGCGACGCATCAGAATGTCCAACCGATTATCAATTGTGCCCCAAATCGATGAATGGAGGGTGCTGTCCAAATAACAGATCCTGCGGCACTAGTAGTTGTTATCTCACCAGCGCAGCTCCTGCGTCAGCATGTGGTGTATCAGGATATACCGCTTGTGGGATTGATGCTGGAGGTGAGTTTTCATTACAAGCAAAATCATTGTCGAGCCCCATCTAATTATCAAATAGGCGGTTGTTGTCCAGATGGCTACTCATGCGAAATTGATGGATGTAGTGCCTCTCCCGGTGTCTCGTACAGCGAAACATGTGGAGTTGGTTCATATCTCTGTCCGTCTTCATTAAATTATGGATGTTGTATGAACGGCATGGGCTGTGGGCTGAATGATTGTTACTCTACGGCGATATCGACTTTCACCTTAACTGAGACCATGACCACGACGGATAGCAATTCAAATATACAGACTCTTACTTCCACATTAGTTACAGCATCCACTCCAGCGTCACCCTCAGTTGCGGCAAATACATCAAAAGCTTCCGCTGTTCCAAAACTTACACCCACCGCGACAGCAATAGCGAAAGTTAAGGCAACTAGCGAGAGTACGAGTGCGCCAACAAGCAATGGCCTTACAAAACCAGAAATAGGTGGGATTATAGGTGGTGCAGCTTTCATACTATTAGTAATTCTCATCGCCGCTTTCTGCATCCTTAGGCGTCTAAAGAAGGCCACGAAAGCATACAAAGAAGCAAAATCACGTACTGGATCCAGTGTTCCTCGATCACACAGACATCGCCCCTCATACCCATCACCATCTGATATGAGTTCGATATCATTCGATCCTCTGCAAATGAGTGGTTCCCAAAGCTCACAGGGCGTCCGCAACAATTCTCACCCAACTACAGAGCCATTCTCATTCGATCGACATGATGGCCCCGAAGTCGTAACTCGACCCATCTTTAACACATACTCACCCTTTTCTCCCCATGCCTACCCCAACATCCTAGCGCGAACAGGTCGGGGATACTACCCAGTAGCCACCTCTGAATCCGCCTACTCTCAAACCTCCTCGGGCCGCCGAAACCCATCGGTAGAATCTACCCCTCCTCTTCAACAGCCACAATCCTACTTTGACATCCCTCCGCACCAACAATCCGGAATTCCCGACTTCCGAAATCAGAATTTACGTCATGGTCACGATGTAAGTCCCGTGCGTCGACCTAGTCAACATGGAAGAAACTGGAGCAACGCCAGTGACGTCAGCGCATCATCATCTAGTCCTCTCGTCGAGCTCGAAGCCGGAGACGACGGAGAACAAAAAGTCTCTCTTGTCAAAGCTTGGAAAGTTTTAGGCATAGTAGGAAATTGGAAGGGGAAAGTTTCCATGAAGAGAAAACATGATAATTTATCTCTGAAAGATTCTCCCACGAGTACTTTAGATCGTGATCTCAAAACTGTGTTGTCGAATGTACCAGAAGAAGCGGGTAGTTTTATGAATGCGACGGAGGCGGAGGGAGATAATGATGAGATAAGGGTTCAGAGACCAAAAAGTAGCGATACGGGGAGGGAATCCCGTGCTTCGAGACCGAGGAGTGGACTTAGTAATGCGGAGTTGAGAGAAGCGAGTATTAAGAATGTGGTGAAGGCAAAACCGAGCAAGGCGAAGGAAATCATGATTCGTAATTCTGGGGGTGCGGGTGCGAGTGCTAGTGTGCCTGGAAATGGAAATGAGAAGGCAGAAGAGGCGGGATATGGAGGGTAGTTTGGTAGGAAGCGTCGAGGAGTATATAGTATTTTTTGAGGGACTGATTTGGTGGATGGAATGGGTGATAGGCTTTGGATTCGGATCGGGGAGTCTTTCTGAGTTATGGAATGCAGATTCGAGGCTTTTATCCTGCTTTTGGAGAAGATTATTCTTTTGGAAAGCAAATACATATTTGGTGTAATTACCTCACGGAGTTGGGAGATTATGTACCTAATTAATGCACAAATATCATTGATTTATCATTTCATGTTATATTTCCCTATAATTTTAGCTATACCTGTGATATTTCTAGTTTCTGCAAGATTCATATATGCTACGACCGAGGTTGACAAAATACCACTAGAGACAAGGCCCTAAGATTGCGGCTTCAAGCTTCCTGAAAACGGGACTGACTATAGAAACCTCTAGGCGCCTTCTCCGCTGTAAAAAGAGCCGACTCTTCTACCAAGATAGACCGTCTAAAGTACAGGGCTAGAAATTAGCACGCTAGAAATAATTCTGTTGATATAATTAGTTCCACCACCATTACTTCGGGTTCCTAGGTCGAGCGAGGAGATGAGGTAAATGAAGAGGGTATCTTGGATATCATTCGAACATACATATACATTGATCAAGAGTTCTCAGAGCTCATCGACGAGGTTGGAGGTAAAGAGTCTGTGTATTTCGCTGCCGCTTTTATCTCTTCTGCTAGGGTGACTGGTGCAATGGGCAAGGGTGAAGAGATTATTGCTGATATGGTTTGTCCCTTTGATTTTCATGTATAATGAGGATGAGGCTTAACTAAGAATGAGATTGCGAATACCAAAAACGGGAAGTGTAGGGGCAAGGGCAGAGGAGAAAGCAGTAGTATGAGTATAAAGATGGATGGATAGATTGTTCAAGCAGTGGCATAATAAATTGTAAAAGATATTGGAACTTTCAGTACTTTGTATATCTCCTTTTAATATAATTTGTAATTTTAAGATATGAAAGTCAAATATCGAGTATACCAAATCTTCTTCTCCTTCAACATCCACCATGATTTGATGACATAGATTCGAGCCCCCTTATGAAATGCAATATGTGAGTTTGTAACAAGACACTCGAAGCAAAGGATACGGTGAACCTACTAATCCAATTGATATATCCATCTTCAAGTCCCTGAAGGCTCCCAAAAATACACCACTTGGAAACATGACATTTGAGCCAAGGCGATGAACTTAAACACTTGTCAAGTAAAAAAACGAGCCGATTCACTACAACCATAACGCACGTCTTTCCCACTTAGGAGCCATAATAATAATACCATCTTGAAAAATACCACCTTTGCATCTTCCTTATTCCCATAACAAATGCCAAAGTGTCATGGGCTTGCTTGCTGTGTAGCCCAGCACTCCGCGACTCCGATTCCCATAGCGAATGACGACAAAATGTTCTCCATTCGATATGGGGAAATACACACCACAACTCTCGGACAACAGGAGATACTACTGTAGTAATTTGCAGAAGAAGAAGGAGAAGATACGGATATGTCAATATGTCAGTATATCGTATTTTCTCTTAGAGAAATGAGAAGAATAGGAAATATCTATCTATCGTCTGTGCTGAGTGATTATCCTAACCCCAGTACTCCACTAATAACATTCAAACCCAGCACAGACAGAACTCCGGAATCTTACCGGCGCTCTGCTGCAAAACACCGAACCCATCAAAATCAAAATATTCCACAGCTGAAATTGATATTTTCATCCAAATTTATCCATTCTGAGAAGATTGCTCGAGTGTAGTATTGCAGATTTGGAATTAATTCTCCATCGGGAACGAAAAAGATATGGACTCGGATGATTGGAGCGGAATTTGAAATGCTTTCATCTAGGATAATCTGCATCTTAATCCAAGGTAATCTTTTGTTTGCTGAGAATACCTAGGTATGCTGATGTTAGGCCATGGCACAGCAAGCACAGTCAGTATGTGGGTGACTTGTACGACCGGCCACCGAGATCTTATATTCATTGTCCTGTCCCTGTACTTTATGACAAATGGACATATATATATATTTAAGATAAGAACGATATTCCTCTCTTCTATTCTTTGATCTCAGACTATTTACTTCCTATTATCTTGTGAACTATTTGAACAGCGTGAATTTGGGCAAAATGAGATTTTTATGTTTACATGGAAAAGGCACCAGTGCTGAGATCTTTTCCATTCAATCAGGTATGTATGCTATCAATTCACAACCTACAATCCTCCCACCTATCATAAACACACACACAGAGAAACAGGTACTAACACATACTTTCCAGCAACCTTCCGTCGTCTTCTCCCCGCCTCATACACCTTTGATTTCCTCGACGGACCGTACACATCCCCACCGGCAGCAGGAGTATCCCTCTTCTTCAACCCTCCATACTACGCCTACTATCACTCCTCCGATCCCTCCGCCATCCGCGAATCCTACTCCTTTCTACAAGAACACATTGATAAAAACGGACCCTATGATGGGGTAATGTGTTTTTCCCAAGGCTGTGCACTGATCGCCGGTTTCCTACTCGATCATCAAGTTACACGTCCACATATTCCTCTCCCATTTACGTGCGCCATATTCATATGTGGCGGAATGCCTTTACCTATAATTGAAGATATAGGAATTGAAATCTCATCTTCCGCGCGAGATTTAGAAGATCAATCCGTCAAAGAACTTTTTGCCACAGCAGCGGCGGTCGAAACTGCTAAACCGGGTGATGATTATTGGAATACCAAGGCGGTAAAGACGTCGATTTTGAATGTGGAAGATGTAGATTTGGAGAATCCGTATGCGTTGAAGGTTCCCGAGGGTTGGAAAATTCAAATTCCAACGGTCCATGTTTATGGGAGGAAAGATCCGAGACGTCTGGCGAGCTTGAATTTGGCGAGCTTTTGTGCGGGGAAGAAGAGGGTTTGGGATCATGGGGGTGGTCATGATATTCCTAGGTTGTCGCATGTGTCGAAGGAGATCGCGGGATTGGTGAAGTGGTGTGCGAAGACTGTGGCGGAGGAGAGGGAGGCGAAAGGGTTGTGATATGATGTGATGGGATGGGACGGGGGATGTTACTTGTAAGATTATGGGTTTTATAAAGTTTTACTGATGTGATTAGAGGAGTTTATTCAGATGGTTCGGGGAAAATACTTAATAGAGAAGATCTAGAGGACTTGGAAAATGCTAAAGATAACATATTTAAGCTGACTACTTCATTTTCTCTGCATGATCGCCCACTTTGCTACTACTCCCAGTCTGAAACTTAGAAGAATACCATCCATACCTAGACATCAAGACATCCTCACAACAATCACCAAGCTAAACCGAGGATAGTTTACACCAAAACATCCACAAAAACCCAATTCCACCACCTCTCCACCCTCCTCACGGCAATATCTTACCCCCCTCCCTCCTCCCCCTCGCCTCCTCACTCAACCTAAACGACCCAAGCGGCACCTTGATCTCCCCCGCATACCCTACATCCCCTCTCGCTTCCCGTAATTTAGTCGTGATTTTCCCGACCATTTTTGCGATCCAGCGGTCATTTATCGCGGTAGTGAGGAGAGATTTTTTCATTCCTTTTTGAGCCTGTGAGTTTGGAGGTGGGGGTATTAGTTTGTGTTTTTTCTTGGTTGGGAAAAGGGAAAAAAAAACAGGAGGGAAGAGAAAGATGTGAAAGGAGAAATGTGGTATATTACATACATCCCTCACACCACCTTTAAAAACTCCCACCAGATCTTTAAGTCCACGAATCTCTTCATCCATCCATCGAGACTCTACTTCCATATCCATCACCTTGCTCGCTTTTACTACGCTCGCTATCCAGTCTAGTAACTCCTGATCCATCACTACTGGTAATCGCACATGTGCTCCTATCTTCACTATACATTCATCATTCTCACCCTCATCCTCATTTTCATTCTTCCCAACACCTTCTCCCCTCATCTCAGTCTTAGCAACCCCCCCAAACTGCCCATCCTGTCCCCTACCACCATTTCCCCAACAAAAACTTTCTTCATGAACAGGCACTACAGGTAAAAGATGCTCATGATGCGGAAGCAAAAAACTCGGAATCTGGAATGAAGCATCCGCACCTCCAAGTCGCAGTACTTGTTTGAGAGTTGCGACGGAGGAAAGACTTCGATAGGCTATTATACTGCTGCTGGATATAAAACAGTGGATGTCGTAGGTGGGGAGGATGGAAATTTGTGCATTGCCTGTGAGGGCGCTGAGTTCGAGGACGAAGTTGGCGGGGAGGAGCCAGTTGTTGATGCGTTGTTGGATTTGGGGGATGGTGATTTTTTCTTCGGGGGCGGGGGCAGGGGTGGGGTTGGGAGGGTTGGTTGGGCTGGTTGGGGGTGAGAAGATCGGGGTTGGATTGTTTAGTTTGGATGTGAGGGAGGAAAATGTTGAAGATGGATTAGTTAGTTTGGAGGTGAGGGATGAGAATGTAAGAGATGGATCTGACAATCTAAATGTCGAGGATGGAAACGTCGAAGCTCTAGGAGAGGAAGGTGGCGTAAATATATCAGGTTTGAAGAGTTTCTCCGAGAGGATTTCCTGGATCCATTTTCCAGACCCGGTAACTGTCACAGATGATATTTTCACAGGATGGAAATGAGCGATTGGGCTAAGTAGAAGACGGATGAGCATGGGGAGACGATGGAGAAATGTCCGTATATGCGGTGGGATTAATGTTTGGAGTGTTGTGACTTTGATGGATCGAGTTGGAGGGTGTGTGATTGAAGGTTGACGGTGGAGTTGTGAGCAGATTGCTGCGCGGGTGTCTTTATTGCTATTTTCGCTCACTGATGCCGGGGCTTCGGTGCCGTATGCCTTTTTCCCTATACCAGAATTGACGAGACGTTGGACTTCTTGACGACAGGTTTGAATACTGTTTGTGGAACGGATCGCATGGATGGTTTTGTGGTATTGATCGTTGGCCGCTTTGGTTTCGTCTGGCGCAATGGTTTTGATGGTTTCGATTCCTTCTTTTATATCTGTATCTTTTGGTGCATGACCGTCTGTTATCTCGTTCTTTACTGATGTGTTCCATTTCCTCTCAGCCTCCAAGTTTTGCTGTTCATTTTGAGCATTCCTGTTTCCGTTCCCATTTCCCTCCACAGCCTTCAACATCTTCAAATCGACCTCCGATACCTGATCACCTGCCAACCTCCCAGCACCAATCCTCTCTTGTACATTTTTAAAACTCATTCCCCCCTCCCCACGCTTCACACTTGCAAAACAATCGCTCACCTCAATTCCCCTCCCAAGCTTAACCACTACCTCCTCACACACAATCCCCACATCAATAATCTCCCCATCCTTCCCCTCACCCACCACAAATTTCAACCCAACCTCCACCCCATGAACAATCAAACTCAACTCACTCAAGATAACCGTGACACCCCTAACCACCAACAACCCATCAACCTCCGTATCAATTTCCAATCCCGGGATATCAAAAATCCCAATGCGATCATCAATAAACTGTAAGCCCCAAGTCTTCGATAACAGTATCTTCCTCAACTGTCTCCTTAACAGCTGTCCCGCGATCGGAAATTGAAAAAGACATATAATGGGTATAGAACCCCAACACATAACCGTAAATAAATAATAAAAAAGCCAACTAGTGCTACAGATACAATATATTAAATCAAGCGTAGTGGTCAAAGACCAGAGAGGAACAGCGCGCAAGATACGAGAACAAGCAGCTGAATCTGTGTCCGAATTTTCCCACCCCTGACTTCCCTTTCCTAAGTTTCCTGGTCTCTTCTCCCGTCCTCTAGATCTCCCTCCCGCGGCTCCAGCTAGTAATACAGCTTCTAAAATCGGCGCACCAGATAGCAACCAGTAAATTGGCCAGCGACATGGAATACACAATCCCAAGATTAATAGTAAATATACATATGGGGAAGAAATCAAATAAACAGAATTATGATATAGACTATCGTTCCTCGGGCTCAATGATTTACTATCCATTCTTGAGTCCATGATTAATCAATCAACTTTTCCTTTTGACTTTGAATTTGAGTTTGAATACCGCGAAGTTAATAATCTTAGATATTAAACGAAATTCAAATAACCTTCATCCCATCCCATCAAAAATAATCCACAGACAAGACACAGCTGCAATTCACAGATGCTTGTGAAAGTTTTTCAGATCCTTAGAAATGTGAAATGAAAAGCTTATATAGAAACGACGTCATGACGGAGCTACTCATTGACTAGTAAGGTAGAACTTAGGTTTCTTCACAAAGAGCACTAATGGATAGTCTCATTTTCAAGTGCAAGCGCAAGCCACTGAGAATAGATCTCTGCTTGATTCTCTTTCAAGGTTTTGTTAGACTGGAATTTTTGTTTGCTTTGATGAGTTAGTTTAGTTACTTTTTTATTTTTGAGGTGAAAAGTTATCAAGGGAATATTGATGTGCATTTCACTTCTCCGTTACACTTCACACTTCACACTCCACACTTTGAATACTTTAAAAAATGCTTTCATATAGGTATCATACTTCATATTCATTCCATCCCATTCATCCATGAATACATAAAACTAACTAAATATACAAAAAAGCCTTAAGCCTGCAATAATACAATGTAAAAAACCATTAATCATAATAAATCATTAGTCATGTGAAAGATATCATCCCTTTTGCTTTCCCACTTCCTGCCTTGCTCAATTGCTTTACAAAACCCGATTGTTGGTATTGGCGTTTCCGAATTCAGAAGTCTCTCCCAATCTGTTATCGCTATAAACACCATGGGCACCTGATGACCTAGTCAAGCTAGAGCCATGGTTGAGGCCAGTGGTTGTGTTGTGCCCAGTAGTTGTGTTGTGCCCAGTAAGACCAGAGTCATAACCCAAACCTGAAGTACCGGTGGATGTGGTGTTGCTTCCAGTAAAGCTAGAGTCATAGCCTAAACCCGTGTTACCGGTAGATTTTGTGTTGTGTCCAGTCAAACCAGAACCGTGGTTAAGACCAGTAGTGTGGTGTCCAGTCAAACCAGAATCTTGGTTAAGGCCGGTAGTGTGGTGTCCGGTCAGACCAGAGCCTTGGTTAAGACCAGTGGTGTTGTTTCCAGTCAACCCAGAACCGTGGTTGAGACCAGTGGTGTGGTGTCCTGTCAAACCAGAACCTTGGTTAAGGCCAGTGGTGTTGTGCCCGGTAAGGCCGGAGCCATGGCTCAAACCAGTAGTACCGGTTGATGGACCTTGGTTAACACCGGTGGTGTTGTGTCCAGTCAAACCAGAACTATGATTTAAGCCAGTAGTACCTGAGGATGCACCGTTGTGCCCGGTTAAGTTGTCATGATTCAAACCAGAACCTGAAGAGGTGTTATAGGTGTTCTCTCCCAAGCCAGAGCCATGTGTAGTGGCAGTGTTACCCAACGGAGCAGAGTTAATTTCATGCTCTAATTTTCTGTCCTTGCCGTGCTCATACCCACCATCAGTAGCGAAGGTGCTTTCTTCAGGATGAGGACGCCCATTTTCGGAGTCTCGGCGGCGGTGTTCATGCTGATCGATCTTTCCTTCTCGGAGGGCTAAGTTTTCCGCAGGATCATCCATGACAGGGGCAGTGAAGATATGGTCAGGTCCTGTGGAATTATGAACTGGGGCATCAATGCTGCTCGATTTGTGATGACCGTAGGTGTTGTGGGGATCTTGGACATTTCCGCGCGGAGCTCCTGGAACACCACTTCCTACTGGACCAGGCGCAATTGTGTGACCGCTTTCATGGGGAAATCCGGTGGGTCCATTGACACCACGGTTTCTCTCGACGCCATGGAGTTTGTCTCCAATGTCTTTCCCAACGGGCTTGTGTTCGGTACCGTGAGCGTTATGATGCTTGTTAACTTCATAAGCTGTTCCAGCAGCTCCAGCAGCACTACCTGCGAGGGCGGCATCTCTTCCATAGTGATGCCCTTCCTTGGAGCGATCACTATCAACTCTTGGGTCTACCTTGTTTTCAAGGTTTGAAGAATGAGGTCCAGTAGTAGTATTGGTGTTGTTGTTGTGGTGATGCTTATTAGCTTCGTAGGCTGTTGCTGCAGCACCACCTGCGAGAGCGACATCTCTGCCATAGTGATGTCCCTCCCTGGAGTTGTCACTGTTAACCCGTGGATCTACTTTGTTCTCAAGGGTTGAAGAGTGAGGCCCGGCAGTGGTGTTTGTGGTTCCGTTGTTGTTGTGATGATGTTTGTTGACTTCATATGCAGCTCCGCCAAGACCCCCAGCGACGGCCGCATCGCGTCCATAATGATGGTTGTGTTGATTTGAAGGATCGCTATCCACTCTTGGGTCTACCTTATTCTCCAGATTTGAAGAGTGAGGACCTGTAGTAGTGTTTGTATTGTTATGGTGATGCTTGTTAGCTTCATATGCAGCTCCACCAAGACCTCCAGCAACAGCGGTGTCACGTCCGTAATGGTGATTGTTTTGCTTGGACAGATCGCTATCCACTCTTGGGTCTACCTTGTTTTCAAGGTTGGAAGAGTGAGGACCAGTAGTAGTGTTTGCACTGTTGTGATGATGTTTGTTGGCTTCATATGCAGCTCCACCGACACCGGCAGCAACGGCGGCATCACGTCCATAGTGATGATTTTGTTGCTTGGATAGATCGCTATCAACTCTTGGATCCGCCTTGTTGGCCAAGTTAGATGAGTGTGGTCCAGCATTGGTATGCTGTCCATGGCCAGATTCGTATGCTCCAACAGGAACTACGCCAGCACCAGCTGAGGTACCTGTAGCACCGTGAACACCATCAGCCTGTTCAGCTCCACCGCCCTCAACGCCGAGTCGAGAGTTAGCTCCGTGGCCGTAATGAGTGTGAGAATCCTCAGTTGGGACTCCGGAACTACTCAAATTAGGGTCCAAACGATTCGCGGTCGCCGTGCTGTGAGGTCCTTGACTTCCCCCAAGACCATCTTGAGTGTGTTGGTTGTTGTGGTGATTGTTGTGGTGGATGCCCTCCCCAACAGCTCCTGCTGCACCAAGTGCGGCAGCATCACGACCCAAATGATGTCCCGAAGAGCCGGACTCAGTTGTGCCATAAGCGTCCTTAGTACCATATCCCGAAGAAGTCTTATTAGGGAGGCGGTTTCCATCCAAGTCAGAATCGACTCTTGGGTCGGCGGCATTTAATGCAGCGGAGTTATGAGGTCCATGGGAACCCTCAGTATGTCCATGGGTTTGATTTGAACCAAGACCTGTATTTTCATGCTTTCGGTGTTCATGTTCTGCCAAACCAGCAGCACCTACTGCTCCACTTCCGAGAGCTGCATCTCTGCCAAGGTGATGATTGCCGTGACTTCCAACGTTGTTTTGGTCAAGTCCTCCTGATGTATGACTTACGCCAGCAGGTGTGGGATTCATGTGAGAGGTATTGGATGTGTGTGTGGTATTAGTCGTTGGATGAGTCGTAGAATGGGAATCATTTCCGACATGGCTTGCTTCGCCGGTGTGTGACAGTGAACCATGCTTTTCAGCCTTCTTCTCCTCTTTCTCCTCGACCTTTTCCGCCTTCTTCTCTTGCTTTGCCTCTGCCTTTTCGGCTTTCTTCTCTTCCTTTACCTCCTTCTCATATTGTGGTGTAGTGCCGTGACTATGTGAAAGTTAGCACAGCAGCCATGTTGAAAAAAGTATAGTTGTGTAACCTACAAGATTGCCTTGATCTTATCCATAATTGCAAATTTGAAGTTTGTAATCTAAAGTATGTAGTTGGTAGTTGATGAATGTAAAAAGTGTGATATTAAGTTTGTAAAACTAAGGGGTATCTTAAGGAAGTAGTAAATGGTATATGGAAATAAAATCAAAAAGTATCATTCACGGCAAGACTGAAGTATTTATAAAATTGTCCTTGGTCCACGACGCGTCTCTGTGCATCTTTGACAAGTATTTTGACAAGTCAAATCAAGGTAAATTGAGGGGTACATTTTTGACATGAACGATGTCGTCAGCCTCCGCAACTTAGCAAAACATGGGAGAAGTTCAAAAACATCCCGTCAGTTTGGTCGTTGAAGATACACGGGCTGAAGGCCGGTCAATCACCAATTGGATAACAGAGAGATTGAATGATGTAAAGTGGAATAGCCCCGGAAGTATGGCGCCATAGACCACCAACTGTGGTGGAGTTCAAGCGTACGTATAGTTTGTATCAAGGTCATGTCTAGAAGAAGCTCTCCACATTAGCTTTTCTCCCAGAGTTATCTTGCCGCATTTCGATGCGCTAGTTCCCACTATCAACTCCAACATGACATTCTACCTTGAATTCTATCCTCTTCTCTTCTCGTGATGCATGATGAAACGGTGAATAAGATCTACCGGTTCATCGGCCCTTCCCAGCAAATCACGAAGCCCGATTCTGGTGGGTGGACTCATACCGATATTACCCAGATATTCCAATCGAATCAACGAGAAGTGGGAAAGAAAAAGATAAAGTTGGCAGGGACCCGCAAATGATCGGTTTTAACCCTGACGGTGCCTGCAGTCTCTTTCATTCCAAGTTATAACTGCCCCCGCATATTCGTTATTAGTCCCATGTCCCTCTTCAGCCACTGTGGCGCTTGACATCATTTGAAAGCATGATCGATCATGATGACTTCAAATGTTCCAAGTTTTGTCCTTGTATTGACAAAACGAGATTGAATCCAGCCTTAGTACCAGGAAGATACTTATCGATAAATTTCTATTAATGAAAGAATTCCCCTTGAAAACATTCTAAGAATTTCTTCAAGAGATACTATGTTACGTCGGACTCCACAAGCCCATTACCACGTGATTCAATCACGTGATGGACCCTACATAATATGCACGAAAAATAAAGGTCCAGCATATTCTTAGGTCCAGGACCTTTCGGGGTCCTGAAGGTCCATAGCATGAAGGTCCATATAGTCAGGACGAATTTCCTTTGTATAGAGCTTCGTGCTCAAGATCAATCATTTAGTATACTCTACTATTAGTTACGAATTGTATATCATTATTGTCATTACTTAAGTTCCTGCTTAACGCCTAGTTATAAACCATCTCGAGAGCCTAGAGCACTTCCACGTGATCTAGACGGCAAACCTCGTAACACAAACCTCGTAACATACTACATCTAACAAGGAATTTAAATCATATTTCAAAAATATCATTTTTAAATTTTATAAATTAGTATTTGAGATTAGATAATAAATATAACTTTTAAGATTTTCATACCAAAAAAACATCCAAACAATATTATAAAATGAAATATTGAAGAATTAATATCTTGAAGATGTAAGATATATATGTATCATTAGCAAAGGCAGCAATTGTTATAGAGCCAGCAGCAGGTGGTCTAAAGTCATGCAACGTAGAAAATCTAGGGGTCAATTGGTAATTGTTGTATTCGATAAATGTTACGAGGTTTGCCGTCTAGATCACGTGGAAGTGCTCTAGGCTCTCGAGGTAGGTTTATAACTAGGCGTCAAGCAGGGACTTAAAGTAATGACAATAATGATATGCAATTCGTAACTAATAGTAGGATATACTAAATGATTGATCTTGAGCACGAAGCTCTATACAAAGGGAATCCATCTTGATTATATAGACCTTCATGCCTATGGCTAGTCAGGACCGCTGCGCGGTCCTGGACAGCCAGCGTTCCTGGACAGCCAGCGTTCCTCAGCGGTCCATAACGTGACTTTAATCACGTTACCTTGGTTTAGTCATGTGACGCGGCATAGAAGATAGCCGTTGTAACAATAAAGAGGAAAAGATCTTAGAAATCTTTTTCCTTTCCTATTTAACTATAAAGGTCTCTGCATTAAACTAGTTCTCCTTCGCTCCTGACATCTAATACCCTCAAATTTTTAAGCATAATTCCCATCATTATTCATTACTTACGTTCGTCCCCCCAAATAATAGCCCCCCCTTCTTTAATATGATAGTAGCGATTGGACGCCGGATCTAAGATCCAGTATCGTGATTGTGGTTCTGCACTCCTTTCCAGTACACCCTCTTGTTCCTGTATGTGCGTCTTCCTCTCATTCCCCCTTGAGCCTCGGCGGCTACGAGTTTCAGAAGATGAAGTTGAACGTCTTTTTTGCTGTTTGGGTCCATGGTCCGATGAGGATAGAGGCGGTGTACGACATTTTAGCTGCCCCGAGACACTCTTCCTATTCTCCTCCAGAAGAAAATCCAACGATCTTTGGATCTCTTTCAATCGTTTGTCCTTACCCCAGTCAATAATGTTCAAAACATGTTTTCGAAACTCGATGTAGTCTTTAGGGTTTTGGAGTAAGTAGCTGTTGAGCTTTTGTACGTAGTAATCGAGTTCATTGTGTTTCCAGGAAACATAGAGACGAGCTTCAGTTCCGCTCATGGCGATGCTGAAGGCTGTAGTATCGAGCAATGTGATGTTCTCGTTTTGACATTGCCTGAGTTGTTGGTTAAGTTTTTCGGCGATGTTGACACATGAAGCGGATGCTCCGACACATTGATTTGTTGCCACCCACAAACTACCAGACGTCCCAGGATCATCAGCCTTAAACTCAATGGCAAAAAAGGGATACAAGAGATCACGAGAGTTGGCCGCTATCTCATTTCCCAGATTACTAAGTTGTATTTGTTGTTCCTGGGGAAATGCTGAAGTTCTTTTTATAACCGTAAAGCATATCAGGGCACGGATTGCTGATTTTGTAAACCGAGGAGGAAATAGGAATAGCATGCTTAGACATTGGATTTCTGTCAGTATGGATTAATGGATCCGATACTTTGGTATGAGGGAATATGTTGTTCTTGAAATAATTTTCGATATCTGATTCGCCCGTTGCCATATCCAACTGCTGCAAATCCTCATCTTCCTCGATTTGTTGAGATGTTGGACCAGGGGAATCACGATCTCTTTGTAAATGGTCAACCAAACTGTTGACGTGTTCTGGAAACTGTTTAGGGTAACTGTTTTGCAAGAAGATATGATTGGTGCACAAGTTATTGACTCGGTAGAAGGGATCATCGACCAAGGACCGGCGAATTGATGCTGGTGTTGACATGGATACAGAATTTCTAGCGCCAGCCGGATTGGAACCGGAGTATAGACTCGGTGTTGGTGGAAGTATAAATCCATCATTGTCTCGTTTAGGCACGGAGCTACCCATATCTTCTTCTGTATATGGCATATTCGATATAGATTTAGCAGGTCTTCTCGGTATGTAGTCGTCGTTTGAGGGATCGAGAAAGCTGCCCGAACGACAGTATGTTCGCCGGTCTGATGCTGATGCAGCGTCCGAAGTAGATTCAAGCCAATGTGTAATAAAATTATCGACAGATTCAGAACAATATCGAGATCTCTTCGAAGGGGAACTGGGAGGTGGTTCTGCGGCAAAGCTTTCGAGAAATGAGGCGTGCGACCGCTTGAGATCAATAGGCTTTGGCTGTTGTTGCATTGTTAGCATGAGCATCTCCATTAGCTGCGACGATTCTGGCATACTTCCGTCTCCAGCTCTACTTTAAAGGTTGGGGATCGCAGTTCCTGGTTCCAGTCACCCTTGGCATTCAGCAACATTTCCTCTGATGAGGAAAGGGAAAGACGCATTTGATATGAATTTTGCAAACTGACCATCTTGGATGA
This sequence comes from Sclerotinia sclerotiorum 1980 UF-70, assembly GCF_000146945.2. NCBI lineage: Eukaryota > Fungi > Ascomycota > Leotiomycetes > Helotiales > Sclerotiniaceae > Sclerotinia > Sclerotinia sclerotiorum. Next base: position 1,021,541 of record NW_001820835.1, on the reverse strand, counting down.
TTAGGTATGGTACGGTATATGCGACCTGGAATATTTTGGTGAAGATAAACTCGTATCACATCAAGTATAATTGCTGATCAGCTCAGGTGGCTGCATCTTGTAACAGGCTTCAATCTGTTGGTTGACGGAGAGAGAGCGGTAGAGCGATGTCTCCATAAAGTAACTCACCTACCCCGTTCTACGCTTTTCCTAGTATAGAATAAGCTTATTTGCTACTGATATTCACACGCATGCTAAAAATTGCTTACAAGTGGGTGTAATAAATAGAAGCGCCTTTGTTATGGGAATGAAGTTACTACCTACTCCGTCGTAGTGATCGCCGAAAAAGATAAAGCGTGTTAGACATCCTGATCATTTGTTTACTCTGTATAAGGCAGAGCTTGACGCAAATATGTTACTCTTTACAGCATCGGCCAGTCAAAATCACCATGCCATGAGTATCTCGTGATGTGATGAAAATTGTTGCATATCTATTAATTTGGAATTATCTAGAATTATCTTCAATAATTTGGAATTACTCTTGCAAATTTGACAACATTTCAGTCAGGTTCATTCATACCTATGCACACATACCTAGGTAACCTTAGCAAATCAATGAACGATTGCAATTGGCCTCATAATAATCCAAAAAGACTCAAAAGTTCCAGATGTAGTCAGTCCTTGGCATTAGTTAAATGGGCCAATGATTTCCAATCTATGAATAGATTCTGTTCCTTAACCCACTCTCGTACATTCGCTGCCCATGCCTTTTTTCACGCGCATTTTTCCTTCAGCTGAAATTGTAGGGTAGCAGTTACACCACTTCTTTGCCAGTTAATACCTACTAATAACTCTCTTTCGTCGACACGAGGACAATCCTGATGAGAACAATACTTACTATTCACGGAATCGGTATAACTCTCGGGCCGTAATCAGACATCGATTCCTTTCCTCCGAAATGGTGATAAGGTTACCAAAACGCGGGGGATCGGCTGTCCGACCTCAATATTGGCATTTATACGAGTATTAATCTGAACCTTCACATAGCTACTTTTTTACAAGGAGTGCGAGGATCGGTAGACAAAGAAATGAGCAGGATGGTCTAATAAGCATCGAGATCCTGGATTGTTGGGCTCGACCGTTCGAGGGTAAAAAAACCCACCGTTGCTAGCGCTCTTCAATATGAATGAAATTTAAGGTATTGAGCAAGGCTTCTAACCGACCTCTCTTTGCTCCATACACTCAGACACTTTGAATGTTTTAATCAAATACACGGGCTCGAGCCCCAGAGTCCAACAGCCGAGATATATGTTGGCCAGTCTTGACTTCCGTCCTTAACCCTGTGAAGGACCAATTCCGAGTACTACCGGCAGACACAAATGTGCCCAAGAGTATAACTTCATACTGTGTAAGGTTTCTTCAAAGCCGATACATCAAGTCCGTATGCATGCTACCTGAGCTTACATCAAACGAGATTTTACCGTCCGAACAAATACCAGTGATGCAGGCATCTTCAAATCTCCACTTCGAAACCATGAATCTCGTATCCACTACTAGTCAGGGCCTCTTACCTCTTTAAGCTATCAAAGCCGGTGCATTTCACGGAAAGAGAAAGGGTGCCCGGACGAAGGATAGTTGCTCGAGTACAGAGTAGGATTCCATGGATGGCAAAAGGCACCAGGGCCTTACCCCGCACGTCGTCCTCCCTGTCGGTGGCCTGTCTGTCATCTGCAGCGTAGAAATCATTTTGGGTAACATTCTGTCAGATGTCGTGTAACCATTCGCGCGCAAGTAGACCAACATTATTTTGAAATTCTTCCTATATGCTCGGTCTTTTGTATCCAGTCTCTGTATCATAGAACGAGGTATTTTTCGAACCGTTTGTGCATCGGCATATATATATATATACTCCATATCTTCCACTACCATGCTTCTGTATACCAGAAAGGCACCTCCAAAAGTTCCTAAGAAAAGGTCAAGAGCCGGTAAGTATTTTGGTTTACTACTTACATAAATTGCAGCTAACATTGGTTGTTATAAAAGGTTGTATATATTGGTGAGTTTCTTTTTTCCTTCAGCTGCCCTTCGCCTGTGCTAATTGTGTCCATAGTAAGGAAAAGGTACGGATCACCAAGTATCAATCCACGCAAATCTTTAACAACAACCGCAGAAGAAGAAATGTAACGAGGTGCGACCACGATGCGATCGATGTACAGATCGAGGTCTGCAATGCCAATATGAAGCAGTAAAGCCACGGAAACGAAGAAGGGCGTCGTCTGCGGAATCTGCACTTTCGCACGAATCCGGCTCCCCGGGTTCTGATCGCGAACAATGGCCGCGACAATATCCACAAAGCCTCAGCATAATTACAAATAAAGATGTGGAAAATGTACAAAATAAATGGGAGGAAAAAACACAATATCCATTATCTGCAATCTCCGAACATTCGAGTTTTACCTGGGGAAGCTTTTACGAGAATGACGACGAAGTGGAGGAGATACCACGGGAAGACCTATATGTCAATTCTCCTCCAGCCGGCACACTCGTTCGAACACAAAGTCAATACCCAGATTTAGCAATGATTGCTCCTTCGCCGGTTGCTTCTCCTCTTCTCGCATTTAGTTCACCAGTATTTCTAGAATTTGCAGAGACGAGAAATCGCAGGGCTCTCGTTGATCATTTCTGTAATACTTTATCACATCTCATTGTCTTCAAAGAAGATACGGGCAATCCATTCCGGCAACTTATTCTACCCTTGTCCCATGCCAGTTCACCGGTAATGAATGCGATGTACGCACTGAGCAGTGCCCATATGGAATACAGGGGAGTGGAAAATGAGGAGAAATCTCTAGATTTTCACAACAACGCTTTACAAGGGCTAGCAAACCTCATTCAGCAAAACGATCAGGCAAATAGGGAGGAAATACTAGGCGCAATTATGTTACTTGTTTACTATGAAGTGGTAAGTGATATTACCTCTGGATTGATTGTTGTGGCGCAAACTGACCACACTTTAGCTTGTACAACGCGGTAACTCCAGTATTGTACATGGCCATCTGAAAGGAGCGATGACAATTATGAGCTCTAGACATGAAGAGCAGACTCCAACGAGCATATTTCTCGAGCGGGTACGTTTTCCGCTAATCAATACCTGAACTCATTTCTAACTAGACTAGGCCTTTCGGTTTTACGATGTCATTACGGCTCTTTCTTTAGGTACACCTCCGAATAGTACGACGCAGCCTACAACAAGTCCATTCTCTTTTCCAAGTGTACCCGATGACGAGAACAAAGATTCACAATTAAATTCGGTTGACACACTCCTTGGACTATCGACAGAACTATGGCCAATCATTCATCGACTTTCCCATCTCCTCTCTTACAAATCTTCTCTCCAATCCGCCATTGAAGATGGTCTGTTGAGTAAGGCTAGCGTTTTGCGGACTGAACTCGAAAGTACATCTAAGGCTATAGAAATGGCTCTGACGAACTGGAAGCCAAGCTTCGTGGCTAAAGGGCCATCCTCACCTAAGGAAAACGAAGCTGAAGACACTTCTTCAAAGTATGATATCGATCCCCAGGAGGCACGTATGCAAACTATCCTCAACAATGCTGAAGCATATCGTCACTCTGCATTTGTATACCTCTATCGGACCATTCATTCCCACCCCAGATCCCACCCTGTAGTTCAAAAACATACAAAACTTTCCTTAATTGCCTGCGCAAACGTCGTTGGCTTAGCCGAGATGTGCAATGACGGACCCATGTCTGCATTATTGTGGCCATTATTTGTAGCAGCATGTGAAGCGGAAACTGAAAGCGATAGGGAATTGGCGACGAAAGCTTTTGGAAAGACGGAGAGGAGACAAGGAATGCGGAACATTATGCGTGCTTGGGAAGTGGTGCAAGAGGTTTGGAGGAGGGCTGATGATGGCACATATGAGGATGGAGATTGGAGGGGGATATGTGAGAGTAGAGGATGGAATATTGTTTTAGGGTAGAAGTGTGGTTTGTGCAGTCGAAGTCTCGCTGGTATCATGCGTTAAGGATTTTATTCCGGATCATGTTTTTGCTGTGACAGACGAAACTAAAATCATGGCCGCCCCATGTTCGCGTGGCCTAAGAGTCGTGGGAAAGCCGCCGAGAATTTTTTCGAAGTGGCGCTTTGGCAACTTTTTGTTTGGCCCACACATAAGATGATCACCTACTTTGGCTATGACTAGCCTGGAAATCTTTGGAACCAAAAAGGTTGGTTGTGCTTGTCCATTAACGGGCGAAAGAAAGCAAGAACCAATATCGATCCACATCACCTAAAACAAAAGAATACCGACGAATCGCAAATCATCAATGAGGCAGCACCTACATTGGAGTTTACCTATTATTAGAGTCAAGAAGGGGTGGGGTGTTATGTGAGTTTGAATGTTATTCAGGAACAAGTGTGGTTGGGCTAGTTTGGGGATCATGCATGGTATGGGTGGATGGATGGATGGTATGGGTGGGATGGGTGGATGGAAGGGACTGGCATTTAGCATGGGAAATGGGGATGGAGGTGGAGATGCATTTAATGCTGTATGTAATCTTATATTGTTAGTTATGGACTCATGGTGTGGATTAGACGGATGGAGAAGTGTAAGTAAAAAAGACTGAAAAATGAAAAGGGAAGATGAGATTTAAAATTTGGAATTTGGAATTTAAGCGGAATTGCGGATTGAATGAATGAGTTGTAGATGAGATTTGTGCGTACCGCTTGCTGTGTGGAAGATGTGTTTAAGTGTCTTAATTAGATATAATGATTTTTGTTCAGGCAATAGTGAACACCTGACAGGGAGTCACTGTATAGTAGGTATTCATTCACAAGATCATTGGGGAAAAGGAAATTATTATTATAATATTTATGATATAGGGTATCTTTCCTATTCCAAGCCAGCATTCCAAACCAATCACAGCGCATCAATTTAACCAAAGCAACCAAATAGTTACACCAATCCCACCACAGCTCAAAAGGTATAAGTAACCCCTCCCCTTCCCCTTTCCCCCGCAAACTAAAACAACACAATCCTCAATTCCCCACTCCAACGTCCAACATCAATTTTTCTCCACTTCTTCAACTCCTCCACAACATCAACCATATGCACCGACTCAATCTCCTCCTGCTGTTCACTCCTAGTAGTCGACGTCCGACTATTCTCCTGATTTAAAAACGAGAAATCCCTCGCCATTTCCTGGTAATAACTATCCGCATCCCCATCACCCGTAACCGATCCAGCTTCTGAAGATTGAGCTATTTGTTCCTCAGGTAGGAATTCTAATGTAAGGTTTCTGAGTCCGGGGTATAGGAGAGGAGCACGTCGACTCTTGATGTTCTGACGCGCATGGCGGATCTTGGTTTCTTGTGCTGCGAGTCTGGTGAGGAAGGATTTCAATGAGAGGAAGAGCTCCTTGTTGTTTGATTTGCGAGGGATGGATGTGAGGGTTAGAGAGCGGAGTCTTGTGTTGTGGTGAGGATCGAAAAGAGGGGCTTGTTTTTCTAGGTTTATTTTGCATTTTTCTCCGGTCTTGTCATTCGAGATTGCTTCTTTGTCGTCGTGTCTGTTGCTTTGGCTTATGACCGAAGGGCGGAGTGTTATAACAGAGTGATGAATGCGCAGGACTTCTAGACGGGATTTCCTTTTTCGAGAGAGTAAAGGTATAACACATGCTTGTGCGAAGACGTCGACACCAGCAGAAACATCTGGTGGTAGATTTGTGCGGCTAGAGCCAACGTCTAGGACTTGAAGAGAATTGGTCTGAGAAAGGAGGTACTGTATCCCTATGTGTGTAAACTTATTGTTGGAGATATAGAGGTGAGTAATGCCTGTAACCATCGTGAGACTATCTTCGACGTTGTTCTTTCGCTCAAGGATATTCAGTGCGAGTCCTCCTGGAGTGGACCACTCAACTAGCTTGATGTTATCAGGGCGGAGTATAGTCGTAGTGGTATGAATGGAGTCAGCACCTTCGTCAGCCTCACGATAAAATGGAGGATGTTCGAACAGATACTCGTCGGCTGCCCGGAGTGGACCATATGTAATACCTGGAAATCGGGCGAGGAAGCAGCTTCGTAATAGTGAAAGAATGACATTGTCGGTCAAGAGATTGTCACGGAGATCTAAAGACCAAATCTGTAGTCTAGAGTTGGTAACTATGGGAGGTAACATGGTATCCATGAGTCTCAAGCCTCTTAATTTCAAGATCCTAATGTTCGGAAGATTCTCGATGGTAAACAAGGCTCTCCAGTTTGGACTGCGGGCAGTTCCGGATGCATCGAGATAGATCAAATGTTTGGTTATGTTTTGGCGAAGAATGAGGGAACAGTTGAAGGTAGTACAACCAGCCGCGCTGAAAAACTCTAATTGCGGTATGTCATTATATTCACTTGGCAGCTCGGAGCCATGAAGTATGCCGTAATCCTCGGAGCATGTAGGTGCGAGAAGGACGCAATTGAGGTTGGGGAAGTTCTTGAAGAATTTGAAGAACAACTCCGGCTTCAAGTGGGTCCCAAATATGATGTAATCGCTAGTGTGAGCTCTATCGCGCTTGATCTCATGTAGTGCACGCATGTCGATGATTCGAACTCTTTTAAGGATTTCAGGATTATGACAGTCGGAGGCAGATAAGAACCTCGAAACAAGTTCTAGGTCTAGTCAGTGAACTTCTCAATAGACCAATAAGTTTAGACTCTTACCACACGGCTTAGTTCTGTTAGCTAGGTCTCTGAAGGGGTTGGCCCAAAGATAATCCCCAAAAATCTGATTGAAATGAGAACAGACAAGACATCCAGAGTAAAGATCATGAGTGTCAAGATATGGAGCGACGAGCGTTGCAACATCTTTGTCGAGCTCATGGTATGCGGGTAGAGAATCCATAATGATTTTTAATCGTGGAACAGATTCTCACGTGTGACAAAGTTTCGATGCGGCTATTTAAAGAAAAGATGCAAGAACAAGATTTTGAAGCCGCACTGTCCTTCCTGTAGGAAATCTCAATATTCTTAATATATTTGGTTGTGATTAACTTAACCAAGATTACCAATGTCATAAAAATAAAATCAATGTTCTCTCGAATGAACTGAAGTGAATGGTATTGAACAATAAAATACTGCCTTTTAGAGTTCGATAATCATAAAGTTTGAACTTGGGAGGACTACCCAGAAAGTGCAATGTTATCAATCAATACAGAGCAATTTGGATTATTAAAAATCTCTCTTGATCAAATAAAGCAACAGCGAGTCGAAGATGTTGATGAAAGAGCTGAGATGCTTTTGGCTATACTGAGTATATGCAAGTATGCCGAGAGGCTACTGTTCGATGCGATCCTTTCATGAAGGATTAGATGAAGCAGGCTAATGATGCCAACATCAGTATTAGGGCCCCAAAATTCGAGCTCTAGACGTGGAACCTACCTTATTCTAGGTTTCCTGTTTCCTCCAAAGTTTAAGTTGCTACTTAATGTCAGTATTCCTATATTCTATTCTCATGTCGAGAGCAATTGCTTAGACAGGGCTCTGCTCACGTGAAGGAATTGATAGTTAACTAGGTCACAAATTCGTCACTGCTAAATCGGAAGGATACACGACATTGATGCTTCCACATCTTATCAGTATGCCACCCTTCGAAAGCAGATCCTACAATGGGGTTTAGGTGAGGCTAGTTCGGGTTTTCAGGACTCAACTTGAGCCGAAATATATGACACTAGGATGGGCCAAAGCCTAGGAAGAGTCAGTCTGTATTTGTGAGATCCCTGGTGGCCACATTCCGTTGTTGCCGACAGGGCACTGCGCAGCAATCCTCATACAAACGGAATTGACGGCTCACGATTATTTGTCCTTTGCAGCCCAAACGAGTAAAGGGCACAACCAGTCTTCATAACATTGGGGTGTTGCTCACTAGTAGATTCCTGTTTCTTTTTTTATCGCAAATATCGGGAAGATCTGTAAATGGTTTTCCGTATATCTCCACGGTCATCACCATCTCATTTAGACATCCGTACCGTATACGAATTATGTCATATATGACTTTTATCTTTTTTTGTTCTTTTTCTTTTCAATGGCCGGGGCCGATTTGATAAGATTTAGACCAAATGAAGTATTCCTATCCGGCTCAACCTCAACCTCAACCTCAACCTCAACCTACGGGTACACACTTTCGTTCTCTTGTAGTCTGACTGTATCTTCCCACCGAAAGAAACTCACCACTGAGGCCGACCGAACATATACCGATAGGAATTCTATGTGTATGTAAGTCCGAAAAGAGTTCGTGTTTTGTTATGTCAAATATATCAAATTCAAAGTTTCGATTGGTCAAATTTTACGATTTTCGCGAGGATTGGATCTTGGTAAAATATTCTATCATAAAATGATAATATTTCAGTCCTTTCTGCCAATTAATAGTTTGTTGATCAGCCACAAAATTTTTCCTAGTTATTTCAGTTTTATAATAATAATCTTGGGAGCCTCTGGGGCGTCTATCAAGTGGTTGAAGGCTTTTTCCATTTATTGGTAGTAGTAAGCGCAACTTGGCTCTGTGTCACAATCATTTGATTGGCATGAACTATTGTGAATCTCTCCTTGACCAATCATTACATACTTTTTTGGAACACCCGCACAAACAAAGTATTTTGTTGAGATAGTGCCTTCGAGCTTCGAGGGTTTCAATTGAAGAATCGCTCGAGACCTTTCCAAGGTGGACTGAAAACGCCAGTGGCAGTCAAAGCGATCAAACACATCGTTTAACAATGATCCGATGTCTCTGCACCTTCGAGCTATCTCAACGTCGTTAACACCATGATTGATATTGAGAGCCGTCGTAATGTTGAGCATTCCAGAGGCATCGTCTCATTCTTCGTAGAATGGGCATTCATGGATGGCTTGTGATAGACCGTTCGAGGAATGTGAGATCTTATGCAGGATGTAGATATGCACCCAGGGAGGCAACCTTGTGCAAATCTATGGATGATACTCAGGATTTGACAGCTCTCTGCCGAATTATCCAGTCAAGTCTGGTGTGATGTGGAGGAAGGACCTGCATAATTCTTCGCTTTCTGTCTGTGAAAGGCGTTCGATCCCTGCTCTATCAGATACATATGCACGCAATTAGTGAGACCCAAGCCTACTACTAACTTTCTTGGTCTTTCGCCAATAAACTATCATGAGTGTCTTATGGGAAACCCCACAATCCACAATTCGACAGACTAGTGTTGATCCAACCTACTCGAGGACTTCTTCGCCATCATTTGACATGCAGGATTCGGCTTTCGTGAGGCGAGGGTTCATTAAAGAGGGAGAGACTGGCCCCCTTCAAGGGATTTGGAAGCTTTTCTGCAAGGTACCCGTTCGATTAACATTTAAAAATAGCTCGTCTCAGGAGTTCTACTTGTAACATACTGTTTTCTAATACGTCTCCGGAAGTCGAACAAGTTCCTTGGTTCCCTTACTGTGAAAACCCACAGAATTGGTAGATATTCAGTGAGTGTTTCTTGGTACAGCGGCGCGTCTCTGAACACTACTAATCCTGCCATTAGCAAAGATCCAGTCATTCGATCTTCAAAGAAGGTCTAATTGTCCCGGAATTGATCTGGTTATTCATATTCTCGCGGACGTTGCGTGTCCCGCACTGCGGCCGTTTAAGAATACGCGACTCAAAACGCGACTTAAATTTGTCTTGGCACCCGCAAATAGTCTGTAAGTCATGTCTAGCTATATCCCTTCTGGAGTAGAAATATTGATTATGGTGCCGATTTTCATGGCATCAATGGTGTCGACATTAATGTCTTCACTCATAAATGGAACCATGAGCCTTCCTGGCTACGCTGTTAATCATCGAGCTCATCGACTCACTGACAACTTAAAGTGTTTCAAACTATACATACACAGTACAGAGCACCTAAAATATCGTGAGTTCTCAGTACAACAGATCTAAAAATATTCATGGTAATCTAACACCATCTAGTTTTCGCTTCACGACATCACTAATCACCCCCGCATAACCATGCTGGTGTACGAGAACGGGAGAGATTCTTATCCAGTCAATCCACCCGCAAGTACACTCACCTCACCAGGGAGTGACGCTTACACAGAGTCGGTAAATTCATCCTGGGACATTACTTTACGGCTTCAGCCTGGCACACCTGCGAGTTCCATCACTCGACGTACGTCTTTTGACGAGACTGTCAAAATGGAGGATCTGTCTCTCCATAGCCACCATGGTCTTCTAGAGCGATACGAGAATACAAATGCCAATTCTTTCTGTGAAATGTCAGCAATGACACAAGATATGTTGACAGATTTCCAAGAATCCAACATGTTCTTCGGTTTTGATAATGGGAAGGTGATGGCCGAAGCAAACCCCGCTCTCGCCTTCAACAGCTTTCAAGGCTACGCACCTGCCACCTTTGGGTCGCTTGATTCACAATGTCCTTCGAGTGATATCCCATCTTTGATGGATGATTTGTGTTCGCCAGCGGCCACATCCGAATCATCGACAGCCATGAACTTTGTGGACCCGACACAAACGACGTTGATCGACACACTTGCCGATTTTCAGTCATCTCCCATAGGCCCTCTCACGCCTGTGAAGTTTGGCACTCCTTCATCAGACTTCAATGCTCAAGGATCATTCAATAATTCCCCCGCAGGGACATCCAGTACAGGATATCTGCTTCCTCCGCAAAATTACCGGGACCTCAGACATAATTTGATCTCTCCAGTACGACAGCAACACCTCCGAAGGCCATATTTTGAGTCACCTGAAAGCACAGCTGCTCCTCAAAAAATCCAAGCAACAACACCCACAAGAGCAGCAGCCCGCAGAAATATAAAGCGAGAACCAACACTATCCATACGAATAGAAAACAGTGCCAAGCTACCATGCCCGCATCCTGGATGCGACAAGAAGTTTCAAAGAAAAGAACATCTCAAAAGACATGAAGTGATACACAACCCCCTTGCTCTCAAATACCCATGTCCCTTCTGCGAAAGAAAATTCGGTCGCACGGATAACTTGAAACCCCACATCGAACGCCATGGAAGGGTAGATAGAAAGGCTGCTCGAGTTGCATTTCATCCAGATGCGGAGATGGCGGTTACGACCCTGGCAAGAAAGAGTCGTAAGACCAAAGGCTTGGATGCGAAATCCCTGTCGTCGAGGACGAGATTGAGTGGTTGTTAAGATCAGGGTGATACAAAATGTCAATCAAAGAGAAATTTCAATACTTGTAGCTTTGAAAATGCCCGTGGGAGAAATCAGCAAATATTGTTAATCCATTTTGGCACAATGGTATGGGAGTTGTAGATGAAAAATCAGGCTGAGGATATTTCGTTCAAACGCATTCATCTTTCATTATTAGCAGCTATGTTTTTTTTTGGTTGACTGGAATATTTATATTTATTTACCCGTCGAGAAATAGAGAGGAGGAATATAAAAATACAAAAGACACAGGAGGAAATTGCCAACGTTCATGTTTGGCTTCAGATGTATTGGTATGGATTGGGTGTACTGGGATGTATTTTACTTGGATTGGGATTTTTGTGGGCATTGAAGCTTGGAGAAATTAGTTGATATTATTGTCGTATATTTACTTAATATTGAACTTCATCTAGATAATCATATGTTTGGTGCAAAATAATGGGGAATTTCACCGTGAATTTGATGACTATGTTAGTGACAATGTCGATAGCAGAGGTGGCAGGAAGCAAGAGATGTGATCCAAACATAGAGCAGATATCATCATTATAGAGGCAATATTTCGAATAATCTGCAAAGTAGTATGATGCACAATCATAACAGTAAATGAAAATACAAAATCAAATCTCACAAAAAACCTGCACTCCAGTCTGCAGGTACGACGGCTATGCACATTTGCATACATACATTATACATACACATTATGCACACGCAATAAACCCGTGCGCATAAATCTCCACCAAACTAATAACCTAGTATTCCTTTTTTTATTTCACACATTACACTCTCATGTGCATGTATGTAAGGCCGTTGTACCAGGCAACCCCATATATCCATATCCATATCCATATCCATATCCAATTACAAGGTGAGTAACCCCTTGCATATACAAGCACCCAGGCGTCAATCACGAGTTTTGCTGATCGCAGGTAGTATGGGGTGATATGATATAGAATGATAGCTAGCTAGCTATAGAGTAACAAACATGATATATTATAAAAGTCGATTGTACATACATACATGTGCATGTGTAATTTCCTGGGGAGAGACATATTTACAAAATGAGGGTGCTAGGTAGTAGCTGCAGCGTTGTGGAGCTCGAGATGGATGTGAACATGGGGTTTGTGCTTAATCTTACGCTAGTTTTGCTCGCTAGTTTGCTTGTTTGATGTGTTAGTTCGTTTTTTTTTTGTTTTTTGGTTGCTTGGGTGTAAGCACTGACTTTTCTGGTGAATAGAATGGTGATTGGTTTGGATTGAATGGTGTTCCTTATGTATACACAATTAGGTAGGTAGTTCTTGAGTTTTATTCGTTCTAGGGATGGGAACTGAACTGAACTGAATTGCATACTATTGATGTGTACCGATCACATCCTCTTTTTGTTAATTAGCTGTTACTTTTGACGCTATGGTAACTTTATTACTGTGATGTCGTTAACATATAGTCATTGGACCACATGCCATTATTTTGGTCACATAGATTCATTCTATTGTCATTGATTTCATGCCGAGAATGTCTGGAATTAGTTGGAGCCGTGTCGAGGTTAAGATGTGATCCTTCATTTCGGCCGAGATACGCTACCCGTTACCTGAGAGGTTAGTTACTCAAACTGACAACTCATTACAAACTTCATTCAGCATACTGCTGCAAAAGCATACCTTGTGCTGACTCTCTATTGTCAGATTTTGGTTTCAAGGATACGTAACCACGACAAAGCAGTAGCCGTCTCCATTACACGATTCTATGGCCCCAATATTGATTGCCAAAGCTCTCCATTTGAAGATTTTATATCCTCAGTGAGATTACTTACTTGCTTAGTTAGCCTCCTTTTTCGGAACTCTTCATCCTTGCTCAAAGAGCCTCTTTTGTTTCCGGCTTAACATACTTAAGAATAGTCGTCATTTGAGTACCTGTGAAAAGCGCGAAGTAGTTAAAGGAAAACTTTCCATGAATGCGATCGCCCCTAACGACCGACATATCAACGTGAAATCACTAGGTCAAAACACAAAAGACATTCTCAAGTGGTAGACTAGAAATCATCATGGATATAATCGACTATACGACTGAGTTTTCAGCTCATATATGGTCAGATAATACACTGGTATCACATTTACAACGCTACCATAGAATCATTATACACACGTCTGCCTCTCAGCTCCCCCGATAGCTAGGTTTCCGACTTACTCGCAGCTTTTTTGGCATCAAAAAGAGTGGCGTGATCCCTAACCTTGTCCGATAGCAACGCACCATCATGCGTATCTAGATTTTTGAACCCTTCAACGAGACCATCTCTGTCTTTAACAGGCTTCTCCTGACTCCACTTGAACCTTCCTGCAATAGAAGTAATCTCAATCTCCATGCCAATGATGTTTTTCGAGAGTAACTCAATATACCGTTCGGGTGCATCCGTCACTTTCCATGGGTATGTCCCAGGAGTCTTTCCATAACCCATTATCGATGTCTCCATATGGTCAGATAGATCCGATATCTGCTTTGCAAGAAAAACTCCAGATTCGGTTGACTTTGCATCGTAGTAAACTTTCGCTCTGCCATACACCTCCACAGCTTCGTAATCCCAGGTAGGAACTACCTTTCCAGTATCAGGTTTGGTTTGCTTATAGAATTTTGGTGTCACATAGTGATGAACCGGTCCATTGAATAACACAAGAACGTCGTGCTCGAGGACATTTGCTGTCGATGACTCAGAGACTGCTGTGCGGCTTTCGATAATGGCTTTTGCTTGAGGATTTTGTCGTGCAATGTGACCGCGAAGTCTGCCGAGTCCATTGATATTGCCATCAAAGTCTGCATCAATAAGCCATGGAATATGGCTGTTTTGAAGAAATGGATAAGACTCTGATTTAATTGCGGTTGTCAAAATACCAAGGGGATTCTGACGGATGAATTCATGCAGGATCTCTGGATCCTTCTCGGAATTGCAACTGGGGAGATGCATGATGTGTTGAGGAAGAGTTTTGATTTCTTGCGATGAAGAATAGAGGAAAGGTGTAGACTCAGTTCTTATGATGAATCACGGGTATCACGATCTCAGCGGGACTTTGTATAGCCTAACTATACCCGTGGTACTCTGATCCCGCTTTGTCAGGATGTTGAGTGAAGGGCGTAACCCACCATGATAGGAAATCCAATATATACTTGTTCCCATTGGAGGGCAAAGGTCCATTTTTACTCAACGTCCGCCGCGGGCATTTGCTTTTGATGAAGATCCCGCGGAGATGGTAAAAGTAGCCCTAGTCCATTACTGGAAACTACAACCTCTCCGCGCCACTTTTAATCAATTCTTGACTACCACGGACATCTCTTCACTCCATAAGCTCGGATTTCTTTCAAAAGCTTTAACGTATGTCGTCGGTACTGTCGTCCATCTGGTTAGTAATTGATTGCCGTCAAGATTTTAAAGCAGCCACCGATTCTAACCCTTTTAGGCATAAAAACAATATAGTTTTCCGAAGTCACGCGCATAGCCATGATATCCTCATCCTTATCGATGTCGTATCTCATCACACAACAGGTTGCTTCTACTGTTTCTGCAATTGGTGATCGCATTTCGGCTTGTAAGGTGTCGATGGGTGGAGAAAGCAGAGCCCAAGCTCAAGGGCTTTTCCAGGATTATAGGCTTTCGTAGCACATAAGCTAAACCCTACAGCGTACCCACCCTGTGTAACGCTGTTGGCATTCCAAACGTCAAACATTCATCCTGTATTGATGAGTTCTGGATTTCTATTTCAGTAGAAAGAGCAAATCTATCAAAGCTTCATATAAAGCTTCGCAATCTTATCAACATCATCCGTGAGATTTCTACTCACAAAGTCTCATCTGCCCAAAGACCTTGTTGACTTGGTGACTTGGTGACTTAGGGGCATTTCGTTTGTCATAGTAGTAGTATTGCCCTAACCAAGCTGGAAGACAGACAGCGCATCATTACCGCTACCCTGTCTGCCTATCATCCGATATCAGATTAGGGCCCGGTAACCTTAGAAGATACCCTGCAAGTATCATATACCTAGCCAGTACCCAGGTTCTGCTTGCATGTTTCGTCACGCATCCTGTCCTGTCAACATGCAGCAAGAGAAATTAGGATAGTTCCCAAAAGTACTCAAGCTTTATTACTTGTCAAGCGACAATTGAAATCTCTTTCCAGATTAAGTATTTGCATCCTCTAATTCGGTTAAAGCTTTGCTGCATACATGTTCGTGTCAGCTTGACTCCGCGTACCGAAAATGCATTATTCTATCGCCCATTTTCATCACCATCGTCAATATCAATATTGCTAGAGTCTCACGAACTCTCTAGGGTAAACAAGTTTTGACAAGTTTCCACATATCATAGTCATATATTTCATGTTTTTCAGCATGTTGAGCGGGGTTCTCAATCACCATTGCCAAGGTAGCCCAGATCTTTGTGCAAACTTACACGCGATGGAATTCAGTGTTAGGTTCTATCAGCCAACTGATTTGAGCACGGCCTACTAATTAATGCACATCGTGGCTACGTGCGTTATCTTGTTGCTCTGAACTCTTCTTGTATGGGTGCTAGAGAGAATCCCCTGCATACTTGGTAAGCCCTAACACCAGTAGCACGTTGGTGGGACAATGCATGCTCGAACGGAAGGAAACTATAGTCTAATTTCCTCCCTCTTTCTCCAGTAGTATGAAGCCGATCATTGTTGGTAGTGGCTCATGGAAGAGTACGCCGCATGCAATTGACGACCAATGCAAGTTAAGGACCTCTCAGAAGGTTGTGTAAACCGTGGTTGCTGCAAGTGAGTTTGTCTACCCTTCTAGGTTTCATATTACATCCAACCACGACTGCTTCGAAGGCAACCATCCGCAACACACTCGGCCTTGTTCCTTGTCAATTCTCGTAGCATTGGTGGAAGACGCCGCTGGGGCTCTTGATACAGGTTTCCTCCTCGTAGAGTCAAAAAATGTGGAAAATGCACTGGGAAACCATTCCACCCTCGGAGAGCAGAGTTAGATTGAAGGTGAAGAGCCATCCGAACGTGTAGAGCAGCCTTGGCTAACTCAATATCTTAGCTATAAAAGGGGAGGAGAAGGATTGTGAAAGTATGCCCTCGCATCTTCCTCATCCTTTCGAACCATCTATAAACCATTTTTTCAGCCGTAGGCAGTTGGGGAAGCTCGAGCAAAGTATCGCAATTCGACCTTTTACCTCCTATAGCTGAATATCCAAGCATACTCAAAATGTGTCATACTTGGGAGGAAATCTGCTTCATCTGCAAAAGAGCCACTGGAAAGACAGAAGTCAGACTTTGTCCATTGGCAAGAGAACCTGAGCATGAGATGGAACGTTCAGAGACTGTGTGCCCAGTAGGGGGATGCCCAATAGAACATGACAAGACTGCTAAAAGTACTACACATTTTCCGCAGAGACTGTTCGTAAGTCATCTCATAAATAAGTCACACAATGTATAGGAAGTAACCGAATATTGAAAATTAGTGATCGAGCAACCAATACATTTAGCACTGACCAAGCCTCGTAAGTACATCCCCATTTCACATTTAGCCGGGAGAACCAGATGCTGCACCAACGTCTGATACTCGATCCGCCGTGCCACCGATTACTAAGTACCCTTGTCCATGTCAATTAATCGGATTCCACAATAACTCATGACTTTCAATTAGTGGTCTAATAGCTCACCTTGTCCAGGGACTTATAACCTTTCGCTACCACGACTACCTTTTTAGTGTGCAACGGCATACTCCAGTCCTAGCACCAGGTTAAGGGCGCTCAGTTGGACGTGCGTGCAGGTGTGGGGAACTAGTGTGTTGGTATAGGGTGGGCGCTGTGTAACCCTTCACATGTGTACAATATCTGCGGTGGCGTTTCTTTCCCTTCTGTTTAAACAGCAGGCTGAGTGATTTACGATCTTACTATTTTCCTGACAGCTCGGGGTAAACAAGTCACGAGGTTGTGGGGAGGGATAATGATCATCGGGCCGTTACTTCCTTTCAAAATCTGGCTTGGAATGACAGTGTTGAAATTAATGCATATTGCTCAAAAATTGCTCCATAATGATGCGCGGTGCTATCATAATGTCGAAGTTGGTGTGCTTTCCCCCGAATTCAATGCATATTGGGAAAATATGTGCAGGATCATATGCACGAACTGGTCTGGTAAACAAGTTATTCAGTCAGTTTTCAGGGAATATGTGACCGCTATTGATTTGATACCTGTGCGCAGCATCAAATACACTCTTCAAATAGGATCTTCTCCACGATTTTCTTCATCTCACTTGCCCCAGTCCGCTATAATTAGGATTCCTTCTCAAAATGTTGGCTATATATGCACAGATGACCATGGACCCCGTGCTTGCCAGGTACTCTATGGAGTGCCGAAGGAGTGGAGCGGGGCTTTACTCGCTTGGAACGCTTCGGAGCATTTAGTATCCCGGACTATCAATAGGTGTAAAGGTGTAAGTGCCAAAGAGGGTTACTATCCAAAGTTCCATAATTTGTGTCCAACCAATATAGGCAATGCGAGGCTGAATGTTGGTTTGATAACACCTAAAACCCAATTTGCATTCACCAGCGTTAGACAAGCAACATAACAGTTGGTATTACAGGCATACCGCCCAATTATACATCTTATTGGTTCGGACAGGTGTGATCTCCTATCTCTTTCTACAGTCTTTTCTGAGATTGACACTTCCGAAGAAGAGGAGGTGATCCCACAACAATCTGATTTAGGCTATGAGCGAGCTTGCGAAGTGCATTCGACAGCTAGGGAGAACGAGCTAACTTACTTCATCAAGATGCAACTTATAACCGACACAGTTTATACTAATATACATACCGTCCTTTCCTTGCCGAAGTGTCTGCCGACTAAAGGCCCCGAAGATGAATGGCTTCAAAGCATGTGACAGCACACCATATACATGCAACTGTCGTTTCGACCTTCCATTTAGAAAGGATCCTGCCAAGCGTCACTGCTATCATTTAGCTTTTGTTGAACCTGACCGGTCAGGATTTACTAGCAGCATTGTACTCGTACAAGTTGAATGCATATATTCGATCCCTGAGCTGCTGAACGTTAGGGGCAGCGTGGCAATCACTACTCATCGCCACTAAAAGGAACTGCACCTCCTCCCGGTATTCGGGTTTGTGAGGAAGCCTATGTTCCGTTAACCATTGAAAAACATTTTACAATAAAAAATATGGTTGATATATAATCAAGACTATCATGCATAAGATAATGTTGTATTTCGATTCTCGATGCTGCCAACTGCACTTAGGCGGCTGTATTACACACATTTGTAGCGAGAAGACGCATTCCAAGTCCTTAACACAAACGGTTGGGATGGCCACTTACGTTTCCCTGGGCAGCCAAGTGTGGAACGATTCAAAGTTTAGTAATTTCAGCGCCTATTTAATGGTATTACCAGTATTAGATGGCGTGTAGAAAGCGCGATGGCTCGATTGAATTTGAGTTCCAACAAAAAGCTAGATTCAGTGCTTGGATGTTACCTGTAAATTATATCAACTACCGTCATTCAACGTTGGATTACTAGGACTTCAGTCATGTTTCATGTTCGTTCATCCCCTCAACTTCAACATCTTCGGTCATCGAACGGTTTGAATTGATAAGAAATTCATGACATATAATGATAATTGGTAGAAATCTCCAGAAAACATTCTATTCACTTAATTAGAAAGCTTTTCCTGTTTCAATGCTAAAACTTTTTGAAGTTGTCTTCTACCAAGTGTCTCCTGCACTCAATCACTACTCGAAAACATACACGCACCCTCCTTCCTCGCAAAACAAGTTGCCCCAATACATCTCATACCATGCTGATCTCGATACGCATAAACGAAAAGTCTCGATATAAGTACTTTAAACAAATGCGGCTGCGGATTTAATTATTCAAGGCCGTTTGGCATACGAACTCGTCTTTATTGGAGCAAAGCAACCACAAATTACGAAGCGAATTACCTGCATGTTCTAGACTTTCCATCGTCATTTTCAATGCAACATGATAGATTGCTCGCTTTAATCCTCGCATGACTCTCAACACATTCGTCATAACATCTCGTACTTCCGTATCGTTGATCAGAACCAATGGATGCAGGAGTATCACAAAAGATTACCAAGGCACATACAATAGTTTAGCTTGGACAAATGGGAGCCTCGAAACAAGGGCAATTTATTTGACAATCAACCCCATGTGAAATTACGTTTGCATTCCTAAAAGGCCTCGGAGTACCGTGATTCACGGGGCTTACGTATTAGGCGGGCAGGGCACCTCGTCAATTGATATGATGTGCCGGCCAGAATACTCCCTAACTCAACAAGCACCCATCAAGCCCCCTTCACCGAGTGCGAATTGCATACAGGCCGAACCGGCAGACTAGGGATTGCCGAATTGCTTTGCCTACCTTCCACACTACTGTCTTCAACTCCTAATCCGTATGCCACATCATGTCATCAAGTTCGCAACTAGTAGTATCTCCGCTCACGTCAAATTGCCATCGCCCTACCGAATACGCCAGCTTGACAACTAAGTATGGCTTCCTCGAAACTGCGAAACGGTGAAAGACACCATGATTTTATTGTTATACGACAGCTTTCGGGCTCTTGATATTAGATTGGATGCATCTACGGGCATCAAACCCTGATGAAGCCTTCCCCGTTTCGCTTTAGCAATAAACAGGAATTCACTTATTCATCGACTGCCAACATACTTACCTCTAACAAATCATGTCTCGCCATCTATCTTACATTACTTTCACGGACGACTAGCACAAAATAATTGCTCATGATGATATTTTGAAAAGGGGAAAATACGAAGGTAGTCAGGGAATCAAGCTAGATTTCAATATATGCCCTGCTGTCTTTTGGATGAGAGCCATGCATCATTCAATTGTGGGGCCACGTTTTCATTGGCTATCTACGTAACTTCTACAAAGCAGGGTGGATCAACTGGGGGCCAGACGGTGCTTTCGACGTTTGACTCGCTGCGACAGCCTCCTGGAGCTAGCACTACCATTGCGACCAAAAACCGCAGCTAAAGACGATAGAGGAACTATTTCTCGGGTCAGAATCCGAACTTTGGCCCTGCAACTGCTCGCAGAGCTTGACGATATACATATGACGAACGCCATTGGACCAGCTTTTCTCGCCGTCAGTTTGGGATTAGATGAGCATGAAAGAGTTAGTGAGCTTAACGGACGGCATATAAAAGCCACTGAAAAAAGTCCTCGTGCGCCTGGGGGAGAGACATCCACGTTCAGTAGGGTTTGAGGGTAATACCTGTCCATATTAGGAGAGTCCCATACTAGTAGTTGAACTGATTCATTACTAGCTTGGAAAATGGACAATATATGACAGTTAATGAGAGGTTCTTCCTCAAGTGAGACGCGGGAAGTCCTCGGCTTGCGTGCTGTTGTCTCCAGCCATTACTGTCAATAATATTAGTGACTTATCCACGAGTTCCAGCAGCCAAGTCGTCCTTTATGGTACATTCTGCATCAGACAGTGCCATTGTCACATTTTATGATTAGTTCAAATCATTTCTCAGCCAATCACCTTACTTCCTGTCAAGCTCTCTGGAGCGTCAATAGTCCAAGAACACTTGAGCCACACATCCGACTACCGATCCCTACCAAGCTGTCGTAGCAATCGTCCCAAGGCGCTGTCATATCCCTATCTAGCTACTATTCCATCACTTCCGAACCTCGGTAAGCCGTCCCAGCCTTTCAATGACCGAAATATCGGGCACGGATCCTTATCCCTGGTATATGTCTCTCATTTCGGAAGATTCCAACATGTTTGTTCATCTAGCCAACCAGAATTAACTTCAAATGTTATATCAATCGGCTTTCTTGTTCGCAATGCGTTGAAAATGGTTCATGATCGCCGGGCATCTGCACCTTGGCGACAAAACCACACTAGTTCGAGGAAAGATTATCTGCATCGCTAATTCTTTCCAGTCCTCTTTTAAAATATTGAGGATCATCCTGTTGCGTGATCTGGTATGGAAGTGTGCCATGAGAAGCGGGGAGCTGATTGCTTTGCTTTCATTTCCTTATATTCCATTGCATGTCATTTTTTGTGACGATAAGTATCAATACGAGTATCTATTAATCACCAGGACCATCACATAACATGGATATATATCGCATTCTAAGTTTTGAATCCAGGAAGAGAAGAGCTGAGAATATATGCGCTTAGGACCCCTGTTCTGTTGCACGTTCCACAAATATTTTAAAGGGGGGAAAAGAAAGATTTCGCTTATGGACGGCATGTACAAAGCGTATGAAGATCTTGGTTTACGGTGGGATTATTAAGTGGGTTTGTATGGGGTGATTGTGACTGTGCATATGTGATGTTTTTAGGGTTCTTGATGCGCAGGTGGGTTATGAATGGGTGGTTTTTGAAGATCTGTTGATGCGTGGTGATTGGGATGATTGAGTGGGGTTGTGGAAAATACTGATTGTCACGTAATTGATGGGGAGGTGGAGGGGTATATTTTTGGTGCAGTATTTTGACTTTGCTTTTTTTTTTCTTAGGAAAATTATATACTCTGAATACATACGGAGTACTTGCATTCAATGTATATGATTCTCGATGATTTATGAGGAAGGAATTATGGGTGGATTTTGATACGATTTCGAAAGTAACTTTGATGTTTACGGAGTATGCGTGAGTTTCCAACCCTGGTTTGCTTCTATTTGTTATTCACTCAATTCAATTGCTTCATCTTGGATATTAATAGAAGGAGGGTATTAATCTTCTGCAGTTTTCACATCTTCCCAGCCGTATCGGTTACCCCCTGTGCTTGGGAAGAGGTTGATGTACTGTTCTATCGTATTGAAAAGGATAGGAGATGAAGACAGTGATGAGTGGACTTCTGTCACTCATCAATCCCATTATAAGATCTTTTTAAAAACACTATTTATTACTTTCATTAATAATCATTATCAAACTTTGGTTTGGCTGTCTAGAGCTTTTGCTTGATAATGTGTGGGATTACCCGTGGTTCTGTTCTGCCTTATTAATGCTGTGATGGTGGTATTGTAAGAATAGTATAAATTTTCATGTAATCCATATGCATATATAGGTAAGAGAGAAGCGATTTCTCAATTAGTACACACAATACTATACACAATACATAGTGTGCAAGGCTCTTTTTTCGATAGTGAGCTGCCAGAGCTGGTATTACTTAGCTTGGTATTAATTGTATCATACATCGGAAGCTGCAGCAAACATGGCGGGTGATGAAAGAGTGATGTTTGGTGTGAATCTTACAGACAACTTTCACATGTATGCGTAGGGACCCGACTACAGAACCCAGTTAGAGATTCCGATATCTTAAGACTGATTTAATTCTGGGGAAAGCAAAGGAAATCTATTTTACAATATTATTTAATATTTAACTTGGATACATTAGAGAAACAGCAATAATATTACTTCACTCATGAGGATATTTTTATAGTTATTCTCATTTCTCCGGGATTAGCATTTCTCCACCTCAAGTACTCAAAACTGTACTCCGCAACACTAAATCCGGAAAATACAGAGTACAGCCTACATACCGGTATTCTCCCCACTGTCGCGTCTCCAATGATTGAAAGTCATCAAAAAAAGTTCGAACGCGACAACATCATTCAAATATTAATTTTATGCTCAACATCAATTGGACTCGGAACAATTCCATCCTCAATTATCAATATTAATACAATACTTCTTGAATCTATCTATCATGCCTAGCATGATGGAATCCTTCGTTCAACGTTTCAATATATTAGAAGCGCAAAGAGAAACAGGCAATGAATTAATTAAGGTGCGTTTTTTCGCCGTCGATGCCATGGTCGGATGTTTGGGAAGAATTGATTATGCTGACTTCAATTCTCATCAGGACCTTCTGATATATATTGAAACGGTCGAAAATAATCTGCGACACGAAAACGATCGTCTTACAAAAGAATTGAATGATGCCCATCTGGATTTGGATGATTCGAGAAAGTCTCGACGAGAATTGCAAATACATTGGAATTTGACCACTCAACACTTAGAACGAGCTATCACGGAGAATGGCATTCTGCAGGTAGGAAGGAATTGGCTCGGTGGTTGCATCCATCACTGATATTCGCAAAATAGAATCGAAATCCATACATAATGGCTGTAGTTGATGCCGATGGCATGATTGTTAGTTACACCTCCACGTATCCTCTCCAAACTCGACTGACTGCTGCATAGTTCAACCAGGAACTTATAAATCAAGGGCTCGAAGGAGGCAAAAAAGCAGCCAATCTTCTCAGAGCTTCAATACTCGAACAATGTAGTGGGCCTCAAACTGAGGAGATTGAAATTATGGCCAAGGTCTGCGCGAACTACTCGGGATTATCAAAAGCCTTGATGAGAGATGGAACACTCGAAAGTCTCGAAAATTTCAAATATTTCACTTTAGGATTTACCCAAGGAAAAGCACACTTCGATTTTATAGATGTTGGCCATGGGAAAGAGCGGGCCGATTCAAAGATTAAAGGTTCGTTAATTTATGTTTATGGAGATTCAGGGTCAATTCACGGCAGCGATCATGGTACTGACTTTTACAAGAATGTATTAGATGGCATTTAAGAAATTGGAATTGCAAACAACTCTTACTTGGTATATCATTTGATAGCGGGTACGCACCATTTCTCGAGGAAGTAATTACGCAAGACGATCGAAATAGAATTACAATAATGGAAGGGCCACCAATAGTCCGAGAGCTTTCAGCTATTGGCCTTCGTACTCTCAAATTCGAACATATATTCCGCTCCGAAAAATTGATAGATCGGGCAACAGAACCTAGCCCTACCTCTGTTCCATCAACCTGGGCTGGTGTCACCTCAATACCCCCACCTACGCCACCAACTGCCGTGGCATCTCCCGCTTTGGGTAAAATAGCTTCAACGGCGACCAAGAAACCAGATGTTACAAGTAATGTTTTCGCTAGATTGGGCTGGAATCCCGAGCCTCGAGGACTTGACCCTCCAATACATGTCAAAAAGGAAGTATTGGAAGCGGTAAAACAAAGAAAAAACTCGAATAAATTATGCAATAATCATTATCTACGAGGACCTTGCTCTAAAGGCGATGAATGTTGCTTTGAACATGATCATAAAGCTACGGAAGAGGAAATCAAAGCTATTGCTTATTTAACACGCCAAAATCCTTGTGTCAATGGTCAAGATTGCGACAATGAAGAATGTATTTATGGGCATCATTGCCCGAGTGTGGTCATTCCAAGTATTGGATCTAAGGAACCTACTTGTATGGCATTTGCTTGCAAATTCTATAAGGAAGATCATCCTCCAGGAACAATAATCAAACACCCTAAAAAAGAGTACGTCGAACGATATTAGGAGTTCATTTCTTCCACTCGTTTAATACTCTTTACACCACCTTCACACATGGCTATTTTTATAATGAAAACACAAGGGTTTCATCGCTTCGTTGAGGATGGCTTTCTGATTTGATGATGGATATGAATTTTCATGGACAGGAAATGAAAAGATACTGCTAGGTATTTAGACTTGAAGGATTTTAATGCTGTAGGGGGATAGCTATGATGAATATGTAATTTAGTCAAGTGATGGAAACGAAATTATTTATTGCTGTGGGATAGTTAGTTGCTCCTGTAATGTAAATCATGGTTGCTTTTATAGGCTATAATAGCTGTCATCATCTTGATAGTATTACCTATCTATCTACTTAATATTATTTCATATACTTTATTTTATTCTTTATATGTGTATTGTATTGGTGATGAGTATTTGAGTGGGTAAGTAGAAGTTCATACATCACTCGTTTATAGCAAAGTATTTATTTTTATTTTAAATTATCTTTTTTTATTTTACTTTATTTCTTTTCGTCTTAATAAGATTTTATGTTTAGATTATGTTAGGTTCTAGGAAATTATATATTTTTCTAGATAGCGGTGCGATATTAAAGTTGAGGAGGAAGACAGGAGGATATTGGAAGGGTGAGGATGGTTGGAGATGATAGGATAAAAGGGTTGATGGGGAGTAAAAAGTAGGAAAAGGGGGTTATTTTGAGCTTGAAATTTAGGAGAGGGAGTGAGAGGATAGTAAAGGAATGTACTATTCGTCTAATATTCAGAAATTCTTGATGAGCCCTCAAGCTAAGAGGTATAAAGATTAATACATCCGAAACCCCAGAAGTAGTTTTCTTCCCCCCTACAGAACTTTTCCCTTCCCTCTAGTATCGAGACTCAATCATTCACATTTACATCCTCATAAGAATCAACTCCATACCGAATCTCGTCACCCATCTATCCATCCATCTATCCCCAACCTGATATTGTAAATCTCAAGAATTTCCCTCCCCCAAAAACTCAATCCCCAATCTCCCCCCTACCCAAAACTACCTCCCCAAAACCTCAAATCACCACCCAATACAAATCCCGCACCAATAAAACCACGTATCACCAACCCAGTCACCCGCTCGTACGACCACAAAATTTAGACATCCGCGCGCAAAGCGTTTATTTTCACGTGTTACGTTGTACATATGACACAGAGTATCACAACGTATGACAAAATGCTACAGAGTGCTACGACAACTACCGTGCTACATGATTGACGCGATTGATTAATTATTAAATGATTTATATGTATAGATATGCAGATTATAGATGGAAAATAGCTGTCTATGGGAAAGTGGTGAGAAGGGGTGAGATTAGTGTTTTGGATATGGTTGCTGTAGATGGTATTTAGTGATTTTTGAGACTTGGTTGTGTTGGGGGGTACTTCCATATGATGTGAGGAGGAGAAAGGGAGAAGGGCCCGTATGGAGATTAGACTCTGTGTTGGAAGTAGGGAGATGTAGGAGGGGGTGGTATCGAGGTGGATAAAGTGAAGAATTGGCTGTAGGCAAAGGACTGCAGCGAGCATTGGAGAACACAAGTACTAACCCAAAGACGAAGGGTGGAAATGGGAAGGAATAGCCGCGCGGTATGTATGAGGAAATGGCAATATCAAAAACTCTGGACTACCCCAAAAGGCTTAGAGCAGAGAATCACAACCATGGGATTAAGTGTAAAAGTACTCGAAATATTGATATGGGAAAGAATCACGGATAAATGTAAATGCGCGCATTACGTATTGGAAAGCACCTAACAATCTCCAAGCAATGCAATCTTCAATTCATGCCGTATAACCAGACTTTCATCTCTGAAAGCAGACCGTCAGACTGTCAGACCATTAAAGCCGCCAAAGCCGCCAAAATGTGAAATCAATGTGGCAGTGCAGTGCATTGCATAAAAGTGAGTTCGCATTCTACATATCAACCGTTCTTCAACGACCTGACGAATGAATGATAATCCCGTCCCTTTCTGCATATACACGGCACGGCACGGCACTTGCTCGGAGTTGATCAATGTCCACATAACGGCGATGCATAACGAGTGTATAAAAGCCGAGTACTAGACGCAAGTCATTAATGCACTTTGCATGTGATTAGCAGGTAGTAGTACAACATTCACGGCACCACTTAGGCCGAAACAGGGATGCTTCCCGTCAACCCAAGAACCGACACCCTCTTTATGCATGAATCGGCCCATGGAGAGGGCTAGGTGTGTCCGGCATACTATAATCGAGACGGGACACGGATATAAGTCGGTATGGTCGATTGGTTGGGATTGGTTGAGAGTGGAATAAGTAACACTTGAACTAGGTAATGAAAAGTACTGACTTTAATGCGATGCACTGGTCATTTTCGTCTTGCAGGAGTGTGTGGATGATGCTTTGCATATCAAGGGCATAGTCCTGAGTGTGTTTAGTTTTTTGTCCACAACTAGCTTCAACGCTTACAGATCTACTCAATAATGAAATACTTCTTTCTGATCATGAGATTATGCCACTTGTAAGGAAGAATAGGATTGAGCTTGATATTGCCAGCGATGTTGGCTGATATAGACGGAAGAAGTAGAACTTTCCGACTGTAAAGATTCAAACAGAAATGGCGTAAAACTTGTAAGAGAAATGTATGAAAGAAAATCTTCAGCGGTATTGATAGGTATCTTTAGCGTGGGAAAATTTTGGTATATTTATTGATTATAAAGCTAGCTTGATTCGGATCCGTCGGAATCTTCATTTCTGAAATCTTGAATTTCTTCTTCGGTGGCTACACCTAATCCAGCAGCACTCATGAGTCTGTCTTTCTTTTTGTTGGCTATAACGATAAATACGATCAGTAATCATATCTCAAAGATTTGGTATGGGTGTGAAGAACTTACTCCCAGGGTCGACATCAAACTCTTCTTGAACTTCACAGTCTTGCAGCTCCGATCTATCTCCAATCACACTTCCCTTTCCTAGTACACAGTCGGTTAATGTGCATGATTGTCCCACAGTAACTCCATCCATCAATACACAACGAGTCAGTCTTGCTCCAGTTTTAATTTGACAGTTTGCACCGATGACACATTCTTTGATAATGCATTTCTCTTCAACAATAACATTTTCGGCTAAAAGACAATCTGGTCGTACTGTGGTCTTCTGGGCAATTCCTTCTGGCCAGGCTATTTTGCTATTATGGGCAAATGGAGAGGCAGCATCGCGGCCGACTTGATCGATAGCTTCGATTTTAGCCAGTTGTAGGGATACGTTTAGAAGGA
Source organism: Sclerotinia sclerotiorum 1980 UF-70 (assembly GCF_000146945.2). NCBI lineage: Eukaryota > Fungi > Ascomycota > Leotiomycetes > Helotiales > Sclerotiniaceae > Sclerotinia > Sclerotinia sclerotiorum. Next base: position 993,677 of record NW_001820835.1, on the reverse strand, counting down.
TGGGCGCAGTATCGACACGTCGAATAAGAGGTGGGAGCCCTTCCGGTATGGGCTTTGAAGGATGGATGTATGCTAGAATCGGAGGAATAGCAAAGCTTGGTTTTCCATTAGAGATTGACGAATCTGATGCTTTGCCCGATAGTGGTTCTTGGAGTTTAGATGTCCAAGTCGAACTCAGATTGCCGTAATCGACATCATCACTTGCAGGACCGTTGTCAAGCATATTATCATCGGACTCATCGGGTCTTGTGTTCTCGAAAATATCTCGCAAGCCCAATTTATCGCCTAGACCTTGTTGCCACCCCGCCTTAGCCCACCAGCCAATAACATCTTCACCAAGGTTGTCCATGTGCTCGTTTACGTTAATCATGTCCATCACCCAGGCAGGGAAAATGTAAATATGTGCATCTCGATGCGAACTCAGCATTCGAATGCGGGGATGGTTGCGTACTAGGGCATGTCGAATTGGTAAACCTTTTTTGTCTTCAACTATATCCTTTAGGGTATCTGTGGGGACAGAGTAAACCAGCTTCGAGATATGAGGAATCAAAGATGATTTGGAGGGTGGTACGGAGGTGGCGGCGAGGGGCGATGTCGCAATAAAATCTGTTTCTTCACCTTTGATTATTGTTTCGCTCTTAGTCTCGTACCACACTCCAAGCCCGCCACGTCTACCACCTCGTTCACCACCAAGTGCCATTTTCGGGCCCTCGTGATCTCCTCCTGTAGCCCCACCCAACCCTCCTTCCTTTACCATCCATGATTCTATCAAAGATTCGCCGCCAAGCTCACAAACAAGATCGCAGGGAAGTACAATGAAATCACCCTTGATGATGTTTCGTACCTCCGGTAATCGAAAGATCTGTGCAGTACCTGTCGTTTGGTCTAGATCTTCGGGTGCTAATAAATCTGGTTTTGGTAACGGTAGGCTAGTCAAATGCGGATTTGTGGCTAATGCAGTTTTAATAGCTTCTTCCGAAGAAGGTGGTGTAATGAGAGTGATATCTAAATGAGTGTTAGTCTCGTAAGAACCTCAAAAATGTACATTCAAGGTAGTCCCGAGGAATATTGACAAAGTAGCTCGCTTCAACGTCGCATTCGAAAATATGCAATCAAGATTATGCACTCAAAACTATGCGCTCAGAACTATGCATGGGAAAATAGTCTCGGGGATATTCATAACAAATCCAAAAATATGACTCGACTTACTGGTAACACCCATTCGATAACAGAAATCAATAGGATACCAAACCATAGGACGATTTGCTATTGGTATCAAAGCCTTTGGGTTCTTATCAGGATTGGAAGTGAAAGTAGGAAAAGACGATCCTGGCCCGCAAAGAATTATGGCCTGAAAGCCAGGCGCTGGCATGGCATGAGGCATTGTCGGTTATTTGCTGTTGTGAAAAGGGTATTCAAGTACAAGTCGGTGGTGTGAATGGAAGAGATATCCAGTTCATAAAAATCACTGATTTGTAGTAGGATATTGTAAGAATGAAAAATCGAGCGACTCTGTCTGTGGAGAGTTTTCGAAGACGAGTCACAAAGGCCTGTTTCCTGGTATTTAATTGTGGTTATTCTGAGGTCTCGTTCGCTACCTTTTCAAGTCGCAAAAAATGTCGCGACTAGTGTCACATGAGTCATACAGTCATGTGATTCAACTAAGAACATCTCTTCAATGATATTTAGGCACTCGATTGGGGAAGAGTGTATCAAAAGTATGGCAAATTCGAAATACTGAGCTTTGATTAAATAAGCGGGAATAGGACCTGGATTCGACGCGTTAGGTCTGGAAGTCGTGGTTTCTTGAAGACAAGCTTCATGGCGATGTTTCCGTTAGGAGAATCTTGTTATCTGCGATGTCATCATTTTATTATTTATGTCCTTGCTGGTCAAGCTAGGAACAGAATACTCTCCTTCGAATGCGGCAGCCTTGTAATGAGTTGAATGGGATAGGTGGCAATAATTGGATTTCTAAAGAATTCAATATCTCGAGTGATTTCGAAATCTCGATTCAGGAAGCCAAATGGAAGAAGTTAGGGACTTAGGATACAATACCGTCCAGCAGATGGTATCTCAAGCTATTACAAGGTCAAACCCAACTGTTCACACCTCTCTGAAAGGTCTAGTGGCCGAGAAATTGCTAGGCATATTACAATCACAATGGCCGTGTGGCAGGATGTCAAATTATGTTTTCGAAGAACATTAGTCAGTTAATTGTGAATGTTTAGATTAGCAGTATCTTCCATTTTATGATTAAATTCTATGTATAAATATGCAGAAGCCTCCAAAGCAATCTCTGTTGTTGTATTATTGAATCCTTCCTCCACCAATGCTTCAAACCTTCAAATCACATCTTCCTTTCGCACTACATCCAGTCTCACCATCATCACCACCATCCATCTCTGCTTCTTCCCCCTCAACCCCACCCACCCTGTCCTTCCCCTTCCCCTTCTCCTTACCTTACCCCAAACTCTTCCTCACCCCCCAGCACCAAAAATGGTAACCAGGCCAGAGCAACGAAAAGTCCAAACCATCACCATCAACCTCAACATCAAAATCAGCATCACCCAGAAGCAGTGTAATACCAGGGACACCTATACACCCCTCGCACGACTCGTCGCACGAGCGGAGTAAAAACAACCAAAAATTATGGAAAACCATAAGTTAATCTTTCTTGCGAAAGGATCCAAGTGGTTAAACATGGATAGAACAGATACTACATTTGATCTAAGCGAAAGGTGGGAGAAGCACCAGCTAGATTGATGAGGAAAAAAGGAACTGATGGAGAGGGAGAGAGAGAGGTTTATATAGATATTTGGGATGTGATCTAGGAGGCGCGGTTGGTGCAAATGGTGCAAACATGACTTTGTTGGGGTTGTGTCCGGTGTGAGTCAGATGAGAGGGGCGATGTTGCCTATACCATAATGCAGCGAAGCAAGATAACCAACAACTAAATCGCCAATCCGAATGAACAGTATTCAATTTTTTATGTTCAACGAAATTATGATTTGTGCATTTAATCAAAAGATAACGATCATACATAATATTTTCGAGTCAAATTCATGAGAAATATCTTATGACCTCAACGCTCCCAGTCCAGTATTGACCATTCATCCTAAAAAAAAAACCATACATCAAAGGTATAAATAAAAAGAAAAAGACGCCGCTTATCTGCCTATCTGCTTGCTTATTCCACACCAAGAACCTTTCTAGCCCAATAATCTCCAACACGATTTCCCTCTACTACAACGACGCCCCTTCCAAGACCAACTCTATCTTCTCTTTCCCACCATTGTTCCTTTGTTCCTGACACTTGACTCTCAGCTTCGGATTCACTATCTGCAAGTCCACCGTGGCCTCCATCAGCGCCTACAATTAGGACAACATCTTCCCGGAACCAACTTTGTAGATGGTTAATGACCGATCCATTTTCTCCGGCGAGGGATTCTTGTAAATATATAAAATCAGGCGCGATATTGCGAAGGATATGGACATGCCCAGTTGGGGTGGTGAATGGTAGGACCATGGTCTCCTTTTCCACTAAACCTAATGCTTCGTTATAGATTGTGCCGAATGCGAGCGGACTCGTCGAACCCTTTGGAGGAAACATCGGAGTTCTAAGGTTTATTAGCTCATGACCTCTGTAACAAAGTAAAGGGGAATGTTCTTACAATTGTCTGTCGCTCTCTTCCCCAGGTGTATGAACATCTCCAGGGCCAATGTTCGAAAACGAGGAACTGAGAGATCCACCGGCTTTCCCACCTGCGGCATCCAGCGGATGCTCCACTAATCCTGGTGCATATATTAGAACGAAGAGTCGTAATTTCGAGAAGTCGGTTTTGCGAGGAAGATGGGAGAGGATTGACTACGAAAATCATTAGTAACTACTGGCTAATATCTTCAAATTAACGAACCGCAAATTCATGATGATAACCTGCTTCGGATGCTGCGTCATCATCTTGTGATTCTGCAGAAACTACAATGGCTACAGTCTTCCTCTTTCCATTTTTGACTGGTGCTCGAGGTGCTGGGGCAACACCTGCAGACACTCCTGCAGGGCTATCAGAACGCAGCTCGATTGGCCCTGGGGCTGGTGTTGTAGTTGCAGGTGGACTCGGGGTAGCATTTCGTCGTATAACTGATTCCTCCTGCCATGTTCTATGGTCGTCAAATCCGTGTTTGTCTTCCTCCCTGATTGAAGAAAGAGCACTCCCCACAACTCCACCAACAGCAGCGGCTCCAGCCGCAAGACTTCTACCAGCGCTATTGATAAACTGCTGTGGACTAGGTGTTCTATGTAGTGCACCTGACATTTGAGCTATGTAACCTTGGGACTCATCAGGACGCCGAGGTTGTGGTGGTGGTTGTTGTTGTTGCTGATCTCTCGTAGATTCACCCGGTCGCAAATCGCCGGCGTGCGAAGGAGAGCCTGTTCCAAAGCTGCCATCCGAGTTTCTGTTGCCATATTCTGATCCTGAACGTTGAAGGGGTCTGTTATCATCATCGTCATCTTCATCACCTCTCGTACTCCATATCCATGCTACTACACCTACTGCGGCTGCAGTAACGGTGAAAGCTAGTGGTAACCAGTAAGAGAGATTTCCTCGACGCGCCTGTGCGCCTCTGCGATCGTATGGGGATGACATTTAGGAATGAAATGGCATCATATTCTCCATTGATTTAAATCCCCGAAGATAGTAAAAAATCGTAAATCATAAATTCATAAAAACCTGAAGTTTACACTCATTCAATTGTGGAGATGGAGCATTGATCAACAAATCCCGAGGATAGATTGGAGAGGCTGGGAAGCTTATGTTGCGTTGACCTGACTTTTAGCCCTGTCTTGATTTCTACTTCCTCGGTGTTGGCTCAGTTCTCTTGTTGTTTTGATTTCTGACCGCCTTCCATAGCTGACACGTGAATGTGGCAAAATTATTTACGTGACATTTGACCTACATTCTTTTTTTACCTTGGATGATGTTGATATAGAACTACGATTGCATATATTGATGGCTTGTAAATCGAAAATATTGTTGTTCAATTGTATAAGGCGTAAGAGTATAGAGACATACAAAGCCTCCGTCATTATTGTTGGCCAATGCAATATATGTGGTTCCCGAGGTTTAGATGTTTTAATGCGAATCTTTGAGCAAACTTTTTATATGGTCCAATAACTTCGGATCCTAGGAACGGAGGGATGAACTTTTCAAAGGCCAAAATCTCTGGCAGGGTAGTATGTTGGTGTATTGGACTTGTCTAGAGACTTCTGCGCTCGTGTGCATATAGAAGTCAGTGAGGCTACTGATGGACTGAAGGTACCTACTTACCTCGTTCATACCTTTCTGCCTGCTATCTTATCCGGTATCCTGCCGCACAGTTTTATCGAATTATTCTGCAATCTGCCTTCAGTTGTCAGTCCACGGTTTCAACAAGCTGAACCGAGCTCAATGGAAGGACGACTTGGTATATATGGTAAATACTGTGCCAGTTGTTGCTCGCTCTGTAATTGTCCGACTTCGCATTCCATATCTTCCATTCATCTCGTTGTTCCAAGCACTTTCGCGGTTCCCAAAAAGCCGTCAATTGTCAATCTTTCCTCTAACCCTGCTTTCCATGTTTCGGCACAATGGTAGTTTTTTTTGATGCTTGCGCACTTCTTTCAAATCATCTCCAGATGCGACCTTTATGAAACCATTGCCCTCTGAGCTTGGCTCAATGTATTTGAGAAGCAATGAATCATCGACGAACCTTTTGTCAAAATCATTCGTACCTCAATGGCCCATTCCAAACCGAACATCTGCGGCTGAATTTCCAATTCTAATTCCAATTCCAATTCCTACATTGGAACCTAGCTCCAGTCCATTATCCAAAGCCAAACTGCACTCCAACTACCAGTATCAAGCCAAAGTCACCATATGTTTATCGGGGTACTCGTAAAAGTATCCGCAGAGGAATTCGATCTCTCAGCAGATCTGAGAAAAATCTGCGACGGTAATATAGCTGGCGCAGATATATCCAAAAACATTATTCCTTCGAAAATTCCTCCCATTTCATAGACTGTCTTCCGGTGGAAGCCTTCCCACCTTCCTGCGACAAATTTTTTTTGTATAGGTGCGGGGATTGTGGATGTCGTCGCAAGCTTGTAAAGTTGTGTTTGGCCGAAGTAGAAAATGCGATGCGATTTTCGTTCAAAATCTAGCAGGAGAAAGACGGGAGCCCAATTCGAAATCAGATAATTGCAAAACTCGATCTTAGCAACTTACCAAACTTTCGCATACCACCGATAAACACCTTCTCAGTCCGTACCGGTAAGTCCAGAAAGGACTTGCACCTAGAATTCCTTATGTGGTCGATGTAAGACGCACGATGTAATTTTCGGCAAATCCAGCAGAAGACAGGAAGCCCCCCGAACTACAAATAACAACATCTCCAAAATGTGATCTTAGAAGTTTACTAAACTTTTACATAAGACTAAAAGACACCTTCTTAACCCACACTAGAAGTCTCAAAACAATCCCACGCCCAGTTTTTTCCCCAATCCCCAAATGAATAAAGGTACACATTTTGTCGACCAATGGCAGACCTCCATTTACGCCAACACGTGATATTTCCTGCATCAAAAAAGTTTTGTTGCACGTCTGAGGGTGCCTCCAAATATGGGGCTTTTTGACAAAGTACAAATTTTTTTGCACTTCTCGACAGCGCTCGATTGTGCGAGTTTGGGAAAACTATCAGAATTCGAATCCGAAGACAATTGCGGTTGCTACAAGTCGAGGCGTTTTGGTTTTTTTTGGGTGGTGATTTTGTGACCGGGAGGTTCCGGAGGGGTTTGGTGAATTTTGCCTCGGCTTTTATTTTCTTAAATTGTTTGATGATCTTGATATTGAGTGGAGGGGAAGAGATTCACTCGTATTAAATCTTTCATTGGTTGCATGTCAACAAGTGTAAATTTATGCCGTTCAATGGCAGTCTACGGCATAATTTAAGAGAGTGTTTGTTCCCTTTTTTTCTCCAGCCCAGGTAAAAATCGCATGGGTGACGTCCATGGTGAAGGAACATGGAATCGTTCATTGAGAGGCTCTCTCAGGCATGTCGCAAGTTTCGTAGGTTTCTTCTTGTGTTATTTTTGTCTTATGTGATTTTTTCGTCCAACATTCGAACCCGCCTACCAAATTTTTCTTCCGAATATTCAACCTCTCCTTCAGTCATATCTTTTGTCTCATCTGCAGGTCATTGGACCTCACCCTGGCACGTTCGACAGCGGCTGTTTAACCCATACTTCAAACTTCCACATCGGAATTTCCAGGGTTTTAAGTAATAAGTTGAAGTTCTGTGACGCTCTTTCCTGTTGTCAAAGGTTTGCTTACACACTCTGCTTTTGATACTCTTTCATTTACAGGTTTCATGTTATGGATCCTCACTACGAAAGATGGGGTGATTGTAAGTTATAGTGAATGGGGTACTTGATGAGGCGAGAGTGAAACAAGAGATGGTGATTTGAGACGAGATTACTTTTTTTTTAATGGGTGCGATGATGACTTTTGTTTCGGCAAGATGTGCCAGAAGAGGCGGGATTTGGTAAGGTATCTAGAGAAGGTAGAAGTAAATAAGGAAACAACAGTTGTGAATTGGCAGTATATGTATTATGCTACGAGAAATATGAATGCTAAAGAGGATTATGAATGATCATGAAATGGGTTGTGAGACCCGTGTAGATTTGGTTCCTCCTATATGATGATGATGTTACTACCTTTGCTACCAAAGGATGCCCTTGCGGGTACGAGCCCAGTTTGCTCGAGCTGAGGGCTCGTGTAGTAGACCAAAATTTTCTACATCTAGGTCTTTCAATATTGTGCTAGATGAATCCCTCTGCGGGCCAGAAAAAATGCCTCAGCCCTTGATCTTCTTCTTCTTATCCTTCTTCTTTGGATCCGAGGTTGGGCTACTGGATGGGCCATCCATCATTCCGGCCATTCCTGGCATTTGTCCTCCCATTTCAGCCATCATATCTTTAAAGAAATTCTCACTAACACCACCACCAGATAACGCCGCGCTATAGTATGGTAATATTTCTCCCATCTTCCATCCTTTCGGTATTGCAGGTCTTGGTAATGGTTTGCTAGGATCAGGGGGTGGTATGCCAGCCAGTTGGGGTTGCATGGCCGTTTTCTCCGTGGTAGGATTGTCCTTCAGGTGTTTCGCTATTAACGTGTAAAGATGGTGCTCTATTCAATGTATGTTAGTTTATGTCGTGCCATACACGACATGGTGCACTGCGGAAAACCCAACAAAACGTACTGTTCTTGATAGCTGGGTTGGCCCCTCCTTTGATATTAACCTTAACCCGACCCGGATTTGCCCAATCCTTTGGATGAGTCTTGACTGGCTCAAATAAGGTTTCGATTCGAAGTCTAGAGCATGCAGCTACAATTTCTCGGGCGACGGGATTCTTGACCGCTAGCTCCATGCCTACTCTTCTGCCTTCTGCTCGACTTCTGGTAGCATCGAAATATATCGGATAAATGCATTGAAAATCTCTGTATTTAGAGCTATCTTCCGTTGAGCGAAATTGTGTGCCATCTGCCCCGGTAGTAATTTGAGAGCCGGAAAATGGAATATCTGCGAGATTCATTCGAGAAGCTTGAACATTAGGGGCTGGTGCGCGTTTGGTGGATGATTGTGCTGGTGTCCTCTTCATGATAATATCGCGGTCTTCGAAATCCGAGGCCACATCTGAGATATCGCCTTCAGATGGATCACTAGCGCCATATTCATTGTCGCTATCCTCAACCTCTTCAATTCGTGCGTGTGACATCTTGCTTGCCCTTGTGTCACAAATAGGAATGAGGATGTGTTGAAGTCTAAAAGATGTGGGGGTGGGGTCTGGACAGGCGAAGCTCAAACAGCACAGCTTAAGCCTTAAATTAAGCTTTCAACGGGAGATCTAACAATGTTTGTCACGTGCAATGACCCGAGCACCTTTAGCAAGCGCAATTTGCACGATTAAGAGCTCGAAACACAGATCCAAGGGAAATAACAAATTTCGTCCAGGTACGGCTGATCTTTTCCTTCATTGCGAAGAAGTTGAGATTGATGAGTTTATGAATGTGTTGCGGTAATTCGATGATTCGTGAGAGCGGATTGATGACAGAGAGGATCGATGACTGGAAATAGAGAATGAAAATTTGAGGGAATGGAGAATCCTTTCACGTTTTGTATCTTTGCTCCCTCACAACAGCCCTGTCAAAACGGCATGGTGCCAGTTCTATTCTAAGATTTGTAACCCTCAAAATTCCCCAGCGAGTAGGCTATGTTGCGTCGTATTTAGGATCAAATCAGCCAGATAACGGATGCACAACGGCCCCTTAATCTTGCCAAGCCACTCTCGTCAGGCGGCTCAGATGGGACAAATAGCTACAGACTAGTCACTGGGTACAAACGACAGACACGACAGAGTTCGTCTACATTATCATCCAGATTCCAGACGTGAAAGACTGAGCCTACCGGTGCGGAGTATAGATGAGACCGAGGAATGTCTCGCAGATTTGGAAGACCGAGTACGGAACTTTTAATTTTGGGAGCTCACAAATGGTGCAGCTTCTTGTATGCAAGATCACGAGTTTGTGTGTACATGCAGCAGCTTCCTATTTTGGCACAACCACACGTGATACTCCAGGGACCCATGCCGCGGTGTCCGTGGCTGATACATTGCAGCTTTTCGTTCCTTGATTTTGTGTTCCTGAATCTTTGCAAGCCGAACGCCACGGGGTACATATACTTCGACGCTCCTTAGAATGACTTGGTATGAAGTATTCAGAATCTACGTCTCCCACACAAGTATTTTTGGTTCTCCTGAAGATTCGGCTATTTCTAGATAATGGTTGTGACTGACCTCGCATTGGGCCGAGGATGGCTGATCTTCAGGTACCGCGATAGTCCTGAATGGTAAGAGATATTTAGTCTTAGGTTACGGGTCTTCAAAATTCGATAAATTTTTATCATATTCAAACTCACATCGTACAAGACCCACCAGCTTGAGGTTAGTGGCGAATGATGTTTTTGTTTTTCAGAAAAAAAAAAAGTTAGAGGTGGCTAGAGTGTCAGGACAATCAGGCTTCAATCTTGAACCAAACATTTGGTTCAACATCTTGGAAATCTGATCTCAGAGGCGACAGTGTACTGATTCTCTTCGAAAGGCTCGGGCGCGGTAGAGGAAAGCAACTGGTTTTGAGTAAACTTGGAGTCATACGAAGAAGACACTCATCTTCTTTCGTCCGGCCAAAGCCAGAACTAGTTATCTTTCAGCCCGTCCATACTGCGAGGCTCTTGGAAAGATTTTGGGAAATTTTGAGGAACTTACGTGTGACAGGCTTCGATATCGATAATTCAAAATTTGGTCAAGGTCAGGAGCAAATCAGTAGGAAAGATAAAATCGATTATTCTACTATTAGGATGGGGACTGGTTCTCGTGGTGAGTTTAATACAATATTTCGCTCGATTCCAGAGGGCTTTTTATATATTTATAAAGTTGTGGGATTTCAAGTGGCAGCCCACCCAGCCTTATATGCTAGACTCCTCGGAATGTTATGACGACTATTGGTTTGTCCACTACTTGGCTTTCAGTTCGATATCATTGCATACAGAATGTCATCCTATAAGTTATCCCAAGAAATCTTTGATATCTTTCTAATAAAAAATAATTCAATATGGATTATTCACTCTGCTTTGGGAACCTATTCTGGCCTATTTTCACCTGCGAGGTAGCTATGTATGACAAGGGTGAATTACCCAAACCAATTGGGAAAAGTCTTTTGAAACAATCTATAAATCCCTTGAATCTCTCTCTTCTTCAAAGTTTTTGATCAACCATTTTGATACTCTTTAGTTAGCTGATTATTTGGCTTATTTATCAAAGACATACAATGGGCTCTTCTGATAAGGCAACCCTCATTGATGATGGTGTAGATGTGGAGTTTGGAATTGATAATGGTAAGAGTTTCTTTTTCATTATGATATAATCAGCATGCCACCTTCAAGTCGGATCGTTTATAAATTGAATGTAAAAAATTGTAGGTCAATCATGGAAGTTTTTAGCTAACGTTATGGTGAAAAGTCTCTTCTAGCTACGCATCTAAAAGGGGACCAGCTTCACCAGCTTTATCAGAAGCATCTTCTTGTACCCTAGGAGAAGAGAGTCCAGAGCCAGTAATAGCGTCAAATCTTGTAGTTGAAGATTCCATTGCCCTCAATACGAGGTCATATTCTGCATCTTCCTCTGAGTTGCCTATCAAAATCCCCACGCCCACCAAGAAACGGCTGCGAGAGGACGTTGAATTGTCTTGGTCAACTCGGGAGATCTTTAACACAGCCAAGCGCCACATCGGAGCTCCTGTTACGGCTTTTCATAATACCTCTACTAATTCTAAACCTCTTCAACTCCGGACTGTTCCGCAAGCTGCCTCGCTCAACCAGAGAATTCCGTTACACAGTTTGCGTACCCACCAATCAAAACCTCTGGTCAGATCTGCTCCTCTTCCAGTTCAGCCCAGTGCCCCTCTCGCCAATTCTAATGCATTCCGCCATGCTCCTCTCCCAATGGCACCAAAGCAACTCATTAACCTCGACGACGAAGACATCCCCACGAAATTTCAAGTACCTCCCGGGAGCATAATCATCGATCTAGAAGACTATGAGATAGAAGCTGAGCTGGAGAAAGAGATCTTTGGATTTGAGCCACAGATTGCAGCCCAAGCCAACTTTCAACGTGCCTTACTTGCTAACAGAAACCCTAAGATCGTACTTCCCTATGTCGAGGATGAGTCATTACCCTGGAAATCCAGTTTGCTCAGACCGGGGAAAACAGTCGAGCTTAGCAATGGAACGTTTCTGAAAATCAAATCAATTGTCAGGAATGTTGCAAATGATGAAGTTTCCATTAGAGGATGGAAGCTCGTACGTACCCGCGACTCTATTCTCGGTGGAATTGCAGGGAAGAAGAGGAACAAATTGGTATTTGTCCATGAAATAGATGGGAATGATAGACGTGATGCTTTGGAGCAGTCTGTGCACACAATTCGAGTTGATGAAGTTGTAAAGATACGACGTTTAATTTGTACTAATAAATCGTTCCCTGAATGTAGATACAACAAAGAAGACATTCCTCCAGAAATTCGAAAGAAGGGGGAGAAAGAAATACTGCAATATGTGGAGGATGAGATGTTGTTGGTGGCTAGGAGAGCTTTTGTGGCCAGATATGCAGACGCGGAGGAAAGATTGCGGAAAGGTCCACTCCTGGATCGACCTAGCCAATCAGCGATTTTGAGATCCCTCGAAAAGGAAGAGTGTACAGAGGGAGAGTTTATTGATCTGGATATTAAGAAGAAGGAGTGGAGAGGCGAAACTGTTCTAGGTGGCTCGGGAAACGACAAAAATGTTGATAATCCATCCAGCTCTAGCTCTAAATATACGTACGGCGATGGATGTAGGTTCACCTTTCTCTTATACATATAATCATCTAACAGCCACTTTAGATTGTGGAGCAGGCGGTATGACAGTGGGTGCTGCAGCTGCTGGCCTCAAAGTCAAATGGGGCTTTGATCTCAACCCTCACGCGGGACTTACATGGCAGAACAACTTCCCACTCGCGGAATTTCATCTTCTTCCAGTCAATGAATTCGCAGCTCTCCCGGATCCTCGCAAAAATCTCTGGGTCGACATCCTCCATCTATCTCCTCCCTGCCAAGTTTTTTCTCCTGCGCATACGGTTCCAGGACGCAATGATGAAATGAATTATGCGAGTCTTTTTGGCGTCAGATGTGCGATTGAAAAGGCTCGACCAAGAATTGTCACTCTGGAACAGACTTTTGGAATCTTACATCCGCAAAATAAAGACGCTTTCAACGGGTTAGTAACCTGTTTTACCGATTTGGGCTATAATGTTTCGTGGCAAGTGGTGGAGTTTCAGGGATATGGGTTGCCGAGTAAGAGGAAGAGATTGATCATTCTTGCGTCTTGGTATGTCGTTTTCCTATCCCTTCATTCACTCTCTTCTCCCCTAACCCTCTTCCAAATCATAACCTAACCCTCCACAGTCCAGGAGAAGCCCTCCCCCACATACCCGAATACACCTACCACCCCCCACACCTCAGCAGCGACAGCAAAAAACCCTACAAGACCCCCAACCAAGTGCTCTCCAGCATTTCCCCCGACGCCCCCAACCACGAACCACACACGCCGCAACTAAACCGTGCAAACTATGTACCCTGGGACGGCTCCGTCATCTGCGCTTGTATCCTAACTAACGGCGGTTCCGGACTCGGCTTACCAGATGGCAGTCGTGGAATGACGAATAGAGAATTAGCTGCTCTGCAGGGATTCCCTCTAAACCATGTTTTTTATGGATGTGAAATTAGGAGACAGGTGGGGAATGCGGTACCCCCTGTTTTTGGGAGGATTTTGTTGGGGAGTGTGAGGAGGCAGCTTGAGAGGAGGGATGGCTGGGTTAGAGGGGAGGGGATTGTGATTAGTGATGATGGGGAGTGAGAGATTGGGATATTGGAGATTGGAGATTAAAATATTGAGAGGTTGGGAGATTGGAGGGTTTTGATTCTTCAATGTGTGTTTTTCCTTGCAACACGAATATATGGGTGCATGATGTTTCATCTGTCTGGATAGATACTAGGTAGATTATTTTAGATAGAGTGAGTAGAGATTCGAATATACAAGGTAACCTAATCATTACAATCCCAATTACTCAGTAATTATTTAGTTTTTGATTTCCTCATTATACGTATGATCATCACAATTACCATATTTTCACCATTTTCCATTCCAATTCTAGATGATCGATCTATAAAGCCAAAATGATACCTGATATAATCAACTAGGTAGGTAAGGTTAGTGAAGAACCACAGATTTTCAACAAATCTCCTTCTCATGTCCTAACGCTATATTCTCACATATCCTATACTTCCAACTCAGCCCCCTAAAATCCCAATACATCTATCTTTCTTTACAAACTTCCACATAATAATTCTCTTTTTCTCATCCATCATCAACCCTATAATGCACAATATATCTCTACAAATATCCATACACTCATCCCAGCTAACGCACATCTTTCAAATCAAATTCTATTTCTATTTATTTATTTATCCATTACTTGGATATCCTCGGGAGTAGCCTTACATACTAGTTTTGCGACATCGGGAACTCAAAGGTAATTGATATACATACAGTATTACAGCGTAGTAGATTTGCTTTCGCTGATGGATGAGTCTCAAAATTTCAGCCTCATTTTTCATCATTGTGGCTAGATATTTCTTTCTGCTCGATCAGCCACTCTTGAGCCACAAATTGTTTAATCATCACCATCCGGCGTCATCATTCAGCAACGTCAACATCAAGCCCAGTCGGCATGATATTTCTCCGGCAAAGTCAAGCCGACTGCCAAGACCGTGATGCCCGAAATTCTTGTTACATTCATTTATCATTAGCATTGAAATCAATATTACTCCGGAGATCAAGGTCTCGCTTGCGCCTTTGAATTTGCATGAAAAACTCTTCGGATATTCTGTGCGGAGTTTATCCACGATTCATTTCCCCGATTAGCTCTAATAATAGCCTTGTTACCCCATCTGAAGACTTTTCTCCGCATGCGTGCATGAAGAGCATCATTCTACGTGTGTTTACCTCGATTAGCTTCCAGATGAAGATCGTTGTCACCTATTGGCGACCTTAAAACCGGTCTTAAATCAGACTTGCGTACAAACTCTGCACACCAAGGCTGCTTGTGCTTGTCGAACATTGGCATCTAATGTACCATTGGATAAATGTTGAAGATGATCACTTCTTTAGCTAAAATCTAATAGCCTCGGTTTAACCCCGCAAAGGTGAGGTAATTCAGGTACATGTTTTTGTGTTTACTCAATCTCCTAAAATTCGGCTTTGCCCACCTCTTCCTGTCTACCTTCTTCTCTTGTCCCTCTCTTTTTGTCCTACCCTCTTTCATCGTCCACTTTTCAATCTCCAGGTATGAAGGTCTCGGCAGTCTTGATTTCTGCCATTGCAGCATCCGCGAAGGCTTCTACACTTCTGCAAAGTCGTCAATCGAATTGGACCATCGGTCAAACAGTTCAGACGACCAGTGGTCCAGTCAACGGACATGCTGCATTGAATGAGTCCCAAGTATCCGAATATTTGGGAATTCCATTCGCCAAACCACCCCTCGGGGACCTGAGATTCGCTGCACCAGTTGCATATAATGGCACTGCGACTCTCAATGGTACCAATTTTGTAAGTCAAACCCTGGAGGAATTTACTTTTTAACGAATTGCTGACACAATCGGTAGGGTTATAGCTGTCCTGCTCAATCTACCTCATATAATGCTACACTAGTTGAACGGTCAAATGTTTCTTTGGCAATAGGAATACCACTACTCCAAACAGTTGGAACCCCTTCGACGGCAAAAAGCGAAGATTGCTTGACATTAAATGTGTGGGCGAAGCCACAGACTGGCGACGCCAAGAAAGCTGTATTAGTATGGATCTATGGAGGCGGCTTCAATAGCGGGTCTAGTTCCACTCCATCGATGAATGGAAAGCATATTGTAGAACAAGAGGATGTGATTGTGGTGTCTATCAAGTAGGTTTTAAGTTGCTCGAACTTCCAAAGCTTTGCTGATCAAGAACTAGCTATCGACTTAATATTTTTGGCTTTCCGGGAAATCCAGATAGCCCCGCGAATCTCGGACTTCTAGATCAAAGACTGGCCATCGAGTGGGTTCGTGATAATATTGAAAACTTTGGTGGTGATACATCCCGTATCATTATATTCGGACAATCGGCTGGCTCAGCATCTGTCGACTTTTACAACTATGCTTGGGTAGAAGACCCAATTGTTGCTGGTTTCATTCCAGAATCTGGTACAGCTTTGAGTTGGGGCTTGCCAAATCAAGCAGAAAATGTTGCTCTAGCTTGGTATAACGTTACTGAAGTAGTTGGTTGTGGTGGTGCATCCTCCGGCAATGTTACTGCTTGCATGCGCACCAAAACCACAACAGAAATTATAAATGGCATATCTGCCACCTCTGGATCTGGAGGTACTTTAGGAAGCTTCGGTCCCACTGTCGATGAGATTGTGGTATTTTCCAACTATACTGAACGCTCATTAGCCGGAAATTTCACCAAAAAGCCACTGCTTATTGGAAATAATGACAATGAAGCTGGGTTGTTCATCGCCACAAGCTCCCTGCAAGGTTTAAGCTATCCCGATTTTTACTGGCAGACCTTCAATTTGATCGGCTTTACTTGCCCAACTGCCTATCGCGCGAATTATTCAATTCAAGCTGATGTTACCACTTGGCGTTATCGTTATTTCGGTTCCTTCCCTGATACAATGATCATTCCAAATGCAGGTGCATGGCATTCCGCCGAGATCCCTATCCTTTTTGATACAAACATCGCCAACCCTCCCGAGACGACCGAGCAAATAGCCATCGGAAAATATATGCGTGGAGCTTGGGCTGCATTTGCCAAGGATCCTGAAAATGGCTTGACGAATTATGGATGGCCAAAATATGAACCTGAAAAGGATACACTTATTAGATTGGCATACAATAATCAGACGGGTATAAATGTTGCCAATCCGTCGTTATATGATGCAGACTGCCCCGTAACAGCCGCTGCTAGCACTAGTTCAAATAGTTCAACGTCTACTTCGACAGGGACCGCGACAAGTAGTTCAGCAGCTGCAACAGTATCTTCTTCTGGGGCAGGAAGCTTGGAACTTGGTTGTATGGGACTGATGAGCGTGATGGTAATTGGAATAACTTTCTTATTTTAATGTTTAATTTAAGTGAAAGGTGTATATAGTAGATAATCTTCAGACTAAATTTTTTTTTATTTACTCTACAAGTCATACTTTTATTGTAAGTTTATAGCATGTCTATGTTTAAGATTATCCCTCCTGGGGATCGAGGCTGACTACACAAATTTATCGTACCTTGATACCTGAACCTCATATCCGGTATAACAGGAGATCAACTTATCGATTACCATATCATGGCAACCACAAAAACGTTAAATCTGTCCAAGGCTCTCTAGCCTTCGCGAACACTCCAAAGTTTATCATAGTACTATACGCTCAACTACTATCATCAGACACATAAACATATATATTTCTACGGGGAAAGGTCATGGAGCTCAATCAACAGTTGGACATTCGGACATCTCTCCACAATTACCAGCATTACCACAATATGGGGAAGTTTTGTCGATAAGGGCGGAGGCCGGGGCGGGGTGGGGTACGGTACGGATGTTTTCCTCTTCCCAGGTAGCTTCCCGTGTCCCAGACATTCGAGGTATTTTGGTATTTGTTTAAGATCAACCCGCCCAGTGTGAAGTTCAACAATTCAATTCTATCCATTTGCCATATGTTCAAATCATTCACTCTTGCCTTCCACTTATTATTTCCAAAGGTTAACCTTGTTATCAAACTGTAATGTACCGAGCATGCGGTGTTTCACGCGACACTTCTGATAATATCCATTCCACTTCGTGATGCAAGTGCATGTTAATAGTACAGACAAGAAGTCATGTATTACAACAACTATGGCATTTTCATATTCCTTTTCATGGGAATCATGTCCCGTTGCTTCGACATACCGCGGAAACCATTTTGCTAGGTAGTCATAGATAATTTTTATGACTTATGCGGTGGTGTGTGAGTCTTCTCAAACAACGTCAATGGGTATGAATTTCAGTCTGCGAGTCACAGCTTCACTGAAATAACCACGATTAATTTCAATCGATGATAAAGATCATTCAGACTTGACCAAAAATTGTCAGTGGAGTCATTCAGCATAATATATTGTTTATAAAAGGGCTCAGTTTTCTTCTCACCTTTACTTCTTCCCATACACTTTACATCCTCAACCAAGCAATACTTTCATACTGAGAATACTATCCACTACTTCATACTACCATTACCTTTACCCAGCCCTCCAACTCCAACCATACCTCTCAAAAATTATCAGTTCACAAACAACAAAATAATACCATATAGCAACAGGCCTCATATCCATCACTTACTTTCATCATGTCCGGAACAGGATATCGCAAGTACCGTTGCAAGTACTGGTTAATTCATCGTTGCGGCAATCGGCTATTGGTGAATAACGAACCGTGTGCGGATTGTTTGGTATTTCACTAGACAGCTGTAAGCTTTTGCGTGCTAATATCAACTAGGCAGCTGGAAGAGACGAAGCAGTCATTTCACCATTCCAGTATAAATCCTCCTCCACTACTTATACCGACACCAATATCACTTCCACTCAACCTGCCTCCATCAGTCAGCCCGCCCGCCCCTCCGGGACATTGGTTCATCCAGGAACCAGGTCAAAAGTGGTCCGAGAGATGGGCCTCCGCTACCAGCGATGAGAAAAATAAGTACGCATTTGAGCTGGCTAATAGTGAAGGTGGTATGGATCTCATGAGAACCAATTTTTCTCGAGATGTGAAAGCTCCGGAACATTGGGTACATGATGATATTGTGTAAGAAGTTGGTGAAGTGAGAGAGGCGGAGCGAGAGGAGGATAAGGACGAGCAATGGAGAAATACATGGTTAGCTATTTTCGGAACATAGGTTTTGATATTTAGTTTAATGTCTGTCTATCCAATTGTTACGAGGTTTGCCGTCTAGATCACGTGGAAGTGCTCTAGGCTCTCGAGGTGGTTTATAACTAGGCGTCAAGCAGGGACTTAAGTAATGACAATAATGATATGCAATTCGTAACTAATAGTAGAGTATACTAAATGATTGATCTTGAGCACGAAGCTCTATACAAAGGAAATCCATACTGAATATATAGATATTCATGCTCCCTTGGATCCTCAAGCTCCAAAAGCTCCAAGTCACGTGTTTTCTGACAGTGCGTGCGCATACGATCCTAAAGTGACCCAGATCACATATTAATTCGATGAAATCTGATCGCTTTTGCACAAGGCCCAAGCTCTCCTAATTAGTCAGTTGTTACTATCGTAACAACGGGATACTAGACTTATTGCTATTTTTTTTCTAAAATAGAGCGGCTTCGGATGAAGTTCGACACAGCTCGCGCATCGTCAAAAAAAAGACGATGTTGATAATCTCGTCATTTTTTCTCAGCCTCTTTATACACTATCCAAACTTCATATTACTCCTTCTAAATCCACAACTCTCTTTCCTCCCCATCACCTCATCTACTCCCACTTGCCCACGATAGATACCACATGAAACTCCTCTCCTCATGTCCCCAAAAACCCCCTCTGCAAATTCCTTCCCCTTTCCCCACTAACAGCATCCAATCTCACGGCCATCAATACGCATTCCCACTCCCCCTTCGCATTTGCCAATTGATTTCCCGGCATTCCAATTCCCTGCCCTCCACCAGCATGCCTCTGAACCCTCAACCTCCACTGTCCTGATTTAATAATCCATCTCTCGTCTTTGAGTACTCCCAAGCCTGCATTTATATTCATGGGAACTGCCATCGCATCTCCTATTTTTCTCTTCTTCCCACTTCCTTGATTATCAGTACTAGAATCTTCATCCACAGTTCCTCCAATATCAACCACCTTCCCATCACATACCATCCCACAGTCGTCCCCGACAACCACCCTAACCATCTCCTCGCTCAACCCACTCTTCCCCGGACTAGCCGGCCCACTACTTCCGCCGCCATTCCTCATCAATAGACCTAATGATTGTTTAACAGGTAGATTCAATTTCGTAGCAACAACCTCCAATAATCTACCCATCCGGATGTTCGTTTCTCCAAAGAATTCTAAGCGCATAGTATTCCAATGGAGTAAAGTGGCCGAATCACCTATTTCGAGAATAAGCTCGTGGGGCGCAGAATCTGCGAAGGGACGTTGATAATGCACGAAGCCTATAGATGATCGGGGCTGGCTTGGAGGAGTGAGGGCTTCAGGAGAAGTGGCAGTAGATAGTGGAATATCAGTTAAAATAGAGAGACCTGATTGCCTGATATCTGGTAGTCGGACTGTAATTTCTGATTTATTACGTAATAGGTTATATGAAATCGAATGAGGGATTAGTGTTTGTTCAAGGCCTTTAAGATGGAAATATCGACAATCTCGTAAAAGTTCGGCACGATGTTCTGGACTGCGAAATTCAAGCGGGTAACCACGGAGAAGATGAAGGATTTCGAAAAAGGTTTTTGCGGAGCGATTGGGTACTGATGGCGGCAGGATGGAAGGGGGTCTAAGAAGCCCATCCCTATTCAGGCCAGGGAACACTTCCGAAGGAGAGCTGAAGAAAACAGCGAAGCCCAAGGAGAAATAGTTGGGACTATTACCCGGATCAGAAAAGAGTTCTCGGGGGATTTGAAATTCTTCATTTCCGACTGTTATGAAGATATTTGCTTCATATAGTTGAGAAACTAATCGTGGTACTGTCTCGTGTTAACATTGATCATTACGTGGACGACGGGGAAACTAACATGAATAGAATTGAGCATCAGCAAATAACTTCACAAAATGACTCGAATCCCTCGGCGCAACATGATATCCTTGCAAATGAAGTGATATATCCTTGAATGTAATCGGATCACGATCAATATAGAGGGTCCTAATAGCGGTATTTGGGTCTTCTCCATTTTCCTCGGCTCTCTTCAATTGACATTGAAAATATTGGGAAAAGTATGAGGGTGCTCTAGGTTTCTTAGCTTGTGATCTCATCTGCATTGTACATCGTCTCCCTGGCGATACACGAGAAAAAAAAACACATACCATCAGAACTCAAACTAGCACCACTCAACCGAAAAAGCTCTGTCCCGATCTGAATTGGAAAAACCTTCTCATGAGGTAAATATTTCGGAATATCCGTATTCAATTTTCTCGGCTCTGATTCCCTTAATATTCCAGGGGGATCTCTCATTCCCCCTGGACGAGCCATTCCCGCGGAAGCTGAAGCTCCTGGTGGTTTATTCCCAAAATTCATTTCTCCAACTTCATTACTTCTTCCCATCGTGGCTCTATGGTCCATGATGCCGATCTTACTTATCTTACCAGCTACTCTACTAGGCTTTGGAAGCTATCAGTCCCCAGAGCAGAGCTTTCCGTAAAAGACAACTATGCTCAATGTCCCACGTGACTGGTGTTCTTACCAAAAGAAATACGTGAGTCCGATGAGAAAAGGATTCGGAAATGCATCAACCAAAATGAACGAATGCCCACTTCAGGACAGTCTTTGTTATAAACGCGTGGCCTCTAGTATTATTGATCAAGCGTGATTTCTATGAATTATGATAAAACTTTTTGTTTCAAGAGACAACTGATGTAATCGAGACATTGATGTTGGGAACAATAAAATGTTGATCTGCAAGCTCAGCTCCGGAGATAGCGCACTAACCATTGTTCCGATGTTAGAGCACGTGATTTGCTTTGGGTTCTATCTCATCCTCTTCAATAACATCAATCACTAGGTATGCTTTGTTAGGTAATGTAAGATTTAGTTAGTAATGGAAACGGCATGTTGGAAAATTCCTGCCACCTTACTGGTCATAGCGATGTCCCAATGCGTAACGACTTAGGATGATTGAATATTACTTCATGTGGAATTGAGCATTTGGAGTTGATTATAAATTTTTTTTTACAAAACCTCTTTGACTAAATGTCGAATAAATGATTGAAATTGCTTAAAATTGCTTGATATTCTCTGTCCATTCATAGATTTATCCTCCCAATCTATGATTCCAATTTGACTTTATCCAGTCAATCTAACATGTGTGGAAGCTAAAATAGCTAACACCTATCTAACAGAAAACATCGTTCATATTCGTTAAGATTTTGCCAACCACCCATCAACTTTCAGCAAGATTATCCGGGTATAGCATGCTTGACTCCTGACCCTGAAATTAACGAAATCCAGACCTACCCAACCCATGTTGTAATCTTTTCATTGTACCTTTACTTTTCTTCCTCATCGATAACTGGTTGACTACCACTTGTCGTCCCGCTTCTAGTCCGATTTGTCGGCACACCTCCGACTAAAGTCCGACCAGGAGCAGCTTGTGAAGTGCTAGCCACCGGATTTGAAATAATACCCGTGGCTTGTTGTCCTACGGAATATGATGGAGACAGTGATGTCGAAGGCAGACCAGCTCCGTCAACGCTCAAGTTTTGACTTCTAGTCGAAGCAACGGAAGCATTCCGGCCGAGCTGACCCGAAGGATTTACAGGGAATGGTGTATACTTTTGATAACCACTCCCGCTGCTATATGATGAGTTATATTCGGTAGAACCCGAAGAACCGTCATTCATGAATGAGCTCCCATAAGTTCCTGATCCTGAAGGTCCGTCTATTGTCACACTGAAACCAGGGGACGATTGTAATGCATTTAGCGGTAAATGCTCTCCAGGCTTTCGTCTACCTCTGGTGCTTGCTCTCTTTAATAGAGATGTCCTTGAATTGCCGTATTGATCGAAATTGTCTTCTCCCAATGTCGCCACATCATCGCTATCGTTGTAACTGTTACTATGAGCAAAATCTAATCCTGGACGTCTTGCATTTAAATGTTCCGCTGCCTCTTCCTCAGTGTCTATTGGACCAAGATCTGGATTAGTATTTCTGAGAGGTGTCGTGGGTATGAGGCGTTTTGAGTCTTTGGTGGCTGATGATTTCTCTCGAGCCTCGGCAGCCCATTCGTCTGTCACAGCGACAGAGTAATTGGGGTTGGCAGGTCCACCGAGAGCATCTCCACCACCTCCAGGAGCGTTGATTGGAATTTTGCGCAGGGCCAAAACAAGAGCGCACATGAATTTGGAGCGACGAGCAGCGCGAACTGTCTCGTTATGCCAGTTAGACTTGTGTCTGATTTCGACCTTTAGCTGGAGCTTATCCATATTGCCAATACCTACAGCTTCCAATACAACATCGGATTGAAAGTCGCGAGAGTTGTCTGGATGACGAACAAAAGCCTCCATCTCCGTGCGAAGAAGTTCAACATCTTCGAGGGTGGTATCAAAAGAGATAAACATGTCGAGCTGTTCTTTCATTGCCTTACTACGGGTAATGTTCTCGATCCAAAGGTTGTTTAGTACAATATTAGGTACCTGTACCATTTTCATGTTGTCAATACGTTTGAAAATGGTGAAGAGTAGAGATATCTGTTCCACAACAAGGTATTCAGAGCTGATGTCAACACGATCACCGACATCATATGGGTGCTTGACGAAAAGGAAGATGCAGGAACCGAGAAACTCTTGAGTAGTGGCAGCAAAAACGAAGGATAGAGACAATAGAGTTGTGCCGGCGGTTGTCAAGGTAGCAAGGAAACCGGTGTCTTGGAAAGCAACTAATCAAATGGTTAGAGAGTGTGTTTTGCCGCCGGAAATTAGAACTTACTGTAGGCAAAAATAACAATGATAAGGACAATGATGAGTAAAACCTGATCAAGCACACCAATGGCCTGACCAACATCTCTCATACTGTTTGCGATCGATTTTCGGTCACGACCAATATCCACTACCTTCATGATCATCTCATCGAGGGAGATATCACCATTTCCATCGTTGTCTAAAGCCTCGAAAATCTCTTCAGCTTCCATCTTACGACCAGCGCCAAGGACCTCCTCGAGATCCTCTACGTACAGAGAATCCTTGCCTTCAATGACAAAAGACATCCATAAACGTTTGGCCAATGCCTCGGAAGATTTAGTCTTCTCAAGCGCTTCGATAACGACGGAGTGAGCAGAATTTGGGTTGAAAACTTGCTTTCCAGTAATCTCAGACGCAATGTTTCCAAAGACTGAGGTAACTTTGTCACCAAAACGACCGATGTCTCCAATAATTTTCAATGGCGCATTTGAACCAGCTCTGTTATGACCCATTAGTCTTCTGTTCGTCTTTTGAAGCACGGCTTCAATGCTGTCACTAATAATGTAATCTTCTTCCACAAATTCGGGGCAATACATCGGAAACAAAGTTCGGGATGCTTCGTAGAGGAGGCCGAGCAAGTGGATGAGGTGTTTTGATTCTTTAATTCGTCCATCGAAAGATCGTCGATGGTAGTTGACACTGATCAATTGAACGATAAGTTTTTCAATCAAGAGTAAGATTGTAGCGATCAGTGTAGGTATTAGGACACGCTTCATCGTGTTGACCCATGGATCCATGGTACCGTCCCAGTTTTTGCCATCCTTATTAGTAATTCTGTTCAATTGCGGAGACGTCAAGGCCGTAAATGTAACCAAGCTCGTAATGGCCCACCCGACTAAGGATAATGGAATCTCCAAAGCTCTCAATATGGATGCATATTTGCGTACACCAGTGCTGACAACCCCGCACAAAAACATGAAGATGTATGGTATGGCTTTGGAACATAGCTTCGAAACCCAAATACTAAGCCAAATAATCTCAATCCAAGTGAAGAACAAGTACACCTTTAATTTTCCAATAGTGGCCTTTGGGTATAGAACGGCGAAAATGACGATTGGCGCGGCGAGGACAATACCAATAGGCACAACATAAAACATGTAGCGAGTAACCACCGAGAAATTGACGATCGTGTTGTAAAGTCTACCCAAGCCGTTGACTGCAATCTCTTCCCCGTTTGTTCCTCTTCGTGCAGGGTAAACTTTCCTTCTACCTGCGATTCCTTTCCTAAACCCTCCCTGCTTCTCATCATCTTTACCTGAATCATTCTCCGAACTCCCTCCTAATATTCCTTCTCCGGCTCTTCGTGCTCCGGTGGAGGAGGCTCCCGTTCGCACTTGTGTGAGGGGAATGTTGTCGGTCATATCGCTGCCGTCTATGGGCTGAAAGCCACGCCGCGAAAAATCAGTTGGTGATCGAGGGGATCGAAGTGACATTTAATCGAAGGGTAATATTTCGTGTCTTAAAAGGCGGATTCTGACACTCGCAGATCTTTCAAGGGATCTGAAATTGAAATTGAATAAGTGGCGGAGGGGATAAGATTTGTTGTGGAATGTTTCTCGTCTCAAATATAAAACGAGATTAGAAACTGAATATGATTTGTACAATTTGTGTAAAAGGTGAATATCAATGTAGAATCTCAGCAGACTTATTCAATTGATAAACTGCCAAACGAATGTAAGGAATCAATGGATGGTCGTCATTCGTACAACTCGCATCGAGCGTGTTGAGGGGTCTGATCAACAAGTTCGAAGACTAATCAGTAGCACTAGGTCGTGTATATTCTGCTAGTTCCAACAGAATAATAATAAATAGCATCAACCAACAATTTCGACAATGAAATTGAGGAAACAAAGTCCAAAGGTTGAAAGAAGAAGAATGAACGAGTGGTCGAAGAAAAGTTATTAAAAGAATGAAAAAGAGGTTTTCTTCATAATAGAAATTTGATTAGCGTGTGTTGACTTTTCTCTACCTTTCCATTTCTCTGAGATGTGAGATAATGAAAGATCTAAGAGCAGAAGCGGCACATACAAGGTAAAGATTGACACAAAAGAGAGGAAACTGGATGAGTCCTTGTGGAGAAGCTGAAGATGTAAATCCCGTCCCTTAAACAAAAGAAAAAAAGATCTAGAGGTCTATTTAGGTTAGTAAACACTTGTGTCATCCTTATAAATTTTTCCAAATACTGGGGTTTAACATTTTGATTGAAGGCATCGAACATTTGAAGGGGTCAAGAATGCAAGGTACCAAAAGCCCACCCATGGTCACCATAAGTTATAGCCAATAAGAGATTCTTATTAGTGGGCCACCACAGTTACCAAAAATACGAAACAACCAAGAAAAGATTCCAGGGTTTATAAGGATCCAACAAAATATCCAACCTATCATATTATATTCTATAGAATATAGAGTCTAGCTTGGGTATCCTCCGTATCCTCCTGAAAATAACAAGAAAAGATTGCGAAAATAGCTAATCGGGTAAAGTACCACCTGGCCTTACAAGTTTCATCAATGGTTTAAGGGGCTTCCTTGGTGATATTCTAGACTACATTAGCAACTCCGTATATGTACTGATGATCAGGAAACTAAAAAGAGGGGATTTTGCATGTGTAATTAGAAAGAATCGTTTGACTCAACAGGATCTTGGAGTTTGGGTGTTTTCGTATACTTCATCACTTACCTTCTGAATCATTATGAATCACAATTTTCCATCATGTCCAAGTTCCTCAATCCCCATTTATTTGCGATCGAACCTAACGAAACAAACTACTGAACAGTGCGGATCTCCAAATAGGTTACACAGCCTTTTCAATCAATCATGAATGGACTCGCGTCGATGATACACATTTTGGTAAGGAAAATGTGGGAAATAGGGAGATCCATCGACCAACTCAGCAACTAATTGCATAAATGACGACAGAGGATCCAATATTATTTTCATGATCTTTGGAAATGGTACTTTAGCATGTTGGATCGTAGAACCGAAACATATTATTCCTAGATCTGGTGTAATAATATACGGGGTACGCAGGTACATCAGTGGAAACGTTCCCCAAAGTATACTGGAGAAGAGGTTATCAAATTATGTTTCCATCATTTTGAAGATGCACTGCTATTGTGCGCTTCACCCCTCGTTCGTACATTGAATGAACAAAATTATATCCTGACTTTTCGTTATACCATGTGTAGAATAATTCCAGTAAATCAAAATCCATGCAGCCACCAGTGAGCTTCTGCTTCGGGATAAATCCTCATCATTAAAATAATCCTTCTAATCCAAGCCACCACATCAGTCGGCCTTCCAACACATGAACCTTCGAAATTCGACCTCTTCGACTTTTTCCACCTTCTCGACCTCTAACTTTCCATCTGTCCACTAACTGGCCACAACAATCGTCTACAACTCCAGGAAAATACATACCACCAACATCACTAGACCTTCCATTCCTCCATCCTCACCATCCCGTCTCGAGCCATCCAAACACATTGGATGCATAGGCAACGACATAAGATAAATCCACAACTCATCCGGTCTCGAGGTCTCGAACATGCAAGAACCTGGGTCGAAATTTTTCCGGCCGCGTAGATATTGATGTATGTTTACGGAGTATGCCGAAGCTTATGGAAGTGTAAAAAGAGTATCCACTCAAAACATATCTTTTAATAGAATTTTTCGTGTCCCGGAATAGGGTATCACGAACGGTGCCAAGTAATTCCGCTCCGCTCCTCCAAAATCTAGAATTCTTATCGATAGAGTCGTCATTGAAAAAGCCGAGGATAGTTAACAAATTTTGATACCATCATACACCACATAAATTAAACAAACCAACAACCAATTCAACCCAACCATACCCCAGACCCAAAATGAAACTCACCTGCGACCCAGTCCGCGCTAAAACTCTCATCTCAGCCTTTCAATCCGTCTCTGAGCGCGTCAGCAATGCCGCCGGAACAAGAAATGTGTGTTCATTGCCCCTCCTCTTCATAAATCCATATGTAACACGTGCTTTCTGTGTTTCCTCTCAACCATTATTTCTATGATTTATATTCGATTCATACCACATGCTACATACTACCACAAGAAAGCTAACATAAATTCAGGTAAGATTAGTAGCAGTATCTAAGCTCAAGCCAGCAACCGATATCCTAGCCCTTCATGAGCAGGCAAATGTAGAGCATTTCGGAGAGAATTATGCGCAGGAGTTGATGGAGAAAGCGGAGATTTTACCGAGGAACATCAAGTGGCATTTTATTGGGGGATTACAGAGTAGTATGTTGGTTTCTGTTTGCGTGGTTATGTGTTTTGTTGTGTTGGTTTGGGAAGAGAGTGCAGCGTTGAGATATGAAATGAGTCACATGATACTCTTTCAAATTAGACATTGGATGTTCTCTAAGCCCGAGTGGACTTCAGAGCTTTGTCTAGAGAACTTGAGGACTTTCCTCTCATTTCTTTCCGAGCAATCTCAAACTAACCCCGTCTAACAGATAAATGCAAACCCCTCGCCTCCACAATCTCCAACCTCTACCTCGTCTCCTCCGTCGACTCCCAAAAGAAAGCCTCCCAACTATCCATCGGACGTTCTCTCCTTCCCGTTCCCGCTGATTCATCCTCGCACCCTTCCCCACTAAACATTCACATTCAAGTCAACACGTCTGGCGAATCCTCCAAATCTGGCGTTACGCCCGGAAAAGAGACAACTGAATTGTGTAAATACGTTATTGAAGAATGTCCATTTCTGAAACTAGTGGGTTTAATGACTATTGGTGCGATAGCTAGAAGTCAGATGAAGGAAGGAGAAGAAAATGAAGATTTCATAGTTTTGCGTGAGGAGAGAGATAGAGTGGAGAAGGAGTTGGGGTTAGAGGGATTGGAATTGAGTATGGGTATGAGTGAGGATTTTGAAGAGGTGAGTTTTATTGATTAGATTCTTTGCTTCCTCACTTTTGCCTTCGATTGGAAGATAGGGAGCTGTCGTGTAAGACTTAGAACTAATGACTTTTAACAGGCAATTCGACAAGGCAGTGGAGAAGTCAGGGTCGGCAGTACGATATTTGGACAAAGACCTGCAAAGCAAGATTTCAAGGTTTTAGCTGAAGCTGAAGACGAGAAATTCTAGTGATATCATATACTGTCTAATCCAAGAATAATACGTTCTTATTCCCCTATATCTTATCAGTACCATACGACTCTTTTGGCTTCGTGCTCATCTTGAACACCAGCTACATGATTAGTTGGGGAACATGCGAGGATTGTACTAGTACTAGATCTTTGTAGCTTGGTGCAGCATTGAAGATGGTGTTGAAGCTATATGCAATGAATATAGATATCGATCGCTAGAGGCTCAATATGTTCCCATTTTAACATCACATTCGAATAGGTACTAGATGCACCGCATATACATATATATTTATTTCATCGACATATACTTCATCCGAATATAGTACATCACAATATCATGCAAACACTACTAACACATATCCAATTTCCAATGTCAATATCAAATATCCATTTAATTCATAAATTCATAGAGCCTAAACTTAGGCTCTCATTCCCATTCCCATCCCGTTTCCCTATCCAAAAGTCTTCCCCAAACCCACACAACCAAAAAAAAAACAAAAAAAACATCCCTCCCTCCAATCCACACCTATTCATCTCGCTCTCCCACCACTTCCACCTCTCCACTCAAACCAAATCCAAAATTTAACAACAACACTCCAAACACTCAAAACACGCCAACCCCGCACAAATCCCACAACACAATCCTCCATTCCCCTTTCCACCCCTCTGATGTACAGGTACGCTTCCTGCTGCGTGAGCACTAGCACTAGTACTTGTATCGGTTGAAGAATAGGAATCGTGGCTGTTGGTCCGCGAGGGTGACATTGTCATGTGGGGGTGTTGGGACTGTAGGATAGAGGGGTTAGTAGGGTTTTATTTTTATTTGTTTTCGGGGAAGGATGAGGGAGATGGAGATAGGGAAGGGAGAAAATAATTAACTAACAGGTTCTCTCATTTCGAATTCGTGTCCTTTGTTGTTGTATGTAGGAGCCGGTTGACGGATCATGGCGGGGTGAAGAGTAGTGCGGGGATTTGTGGACGCGTCGACCATATTTTAATGGTTTTTGGGGTTTTAATGAGATTTGATAGGTAGATATTTGAGGTAGGATGAAGATGAAGTGTGTGTAAGAGAGAGTTGTATAGAATTTATCGAGATTTGGGTTCAGTTTTGATTTGAAGATTTGTGAGGTTGAATTGATGGATGGATTGATGAGAGTAATATTGACGATAGAGGATATAAGATTACAACTCGGTAAATAAGTAAGCAAACCACAAATCACATTCACTCGGGTCACAAGCACTCTTATATACCATCCTTCTCATTCACAGCCTCACTGTTCCAGCGTACAGCGTGCAGCGTATAGCATATTAATTGAAGTATGTATATCCGGGATAAGGTTATACTATACTATACTATACTATACTATACTATACTATACTTTAATAATCATTCATCCATGGTTTATCCGCTAGATTGTACTGGTGATTGTACTGGTGATGTAAGCCTTTACGTGTAGATACGGGTATGTTGTGGTTGCTTGGTTGCTTGGCTGCTTGGCTTGGGTAATGTGATGGTTATCCTTGTTCTTTGGATTATGGGTAGGAGATATATGGGATGGAGGAGTGGAGGAGTTGATGAATGGGGTAAAATGGTTGAGATAGGTAAAATAGATAGGCTTGTGTATTGTTTGCTGGGGGTGAGGGAGGCTTACACTGGATGGAGAAGAGTAGATGTATATTAGATAATGTATTTGAAAGATTGAGTTATTGAGTCCGTCCATCAGGATCTCGAGTAAGTACCTACCTAGTAAAACATGAGATAAAATGGGGAGTAGTGATCATGCGAGGAAGCATCAGGGCGCAAGTTAGTGGGTTAGAAGCGAGTGGAGTGGAGTTGCAACCGTAGTTTTATTATGCCTTGCAGCCTCCCTGTTAGCATAAACACACTAAAAGCGGGAACGGAATATTGCAAAACAGCTTGCTTACGCAGACATTATCTTTTTTCGGTTTGGTTTGGATGAACTATCTATGCAACATAAATCATGAAATGAATATACTACGTACATAAATTGGTTTTCGTTTGAGATAAAACATTCTAAATATTCAAAAAATATTATTATTAAAATATTAAAATCACAGTGTACTTACTTCATGCTGCGCAAATATGTTATAGAGTAAGGTTACGGAGTACATACTCCATTGTGGAGAGCAGGCATCACGCTAGCTGCAGGGCTGAGCCGGATATGTCGGATTATCCGATTGATATCTGCAGCGGGAAAAGCGGGGATTGAGTTGAGATTTTTGGAGGGGGGATTGAGAGATGGATGAAGAGGAGGTTTGCAGTGTAGAATAGTGTTGAGGAATTAACTAGATAATACTGAAGAGCAAGGGATCGGTAGATAAGCTAGCCGAAAAATGATCTATAAGTACCTAGGTATTAGAGCTTGAATTTGAGCTGTAATAAAGTGGCTGTTGTCATATAACGGTTTTGCTTGGATATTATTCCTGTATCGTTTCTTGACGAGTAATTTTGACTTTTTGATTTATAAGCTTATCACACATGCTATGTTTTTGCTAGTAAGATTACATTATTTCTGGCTTGTTAGTTCGTCCATTATTGTATTACTACCTACATAGCTATCTGGTTGTTATTTTCATCAAACCATATGCTATGCCCGCGAATTCTTCAACTCATAACGAGTTTTCTCCCTGTCGATAATTTGAATTCCTCTTGCAGTCTACATCGATATTTATTGTATACCTCTTATCCAAGCCCATTTTGACACAATGCCTGATCTGAACGAGACCAGTGATTGGGGTAGTGTGAATTGGTAATATAATAGCTGATGTTAAAGTACTTTATATCATTTTAATATATTTAAATTATGATATTATATTCCTTTTAAAATAAATATTATTAAAAATATATCTATTAGAATTGATAGAATTTCAGTAGAATATAATTGACATTACTTTAATATTAATTATTTCAGAAGGAATATAATGAATTTCACTATTTCTATATATTATTAATTATATATATTCAAAAATATAATACACCTCATTATATTAAAATATTCAAGAGTTACCCTGTGTACTACTTCCATCACTGAATGAGACTAAGGACCGACGGATAATTTTACTTCTGTATTAAAAGTACTTTTTTAACGACGGAAAAGGCAAGATCACTGCGATATTATAGCAGGTCTTGTTGAATTTCATCTTTCGAAGAACATGATTACATCCTCTATAGTCTCCATCTGGAAAGCTGTGATTTCATATGCAGTGCTATTTGTCATGTGTTTGGGACCAGGTTGATCGATCAAGAAAATAGCGATTGTGAGTGAGCTGCTTAATCGAGGTGATGTTAGTCAATTGGGGGTGACAATGAGTACTTAGTTTTCTAGTGATAATAGACGGGGTAAAGAGAGTCAGGAAATGGTGTGAGTCTGGTGGATTGGGTAGATCACATGTATGATTTAGCTATGAACTGAATTCTAGGCAGTTAAAACTTAGAGGAACTCAACGGTCAGACTCATATTATTGGTTTCGTGGCTGTCGATGCAGAAACCTCACAATTGGTAAAAGACTTCTTGCAAATGATGGTTAAGTGTTCGCGAATGTGCTAGACAACCAGAGGTGCTCGGACAGAACGGATTGAATGTTCAATAGCGACTTGCAAAATGCTAACTCAGTCTTCTATTTGGCATTGGCGAAAAAAATCCCAAGGTGAATAGCCAAGGATGTGCTGCTCAATTGCTGCGTTTAATAAACAGTAGGTGTGTGGAATCTGGAAGAGAGTGAAAAACAAAGGAGGTCTGGAGGAGTAAGACTGAAAAAATGAGCGAATGTTTTGAAACGAGTCAACATCTTGAGAATCCATTTGAAGATCCGATTTTCATTCCACATATACAACATTCATTCTCTTACCAAAACTCGAAATGTGACTTGCAGGGCAACAGTAATGTAGCTATCCGTAAAAGTTTTCACACAGAGTTTTGAGCAGAATATTGTGGACATGCAACAGAAGGACTTTGTCCGTGAAATAAGAAGGAACATATACAGAATCGAGTGCTTAAATTGAGATGGATATTCATTAAATGTTGCAAAGCAAGAGAGTGAATGCTTTGTGTTTTTGTGAGATATGTTTAAATCGAACTCCTGCTTTCGGGAGGAATAAAATTGAATTAAACCATAACTGCTTCAGGCAACAGAGTGTCTGCAATAGTGTTGACAGTGAGAACGCTGGACAAGGGAATATCCAAACCACAGGTACCTTGGAAATTCAAGGATTTTATCGGACAGCCTTGTAGACTACTACTCACTTCGTAGGAAGATATGCGAAAAAATTGATATTGGGAAAAGGAGGTTCGAGGAAAATTTGTGTCTCCTGTACATTTCCATCTTCGCATTAATGTTTCATTCTACGTCTTAAGGTTCCCCTTCAGACGAACGACTACCGTCTGTAATGACACGATTCCTTTTCTTACGAAGCCCTCGTCCGAGGGTCCAAGTGTAGCCATCGAGTAAGCCACGAGATTCATTACTCTCCCTGTCCATCTGTCCCATGATGTGAGTAACAGTGAAAACAATCTGTGTTTTCAAGATGCGTTCATGAGATATCCCGCTGGGGAATGACCGAAATGGAGAAGCCTTTGTTCCTACATAGAAGGTGGTATCATTTAGCTTATTATTTTGTAATTGATGTAAAACACACTACCATTCTAGATTGAGAACTTATTCTTCAATACCATTTTATACTTGAAGCTTCAGTTATATAGAAGCGTATCATATATCACGCCAGTAAGCATGCGTTCATTGGCTTCTGTAGACATATGCAGGTAGCCAATAATCCTATCAAATATATCCAGGGTTAATCCTTTATGATTTTACCATGCAGGACATACGCAGATAAGGCCAGGATTTTGCCGCGTGGATGTACTTTTACCATTTTATTGTCAATAAAACTGTAGGGATATAACGATCCATGTGGTTGAAATGCAGACTAAATATATCTCTTACGTATCCTGAAGTATAAACATCCAATTCGTAGTCTTTTCGTGATCTGCCTTTCTTTCCCGGGTATTTTCCTCTGGATAGATGCATGAGACTTCATGCATCTGATTGGTTTTCGTGATAAGCTCTTAGTCCGTGTAACGGGCACTCCCGTGCTGTGCAACATATAGCCTCAACATTCTGCTCAATCATTCGTTGTGGAAATGATGAGAGACTTGGGCTGCATCGATCGATATTACTACTGCGCAACACATCTGTTCTAGAGCACCTTAGTACCATGAAACCTTGTTTCTAATTTCTGGTCCCAGTATGCCCATCCTTCTCGAAAAGAACTTTCTTCTGTTGAAGACGGTAAAAGGTATGTGAATTGAGATCTAAGTAGCTTCAATACATTTCACGTGACATCTTTCGCCAATTGCGGCTGCTGAGAAATTACTCCACCTAACTAGCGTCGATTGTCCCATAGAAGGGATCTTGGAAGTTGACCAACATTGGGAATATATATACCGAAATGATCCCACCTATTTGTAGTTTCTTGTTATCCTCTCCTTCCAAGGAATTCTATATGTGTTTACTATTTTCCTTAACAAGCGTTATTGATCTATCGGTTCGCCCACGATCCAACAATGAGATGAGATCCATCACGAATTCGAATCAAAGTCAAAAAAGTGAAACTGATTTGAATTGTTACTACCTGTATCATACTCCAAAAACGACCTGAAGCCTAGTGTCTTACTGTCACCTCGAAAGACATTGTCCCCTTGCAGGTGTAGCGCTCCCTGTTCCCGACTTTGCGTTGGTGTTGGAACCCTTTAAGATTCTTCCTTTGCAATTGCTTTCCACCTCACTCTTTTTTCTGGTATCTTACTAGGAACGCGTCCCTCCCCTCTTCATTTCAACATGTGTCGAGATAGTCGATTTAGAAGTAAATTGGTTGGAGTTATCTTCGAAAGCCAAGTGATGATAGAAGATGAAGAGAAGTCTTCGAGTTCGATATACTTCCAAGGAAAGCATGATAAAAATGGATTCGAGCATGGCACCGACTTTTATACCCATATTTTTGACGACTACTAAGATCGTCTGGGAATTGGGTGATCGCAATCCTGCGAACCCTATCAGCCCCGCCTTCTAAAGTTCCAGAAGCACCGAATACCATTTATTGGTAGCGAGTGTCGTCGCAATTTCTCCACAACAGTCTCACTAACATTCTCAGCTTTACAGAGCAATTTTGGACCTTCCAAGAATAGGACCTACATATATTGACGTCGTGCCGGTTTCTAAAACGTAGCAGAGGCGGAGGTTTAACTCAACAAAGCAAAAATGCGACACTGGAAATCCATTTGTCATATTATTGCGACAAACAGTATTCGCTATCTCTCAAGATCCTTCGACTTCGAGGCAGGCATGTGGGCTGCAACGACGACGACGGGGATGATGAAGAAGAAGAACATGATGATGGAAGGGCGAGAAGTCTGGGATAGGAAACAGAGCATCAGCGAAAAGAGACCTCTATCGAGAGTTTCGGAACCATCAAGGTATTGGTTATATTTCGAACTGCAAGATGTTCATTTTGATTTGAACACAATGCATATTTTTAACAACATAAAACTTACAGTCAAAGGGAATTTCGCGTCAAGGGCTTTCGCTTCCCTATACTAAATACCTACCAGGGATATGCGAAGGGAAGGAACCGACTTTACGGCGTGGGATTCCGTTCCGTGTAGTCGTACCTTCCCAGGTTTTAAATCGAAGATTTCTTCATTGTCTTTAATATCTTCCGAGTGAAAGGTTTTGATCACAGAAGAATGTCCGCTCTATTTCCATTTATTGTTCAGCATCTGCAAAGTCACATGTCAGAAGCAACGAGTTCGGATTCTTAATACTCTATTCAACTTATCATACGTCATTCGACAGATTCCTAAATGCCAATCCCACATGAAAATCCTCAATGCTATGGTCGGAGTATGATAACCCGCAGATCACTACATAGCTCGGTGCTTTATATCAAAATCCGCGATGGTTTATGGGACCGGGACGCATGTATAATTGTTTTTTGATAACCAGCAGCTGGATTACCACGAATTGCGGTACTGGATATCTCCATTCGAAAGCTGATGGGAACTCCCGATCAATGCTGTAAAGTCGAATCACATACCCTAGCGAGTTTTTTACCATTTATGTATGGACCTAACTGGTAATGCTTGCGACGGATATTACGGGACTTAGCCCAAGGTGCATTTAGGCTGTTTCCAGCCGGGTACCTACTTGAGCTCGGTGCTCGGCACGTGGCCCTCTCAAACATGTGCGGAAAGCATTTCTGCGCTGACAAAATATCGGAGCAATAGATTTGTGAAGGCACTGCCCGGGGCCAACTAACAACTAGATTCTGCGATGTTTGCCAGTTTTAGCGAGTGAATGCACAAGGAATGATCACACCGTTTTGGCAAAGCAAAGTCCAGTCGTTCCCGGAGCTCGGGTTGCCTGGGAGATCTCACTTGAGACAAGATCAACGACTTTGAGTACACCCCAAATACATATTGCAACGATGACCTCGGTAGCTTGCATTGAAACGGGGATTGGACCACGCGAGTCTCCTTTTTGAGTTCCTCTCGGGTAGACGGAAATTGATTTCAATGCGGCTGGGTCATGTACTGACTGGGAAGCTCTGTATTTTCAGCATCGCCTCGGAAGGCTACAATGCGTCAATTTCGAACAAAATCACAGGAGTGATAACAACTAGACTGAAAGCATACAGCTGATGCCTGATCCTTCGATGGAGATTGTAGTAACATGCATAATCGAAAGATGGTGCAGGATACATGTTAAACAACAAACAACATTCATTGGGCATTTCTTGCGAGTATTGAATTCTCAAAAAGAGCTCAACGTTATTCCCGTCCTTTATTACTTTGCACGAGTGGTTCATAGGAATGTCAAGGATCAGCACGAGTCAACCGAATAACAACTCTTTATTTCGTTACCCCTCGTACTGAAGCTGGAATTGGTTACGTTGCTCACGTCCTAATCTCAGAGCAGTTATTCAAGGTTTCAACAACTTGTACAGCATCGGGCAAATACGAGCCCTCTTGTGTTGGTATGTCAGGTACTAGACTATCAACTAATGACTTCATGGCATACATGGATATAGTATCTTAGCCCAAACCACGCTCGAGTTGACCCCGCGAAGCCAAGTGACCCGATGACACCAACACAAGAAATCCTCCTATCTGCCAGAACGTTACGTTGTCTTTCGGGCCACGTTAGCTCTCGAATGGGTCAGCACCATGACAAAGGTTCAAAGCTCTCTCGGTCGAACTCATGAACATGATCGGAGAAATCATCCGAATTCGTTAATGCCCCGATTCCCCCACCTTGGGTATCTTTAATGAGCCTTATACATGATACAACCAGCAATTGCTACCAATTCTGTGGGAAACCAGCAAGCCACCATCTTGGTTACTCACGGTTGGCGAAATCCACATCGCCTGTGCACGGGAAAATTTTTCGTTATGATTTGCTAAGCTTTTAAAAGGCTTCATCCTGCAGCCAGCTTCAGCTCCAGAGTATTGTTGAATGACATACACGTGTGCATAGCTATCCTATAAAGGTTTCTGACGCGGGAGCTTATGATGTATTCTGCACCATTATTGGGTGACTTTTAAGGATATCATTGTCCTCTAGCCATTAATGCAATGCACAAGTGTAGCATGATATATGCATGGCCGGATTGACTTGCGAGATCAGTTCCTCAGCTGTGGATAGCTTAATTGATCAATTATTTCTAGCGCTAATAAATATTCATGTCAAGCTATTGACGAAGTTGTATCAATCATCACGGATATCTAATTTTAGCTAGTACGCATTCAAGCTTGCTAAATGCTGTTGAAATCACAATATCAGTGAAAACTTGTGCAGAAGAACAAGCGCCGCCGGAAGGCTTTGTGTAGGTAGATATATTCCCGAAGCAAATTTTAGAGATGCGGCAAGCCCATGTCGAATCTCGGTCTGCTGATAGATACGGTGACATTGAAAACAGTGGCCGATAATCCTGCAAAATGGACCAAAAATGTTGCGAACAACCACACAACCTTTTAGGCAAGTGCCAAAATATCTTATTGGATGGATATGGGATGATGAACCATGATTACACGACTTAGGACCATAGACCATGAAATTATGAGTTTATTGAAGGACAAAATATCATGTTACCAATTTTGGGCAAATGGTCTCTTAGAAGTTAATCAGGTCTTTAGCGTGGGAGAAAAAAAAAGATGTTGTGGAATCAAAAATGGATCCATCTTTTATTATTTTTTTGGCGGTTTTAAATGAACAGGGTCAGCTTCAAGCGTGGAACCACATTCAATGGGGACTATGGAACAAGTGGGACGGATTATAATCCTTGGTGGAACTCTTGCGAACACGCACTTTTGAACTTTCCATGCACATCATCTTTTTCAACTTTCTTAATTTCCAATATCCAATTTCCAGAGCCATGTCGGGGTCCTAGCTTGTAAAGTTCAACATGGGCAAGAATAAATGCTCACTTCGGATATATCCATCGTAAATTAAAGCAATTGTAGTTCACAATTTTAGTACCGGATCCTCCGAATAGTTTCCACACATTCTTACATTTTTGCATGGCCTTGAAAAGTTTACCACAGGTCCCATGTTCCTCGAGTCGTCGCTAGAACATTTCAGAACATTCAGCGAATGTTCCTTCTCGCTTCAAGCCCCACTTCTGATTTTGTTATGCCCAACGAAGAGGTTATTTCCTATCAAACTTTACGCAATGAGGTAGGTCCCCTAGGGCCCTAAACCTATCTAGTATATGTGCGAAGTTTTAGTCCCATGCCTGCAGGTAACTAGGTAACGGATTATAGTGTCTAATTGAGGTCCCTTCTCAAATCAAAGGCTTTGCTGTACTGTTGTCGTATTCTCTACAATGGTCTAATGTCGTTCGTCTTGTCCTTTCATCCCGTCCTGGACTTGTTCACTTGGCTTAAAGCAAGGATGTTTCAACTCCTTCGCATTAATGCCATCTTAGCTATTCCTAGTCGCGCTACGATTCCAATGTGTGTCACGGGCCGTTGCGTCTAAGGGGTCATACAAGCTTCGTCATTATCATGAGTCCGTTTTGTTACGGCGGAAACTTTATCTCCTACTGGTTACCATGTTCTGGAACTCCCATATGCACAATCCCTGTAGTAATTGACCCCACAATGCTTTGCTAAGTTGCTGGGCCTCTCAGTTCTCCATTATCCCATGTTCATCTTACCCTTGGATGATCAGCAACCACTACCATGTCACACCATCGTGGGTCTACACCGCTTGCTAATGTGTTATTACTGCATTACAGTACTGATAATCTCCAATCTGACAGAGAGCAAATAGTAAGCTACACGACAACCGTTGAGCTCCGCATTTTAAAAACGGTTGTTATTGGCATCGCTCTAACGCGTTTTGCTACCCTACCCTCATCGCAGATAGATTTAATGTTTCTTCAACCGAGGATATCCCAAGCATCAAGTACTTAATTTGTCGAAGGTCCGAGAGGCTCTCCTCCCCTTCTCACATATTTATATCAGTTCTTCATCTTCACCTCGACATACTCATCACACTTCATCCCTTTTACCATTCATCACAACATAGCTACAATATAAACTCAACACACTTAACATATTCATTATGGCACCTAGTCGACTTACAGAAGAGGATGATGTAGCTGTCCCCGAGATCAGTTACGACATTAACCTGCCATATAACCATGTATCCGATGAATACGACCAGAGCTCAAAGCGACGAACAGAGTTTCCAAGTTACCTTCCATCGGTAAGTGTTTAGGCCCAATTCCTTAACATCAGTCAGCCACTAACAACCACAAAGTGGGAAGACGATGTCTGGTTCGACGAAATACCGCACTTCAAGTACTATGACCCAGCTCTGCGGGCCGATAAGTCCAAGCCAAACCTTTTTAATGGTGGTGTTAAAGCCAAACACATCACACCTAAAATGGGAACCATTTTGACTGGCGTAAAATTAGAGGAGCTCTCTGATGAAGGCAAAGACGAGCTTGCTCTTTTGATAACCGAACGAAAAATTGTTGTACTCCGTGAACAATCAGACTTCCTTCACTCCGGACCTCAATTCCAACAAGACTTCATGTCGTATTTTGGACCTTTGAGCATCCAGCCTGTATCTGGTTCCGTCAAGGGACACCCTCCTTTCCATGTTATTCATCGCGACCACAACGAGGAAGAAATCGCAAATTTCTTCCAGAAAAAGTTGACCTCAACACTCTGGCATCATGATGTCAGCTACGAAAAGCAGCCACCTGGATATATTATGCTTGGCAGTAAGTTTCAAACATAGCTACAGAAACCGAGAAAATCTAACACACAACCAGTATTAGCATGTCCCGATGTTGGTGGTGACACCGTCTTTGCCGATACAGTGGAAGCCTACAAACGCCTTTCACCTACATTTCGCGCCATGATTCAGGACTTGAAGGCGACTCATTCGTCACAGAAGATGATCGGTTATGCCCGTGCTGCACGAGGAACCGTCCGAACCGACCCGATCGATTCCCTGCACCCTATCGTTCGCGTACATCCCGTCTCGGGCGAAAAGGCCCTTTATCTCAACTCGGAGTTTTTAACCGATATTGTCGGGCTCAAGGATGGAGAGAGAGAGATGCTTATGAAATTCTTGGTCGATCATGTTTGTATGGGTCATGATTTCCAAGCTAGAGTAGGATGGGAAAAACACTCAGTGGTTATGTTTGATGGAAGAAGCACTCTTCGTACGTTTTTATCTTTCTTACCATTCTTTTCACATGCAAGTTCTAACGAATAATCTAGACACCGCGACCGTAGACTATGATTCCCGTATCCAAGCGCGCCACCTGTTCCGCTTGGCAGCCATGACGGAAAAACCCATCTCGGTCGCTGAATGGGAAGCCCATCTCCATGATGACAAATCTTCCGAGACGTCGGAATCTTCAAATTCGAGCGTGAGCTCGGATTAAGGGATGGGACGTGAGATGAGACGAAAAGTTTTTGTGTGATTATTTTTTTTTCATTGCAAGCAAGCGGGGATACCAATACCAAAACGTTTTGATTTTCTTTGCTATCTCATTTTTATTTCTTGTTTTTATTTTTATCTCTTTTTGGGGTTCAGCTATAGAGGTTTTCTTTCTTGTCACGATGTATACCGGGATAAAAATAATTTCCTTTCGCATTCTTGGGGTTTTTGGGGCAGGGTTTTTGGGGGTTGATGATATGTTGGGGTTCCTTCTACGTACTGTTACTGGATTGTACTGTGCGGGCGATCTGGCTTGGAGTTCGTTTACTTTTAGGCTTTCTTGTCCACTAATGATTTTGTTCATGAAAAGATTTACAATATCATATTAGTACGATTGAAAGCCAAACTCGAATTCAGATCCGAAACCTCAAAATATACACATATTTTCTTAATATTTATGGTATTTACATTATTGCGATTTGTTGCGATTTTTTGATTATTTTTACTTTTATTTTTTGGTGTCCATTTCAATCAATTGGTTGCCTTGGTGGTCAATTAATTGAGTTATATCTCGAAAGTTTCAGAGCGAGCGAGCTAGCTAGCTTGCTACCTCGTTAAGATCTTACGAAACGTGGAAAAGCAGGTATGGGGTTACTTTTACGTATACAAAGGTTCTTTCTTTCACGATTATGTATGATAATGTGATAGATGGATTGATTACCAGTATATTCGGCTTACGGAATGGGAAAGGAAGGAAAGCAAGGGAAGATAGGTTCTACAGCATGTGTTTGATGGCTTGTGTTAGACGGGTGCACTGCAGATTGCATGCTTAGCCTCACGTCAGAAGGTGCTAGGTTTATCGTGGACCATTGAAATGGGGTACCGCTTTTTGGGCGCTTTTGGTTTCGTTGGCTATTTGATGGGGAAGTGGGCGAAAGATGGGATTTTGGGAGAATTTTTGGGGGAATTTTTGAATTCTTTTTTTTAGTGTTGTGTTTTTTTTTGGGGGTATGGGGGTTGATTAGTGTTGGTTGATGGTGATGGCTGGAATTGCATTGGGGGTTTGGTAGAACTATGTGTATGCGTATGCGCTTTTGATGGCTGCAGCCTATGGTATGTATGATGTGTGCCTGTGCATGCGTTTTTCTATGCATATGTATGTATGTGCGAGCGTGGATGAGCGATGAACAGGAGGGATAGTTGATTTATTGGGTAAATAGGGGTCTCATGATGGATGGGGTTTGAAGTTCAAATATTAAAGATTGATGATGTAGGGTTTTGTTTTATGTTTGCGAATCGTATTGTGATGCCAGCTGGTATGGCTTTTTATGGGGAAGTCTGGTAAGTAGGTTGATAAGTGCTGGGTAGGAACGGGGATGGTTGAATCAGGTACGGAAGCTACGGAGGTCACAAAGGAAAGACGATGATGGGGTGATTGGGGTTAGAACTAACTACAGACAGTTATCGCATGCTTCTTCTAGAGATTATAGCTAGCTAGCTGGCTGGCTGATCATACATACTAATTTGATTCCGTCATGAAATTTAATAGTTGTTTGATATTGATAATAAAAGAAAAGGCCAGCCAATAATACACACTACCTAGCTACGATTCCAACATTCTGCATACATGCATGCATCACCAAGGGCTCCCAAAAACTCGCATTCAAACTGACAGCGGCGTTAAGACCGATCGACAAAAAAACGGTATTGGCATTGTCTTCGCATTGGCCATTGGCATATTCATCTAATGCCACGCGATATATTTGCTGATCAATATGATGATGAATATGATAATATCTCTTTACTGTGATTTTGGATCTAGATGCTTGGTGTGACACTTACTTCGCTCGCTCAATCTAGCTTTGCATGTACGATGGAGAGATCATGTGTATGTATATATGTTTGTTGTTTATTTATATGATTATTAATTATAACCGATTTCTTGATTTAATTAAGTAGTCTAACTGACAGGTTGTCAAACTTCCAGATTATGCACAATATTAACGTGCATTTATTTATTTATTTACACAAGGCGAAGCGCATCCATCTGATTTTCCAATTTATTTCTCCTTGGCTAGATAGCGGGTTCTATTATTCTTATTATTAATATACTTTTGACATGATACATACATACTCCGTACATATATACATATGCATAAGTATAAATACCAAGTCCCAAACACACCGAAAACCAGATCGCTCGGAATATTTCGTCACCGTCTTACCTCGTACCCAAGTCTTACCAAGTGGAACGAAATTGACCCGACCGATGCACAATACTACCTCACATCACTTCAAACTTTCCATCACATCACATCACATCACAAAAACTCCGTAGCTCTACTCCGTATTTCCAGGTTCTATAATTATCAATGCCTGCCTGCCCTAGTCAAATTGACTTATAATACTAATCATAATGATAATTATACAAGGTATCTGAAGCCTTATTTACTAACTAGGTAAGATCATGTATATGTGTATGTATTAAGAATTCCTCGACCTCGTACTCCGTTCGTACTTTAGATGAATGGTGAGTATTACTAATTTAAACGTTCAAGAGAATCAACGAATGGACAAAGATTTAATTTAAAGAAAGGATGATGAGTGGAGATAGACCTCTACCTCGTAGAATGCTTGCTCCGAGTCCTGGGGGATTGATTGTTATTATAAATACCTAGGTATACATATCTATAATCTCTAAGAGTACGAGTAATACTTAGTATCATTAATCATAACTACACCGTTATTTCCATTTTCATCATACAAAAACCTAAAATGTACACCCTTAATTTACCGCTGGACTGGAAATTTGATGGATCCCCAGCCTGTAGTACCTAGCCTGTAATCTATTTCAAGTAAGACTTACCTGGTAACCTTATGTATTTATGTACCTAGATTCTTGATACCCTAATACCTACCCTGATTAATACCCTGAAGTGTGTAAACGGGTAGGGCGAGTATGTGATGCTGTATATAAACTAGTTAATGTAATACTATATAATTTCTAGATATCATTCATTGTATACTAAACGAAATTATATTAAAATTAACAATTTTTCTACTTTTTAAATTCTTATTATATAAATACAATCTAATATAAATCTTTTAAAGTTTATATTTATTTCAATTAATTATTTTTAATTTGAATTTTATATATTTAAAATTAAAAATTAATATTTATATAAAGAAATTTAAAAATCAAAAATCCAATTAATATAACATTCAAATAAAAATAAAATAAAATAAAAAACTTTTTTTAAAAGAAATTATATAAATATATTTTAAAAAGTTTTAAAGAATATTATTAAATACAAATTTTTTATTAATTTTTTAAAAATTTCTTTCAGATACTAAAAAAAAATATATTAAATTTCTTTATGAAAATAATA
>NW_001820835.1:945353-948802 GCF_000146945.2 Sclerotinia sclerotiorum 1980 UF-70 | reverse complement strand
TTGAATGGTAAAATTGGATACCCCAATGGCTTTTGCCTTGCCGGCTCGGTAAAAGTTCTTCGAATTTACGCCAGATGGGTTCCAAGTTGTTAGTGATGTCTTTCCGGATGATGTACTACTCAAAGTTATTGATTTAGCCAAGAT
This sequence comes from Sclerotinia sclerotiorum 1980 UF-70, assembly GCF_000146945.2. Lineage (NCBI taxonomy): Eukaryota > Fungi > Ascomycota > Leotiomycetes > Helotiales > Sclerotiniaceae > Sclerotinia > Sclerotinia sclerotiorum. Next base: position 948,658 of record NW_001820835.1, on the reverse strand, counting down.
GGAAATTTTGATGTCAATTGATGGATCATACCTTTCCATCATCTCCGAGCTTAACCTCATAGTCGTCGGTTCTCTCGGCCGCGAAAGGCCAATGCATCAAGAAAGAATCCACATAATCAAGACCAAGTTTCTCTAAACTATAATTTAGACTCCACTCGACATCTTCGGGGGAACCGCATAGATGAGGCCACACTTTAGTTGTGATGAAGATATCTGAACGTTTGACACTTGGGTTGTTGGACAAGAATTCCCGCAAGCCTGACCCAACCTCTTCCTCATTTTTGTAACTGCATTGTGTTAGTTTCAGATTTCCAAACTCTAATACCAAATGAAGATTCCCAATACTTTGGCACCCCATCACCAAGGGTTACGTTACAAGATTAGTGGATCCAAGGAAGGGATTAGCCCGGGAGATTCCCATAAGACAGCTAAGAAGAAGGGATAAACATGAGACATAGGGGTTGAACTTACTACCAAGCACAATCAAGATGACGATAACCTGATTGTAGAGCCCAAAGAACAGCATCGTGGCATTTTCCTGGAGATCCTTCGCTTTGGAAAGTACCAAATCCTAACGCTGGTATTGTGGCTCCATTGTTCAATTTCAAAATAGGGATTGACATGATGATGATGATGATGATGATGGATTTTAACAATTTCTTAAATCGAGGAATAAATATTCGTATGGAGCTAGTGTGAGAAGGGAAATGATTTCTGAGCTTGGAAGCTATCGCGATATTTCGGAGGTCAAAGAAAATGCACCGAGGAATCTGTGTACATGTGTTGAGTTAAGGCCACGGTCATGAAAGGGACTCTTCGATAGAGAATGTTGAAACTTGGAACTCGGAACTTGGAGGTCACAAATAAAGTGAAGAAAACGTGGCCGGATGGAAATTGTGGAATCTGAATAATCTGAATAATCTGAATCCGAATGTGGAATAGAATCTGGATTTGATGGCTATAATTGTGGTAGTATAGCAAGATGTATCATGTCTGAAAGTATATTTTGATTTTGGTTTTAGTTTTGATTTTGATTTGATTTTAGTTTTGATTTTGATTTGATTTTAGTCTTGATTGTGGGTTCTGTTGGTTCTTCTGGTTACTCTTTCCCATGTGAAACGTGGTAAGTGCAATCAATCAATACTAGTTTGTATGGGCCGTACCGAATTTCAAAGAGTGGTGGGTCATCCTTGACATCTGTCGTTACACAAACCAAAACAAATCCAAAATCCAAAATCCAAAATCCAAAATTCAAAATTCAAAATCTAAAATCCAAAAATGCAATGATTTTTCTTTTCATACAAGGATTCTCGTGGGGGTCTTTGGGTCTTCTGGAAACAGATGAACCTTCCTCGATTGAGTTAAAAGGGTTCATTACACTTTTAAACTTTGATATAATTAGACCTAGTCGTGCGTCTGTTAGCTTCCTCAAGCCTCACTCACATGCGGAGTACTTGCTACTCATGGTTAAGAAAGGCTCAATGTCCCGAATTTGTGCCCAATATCATGTAGTAAAACTGTTAGAGGGCCCAAGTAGAGGGGTCGTGGATAGTTGAAATGATTGGCCATCACCTTGTATCACTTGACTAGTTGGAATCGCACTCATTGTTCATGTAAATGAATGCCTGCTCGACGCTCGTACGTACTGACCCCGCTTGTATCACCTTGCGGCCCGAGCCGCGCTAGATGGGACAGAAGTGGAGGAAGTCGAGGGAGTATTCTTCCTGATGCATGTTGTATATCAAACAATATGCGCACTGCAGTTAGAAAGATAGATACGATATTTTGATGCTTTCACCCTGCATGTAATTTACTTAGCTCTGTTTCGAGTCAGTTAAAGCAGGATATGATCCCCCTCAATATGAGATTCTGTTCGTTGTTGCCTCTTATCTGATTTGTATGCAGAGATTCGGAGTTGGATTTGAGCAATTAGTGCTGCCTGTATGACACGAAGCAGAACAATGACGCTAGATTGTGTAATTTGGAGTCGGTCATGTACAGTTTCTGCAGCTGCAGTGCAATGCAGAGGTAGTTCCCACAGGTAATGATGCATTTCTTCCTTATACGCCAACTGCATTGTTAACCCCATGGAACTGACGCATCCGAGGGATATTTCCTGTCTTTTCCAACACTCATGTCTCTTCGCTCCATCTCTTCTTTCCCAACAACAAATGCGCCACCAACAGTTAGTAATCCACTACTCACCTTAACCAACATTACACCACCCATATGGGGTCAAAACCTCCTTCAGACCCTGGAGGGCAGCATAGAATCTTCCATTTTCACATGAAAAACAGCCTATCTACTACCCGCAAGTGAATACCGCACTCTCTGAAACTCATTCCTCCCTCTCTCCGTCTACTTCCGGTCCATGTTTCCTCGTTAGAATGGTTTGACAATTCATCCAAGAGTCAAACTTCGTGCGTGCATGCAACCCTTAAGCTATGAAGTCTAATCCTTCGCGGGTCCACGAAAGAAATGTTCGTTCATTCGCTAAATGGTCCCGAGCTGCAATGCCTTTTTTCCCTAGCGGTTTGTTGACTGAAGGAAAGGCATGCATGAGTTTAGACATTCCCACTGCACTCTACCTCCTACTTCTTGAATTACTGCTTAGAGCCTAGCTGGAATGGCAAAGGTAATATATGTAACAAGTAGTCGACAAAATAAGCGAATGGATTCAAAATAATGGTTCTGAGCTAACATATATCACGCCCTAAAATATTAATATTTAACAGTAATAAATGCCCTAAAAGTATATATTTCCCAAGGGGATAAAACATTAAAACCTAAGCTAGACCAATCCCACAGCCATATTTCAGAATAATCCAAAATCCAAAATCAGATCTAACGGAATGGAGATGAAACGACGAATAGACATTTACTATTCTGAGAAATGATCAGAGAGTGCTTAGATGGTAACTCTGAGTAATTAATACCTACCTAGCGATCTGATCTGATAACAACTTCTTTAATTCGACGACTAGCTTCAGAAAGTATTTAAAATTCATTTGAGGGTGTTTCAGCATATAGTAACATCCAAACTTTTGCGGGAAGAAACTCTTTGCGTTGTATCAGCCAGATAACATTGATCTATTTCATGCATTAGCAGAAGGAAATACTCAATGTTTCTTTCAGATATTCTGGCAAACTTCATGGTATTACCTTATTTTTTATCTTTATTTTTCTCTTTATCCTGATATATAGCAAAACTAAAAATCCCATCCAAACTTACATATATGATAATTAAGCCATGCTACCTCGAACATATAAATTCCCTCTTCACCATATCATCAATTCTCTTCCCG
>NW_001820835.1:922500-944590 GCF_000146945.2 Sclerotinia sclerotiorum 1980 UF-70 | reverse complement strand
ACACCACCACCATCTTATCCATCCATTCATCAACCAACTTAGTTAGCTCTTGAATGGAAAAATGAAATAAAAGAAAACGCCTGGGCCATGCATAATACTGTAAGTTATAAGAATGTCATCAATCATCGCTTCGCATTTATCGTTGCGTCATAAGTATCTCTTTCTCCTCCTTTCCGGATACGTATGATGCTCAACCCTTTACAAACCTCTCTATCACGAAAGATCAAAACCAGCCCCTGCATTGATTGCATACAACAACTTCTCTTTCAGCTTCTCCTTACTTTGATACCTCGGCAATTTCAACAGATTAACACACGTACTCGCACTTGGCAGTCGCTTCTCATCCAAACTACCATCCCTGATACTAAACCGTGGAACCAACGATGAGAATCCCAATAAGGGTGCTCTTGGCGTGCTCGTCACATACTTGAGTACTTTTCTCCTATCCTCATCTTCGAACTCTTTCATAACTTGCCAAAACATCATGACAGTTGGGTGTTCAAGTCCATCATCTCCAATCTCATATACACCGCCATATCTTGTGTTTCTACGTAAATCATCAATGTTGATCTCGGATGTTTCGCCGGAAATTAGAGTTTGAAGTTCGACTTGGTTAAACATGCTTAACCATGAAGGATTTATGATTTGGCCGAGACCGCGAAGGAAAGCTTGGGTAAGTTCGTAAGGTTGAATATGGAGACGGTGGCGAACGACGTATGCAATGTAGAGGAGACGATTTTCATTTGTAACAGGAATATTGGAGCCATTTGGCATAAGATCCCGGGTGATAATTTTAGGACGGCCACCCGGTATGTGGCTGGGAATGGTGTCGGTTATGGTGAAGTCGAGCGAGAAGTCTTCGACATTTCCAGGATAATTTTTGAGTTTTAATAGCCCTTGATATAATCCTTCGTCAAGGTCACGTAAATCGTTGAGATTGCCACGGCTTGTTGCTTCTGAACCAGAAAATGCAGCAGACCATTTGAGAAGGAAAAATCCAGCAAAATTGATATCGACAAGAATTCCCTCATACAAACACTTCCCTACTATGCGACCTAAGAATTGCATGCGATTGCGCAGCTGTGCGCTATGTGCCTTCCAATCAGGGTTGGTCTCGGTGATCCCATTCGATCTCAAAAATTCATAATCTTGTTCAGTCGCTGTTGGATTGGGGTAGAGTAGATTTTGATCATTCGTCACAAAAAGGGATGTGCGACTACCATAGCCTAGAGGGCCGCGAAATGCTTCATTTGTTGCACTGGTAAGAAACTCTTTCGTCACTCCACCGCCATCAATACCAGCCTCAGCAGTACCGAAGCTGTCAATAAACGTGATCTGAATTGGTTCCTTAAGACCTTCTGACAGCGGGTAGAAGGCCTCAAAAGCATCTTCAAAAACGCTTTCTCGACGAATCCGTGCATAATGCCTGCCAAGAACTAATCGTGCAGCATGCAGAGTATGTGACATATCTTCCATTCGCATTCGCCATAAATCTGGATCAACGACACCTGCTCGTCTCTTGAGTTGATCCAACATGACGAACTGACGAAATATCTCAACACGAGTTTCAAAAGGGATAACAAATGGCATATTTTCTAACACCTCAATTCTTGGTCCAACGGTGGCCATGAGTTTGCGTTTATAGATTTTTCGCTGCTGCCGACTGAAATTCTCCTGCTGTATCATCAGATGCGGTCGAGTCAGACGCCTTATATTGATGCTCTGGACACGCCCAAACTCTTCTGCGTCTTCATCAATCTCGTCTTCAGTACCTTCACCGTCTACAACTTCTTGTCGTCTTTCTTGCTCCTTAATAACATCAACAATAAAGCCTTTCATGTCAAAACGTGTCGTCATGAGCCAATGATCTTTTGGCAAAAATTGTCGTCTCGAATCTCGTTCATAGATCATTCGCATGACCCCGATAACAATTGTCCTCATATAGTAGAACGTCATGCCCGAAATTCCGGCGAATGGCCAACTTGAGTTACTTGTCGTTGACCCCTCGTCAAGGCCCTCTCGCTCCTTTCCAGATTGATTGTTGATGCTGATATAGGTGCTTGAAACATCTTCCATACCGGGCTTATCATCAGTAGAAAGTTCTGCAGCATTATAATAAGTAGTGAATGAGATGTTCTTCAGGAAAAGGGTGAGTTTCTCGACAGATTCCAATGGCAGGGCACTCCCTCGAATCTTGGAAACAGTTCCACTTGCTTGACTTGACTCCATGCTGCCGCCGAGGAAGTCCTCATCGTCTATGAATTTTAGGACAAATGTATAAAGTTCTAGGAAAAGAAGAATGGTTCTCCATTCTCGATTTCTTGACAAAACTTCTTGAGATGGTTCATTACTGTGTTGCTTTTGATATCGAAGAATTTCTAACGCAGCCTTCGAATCCGCCACGATAGCTTTGAAGGTGCTCGTTGAGCTCATTGCCTGCCAAAAGAACTTGAGAGCCAGCACCTGGTCACCATTTGAAGCTGTCATAGAGCTAGAACAAAGCCACATTCTAATTTCATCCGCACGATGTGGGAAGATTCTCAACAGTGTAAGAGCATAACTCGCCAAGAAGCTTGCATCCTCCTGGCCCGTTGTCGACCTTTTGGCATAATCGCTGATGCCAAGTTATTAGCGAAGATCAAAAGAAAAAATGTACTCGACTTACATGTTAAATCTCTCCAGTAGTCCTACTATTGAAGCTTTATTTACTAAAGACATCAACTGACTACTGATGAATGTGGGCAAGTTCCGTACAAGATGGATTCCCGTTTCTTCGCTTTCATTTTTTTGAGAAGTATTAGATATTGGTTCAACGCCATCGATCTTGCCAATAATATCGACTGAGCACGCCGTTAGCTGGAGAGATAAGGCTCTCAATAGCTCAACTTCCTGTTCACGATGCTCTCGCATATGATATGTTGCAATGAAGTGAGCAAGCAGCCATAGCTTTGCCTCTGGATTTGACTGCGAGGAAGAGATGTTTGAATAGTCACGGACTATAGCTGTAGCTAGGAGATTGCCGCTCATCTTAGATGCGAGTCCTTGTAAATCTCCCAGTCTAGTCTCCAAATTTGGAGTGGTAAGGAACTGAAATGCCATGGCTGAATAGATATCTAGTGACATTGAAACTATATTGGATCAGTAACTAGGTATGACAGGTTCACATGGGGCAGGGGAGACATACTGGACGAATCTGCTGGCGTCAAAGGAGGCTCTTCAAGAGGAAAGAGTACTGCCGAGACAAGCTCTGCACGACGTCCATCAGTGATACTGCTGTTGACCACTGCAGCTGACAGAAAGTTGTAATAAGGAATTGAAATATGTGAGAGTATATCTCTTCTGTACACTAGTATATTCAACAGTAACTTGAATAGGGCTGTGTCGTAGCTGGGTAAGGAACTATTGAAGAGGTTAGAAGTTGTTCAAGAATAAACATATGTGAGTAAGCGTACCGCATGACCGCGCTGAGTATGAGCTTTGCTAGTTTCGGCAAATAAGGTTGATACTCTGCTTGACCTATAAGTTCGGCATTATTATTAATAACCAACTTTCTACCAAGTGCCGTCAATTGTGCTATATCATCCTCCCGATCGGGGCTGCAAAATGCAAACAACAACTGTAGTTGCTCAACCGTGATGGGCGCATCGGGCCCTTCTTCCTGAGAAGTGTAGGACAAATGGTATTGTCGTCTTCGTGCATCGGCAAGCTCGGTTCTGACTTTATGACCCCTCCATACCCTCTGGATTTTCTTCGAAGCGTTGAGCCTCTCTCTTTCTTTCTGACGCTGTTCTCTCTCTTGTTGCGCATGTGCCAATGTCTTCTGAGCAGCGGAAGCGGAAGAATTCCAGGAGCTGGCAGCGAATGGATTTGGATTTTGGCCGGAAAGATTGACTTGTCTTGGTTTACGAGAACTCCCACTGAATGTTTGGAACATTTCGGAACTGTGATAATAAGGGAATTATCTATCACTTCTTGAAGGATTCTTCTTTGTCTTGCACCGTAAATGGCAGTATCATGGGCAAAGCAGCATACCGAAGCTCTATGGGTGATCCAAGATAGACCGATCGAAGACTGAGATTAATGATTGTCGCAGACGGATATATTCGGAGTAGGTTGATGATAGCAGTATTATTACTATCAAGGACTGGGAAAGTAGTAGAATGAGACAGTTGAGGTGACTTCGTTCAAGAAGCTTCTATGAGATTCGCTCTTTTCGATTTTTAAGGTAGGTTTTGAAGGCAAAAGTAACAAAGTAATATCATACATTCATTCATTCATTTACAGCCTCTCTGTCCCTCGGATTACGTTGGTAGCAGCCTCACTAAATGACGCCGCTTTTGATAACTCAAATGCTCCGATAAACTGCCCATTACTTTGCCTTACAAATCAAATTCGGTGGAATGGAATGGATCACCTAGAAAGAAGTTGATTGTCTTAACGTGGTTTATCAGGACCCTGTACATATCAGGACCCTGTACACTTTTACCTCAATTATCACCCTTCAACTTCAACACGCGATTTATCAATATTTAATTATGCAAACTACTTCAAAAGAAGCTCGAATCAATTTAGCTATTGAGGCTATTCGTACATCTCAAAATTTGAGTATTCGGAAAGCTGCAAAACTCTATAATATACCTCATACTACCCTTACTTCTAGAATGAATGGAATTCTGCCTCTTACTGAACGTCGACCAGCAAATCATAAAATGACAGAATTGGAGGAGAAATCGCTTCTTCAATATATATTGGATATGGATGAAAGAGGGTTTAGTCCTCGAATAAGTGATGTGGAAGATATGGCGAATTATATACTCAAAACGCGGGGTGCGAAGAAGGTTGGAAAGCTCTGGGCTCATCGTTTTGTGAAACGACATACAGAATTAAAGACGCGTTTTAATCGCGTTTATAACTTTCAAAGAGCTCCCTGCGAAGATTCAGAGCTTATTGAAAGATGGTTTCGATTGGTATCGAATATGCGGGCCAAATATGGTATTCTGGACTGCGATTTCTACAACTTCGATGAGACAGGCTTTATGATGGGACAAATATCACCACATATAGTAGTTACTAAAGCTGATCGATGTGGAAAAAGCAAAGCTATACAACCAGGCAATCGAGAATGGGCTACAGCGATTATTTGTGTTGATGGAGAAGGTCACAATATACCTCCGTTTTTGATAGTAAAAGGCGAATACCATCTTTCAAATTGGTATACCGAAGGTGATTTACCATACGATTGGCTTATTAAACCTACTATCAATGGATGGACAGATAATGAGACAGGTCTTGAATGGATTAAGCACTTCAACAAACATACTGAAAGTAGGAAAGTGGGTAGATATCGAATGCTAGTGCTTGATGGGCATGAAAGTCATAAATCGCCAGCATTTCAGGAATACTGCAAGGAACACGACATTATATTACTTAGTTTACCACCTCATTCTTCGCATTTAACTCAACCACTCGATATCGGTTGTTTTGGTCCTTTAAAGTATTCATATAGTCGACAAATCGAGAACTTTATCAAGGCGCATATCACTCATATTACCAAAACCGAGTTCTTTCAAGCCTTCAAAGCTGCATATATCGAAGCAATATCTATATCAAATGGTAAAGCTGGGTTCCGCGGAGCTGGGCTAATCCCATTTAATCCGGAAATTGTACTTTCAAAGCTAGATATTCGAATAAGAACTCCATCAAATAGATCAATATCAGCCGATCCTGATATATGGCAATCTCAAACACCTCACAATCCAACTGAAGCTCTTTCTCAATCCACTTTAGTGAAAAGTCGTATTGCTCAACATCAAGGGAGCTCACCTACTCCAATATTTAAAACAGTTGCAGCTTTAGCTAAGGGTACAGAGCTCTTAGCTCATGCGAATACGCTTTTAGCTGCTGAGGTTCATAGTCTCCGCAAAGCAAATGAAGCACTTAGTAAACGCCAGAGAGCTAGAAAAGCTTTAATACGAAAAGGAGGAGTACTTTCAGTAGAAGATGGGCATGATATATTAGAACAAGAGAATGTAGAAGATCAGATACGACGCGATGAATTTACAAATGGTGATTCTTCAGCAAGGAGGCAAGCTACTATACGACGATGTAGCAAATGTGGTAGTGCTTCACATAATGCACGAACTTGTCAATTAGATCCAGCATTAGTTGATCTTTGAATTGTATGTAATTTAATTCTAATTTATAGTATTGTTGTAATTTTATTTCAATGGAATGTGGGCAATTGAGGTAAAAGTGTACAGGGTCCTGATATGTACAGGGTCCTGATAAACCAAGTTATCAATTTGTGGTTACATAAGAATTACATAATCATCATTCACACCTCCTTCAAAACTTCATGATCGCTGAGGTCATCCATCATTCCTTCTGTTACTCCAAATGGATATTTATACATCCTTCTTCAATTGATAGTGACTTACTAGGTATTCCAAGGCCATTGAATGTCCCTATCCATATCCTTGTGTACTCCTCTCTTATGGGGCTAGGTCCTGGCTGCGCATGACAATTGTAGAATTCATTGTTCACTTGGTGCCTATTGTATGCTCTTATTCTCTACTACGGAGTAGAGCGAAGCGAAAAAGCCTCCACGGCAGTGGCCAAAGCGGAGCGTCATGATAATTAGACGATGCTTTCTCCTTTAAATGTATAATCTTGCCAGTGATTTTAATCATCAGTGTTTTCATGGGCCTTCCTTCTCTTTTCAGATAGCCATAGATCACACAAACCTAACAAAAGATACTTCAAAAGCCCTTCCATTTGAGTAATGCCTTATTGATTCTACCTACCTATCTTAAATACAGCTTTTCTCGTGATTAAGACTGGAGCTGGAAGACCTTTCTAGATGTCAATGAGATTACATAAGCCAACCATATGAAATGCTTTATTACTTCTTCATTCCTCATCTTTATCAACCGTCAACGATATCGATAATAATGACATGAGCACAGGAAAAGCCCTACTTCAGTAATACTAACACTTTTCTAGGTAAATAGTACCCAGCTAGTCAATCTCGATTTCATTAGTCATTCTCTTTTCAGTGGTGTTAATCTTTGATCATTCACTTGATGAATCAGCTGTAGCGAATCATCTGCGATTCTTGATTTAAACTACCGGACTAATCCCAATTAAGTATAGTTAGACTACGCACAGAAATTTCGAAAAAAGATGAACTAAGTTTTATCCGTCGCGATTGTGACTTTTAAAGAAATCTCCTTCCCTTCTCCAACCATCCAAAAAAAAAAATACATCCCACCGAAAAGATCTTACAATAGCGGTTTAAGTACGAATAACTTCGTGCTTTTTTCGTTCTTCTTCGCCCTTTTCAAATTAGAAAACCCCTCTTCTTCAAGAGATACAAAAAAATTTGAAAATCAACCCACAGAAAACCCCAGATTTGCGATCGATACTTATTCTATCGAACGTCTTTTCGAAATTCTTTCAGCTTCCTCCCAAAATCAAAACCTTTCACCTCAAAAAGTCAGTCATATTGTGCCTTTTGTCTCGCGACACTGATATCAGTATTTTCCTTCGATACTTATCGGTTCTGTACAGAGTTATTCTCGCGAATTTCTACCCCTCATCCGACCCTCTTTTCACAACACATCTCGACGTAAAGGTAAGGATGCCACTTGGGTAGTTCTCTTGCCTTTATACCTTCTCTCAATATTCCCTTTGTCGTTCCTCATTACGAATTATTTCTCAAAATGCGACTCCAATTATTCCTGTTCAACTGCTAATTTTTGTCATTTCAGTAAAATTTACTCAAAATGTCTGCCGCAACCCAAAACGCTGCTGTCGATCAGCTCGCCTCTGACCTTAACAATGCTTCCTTGAATGGAGATGCAAATGGCGCTACTACCCTCAATACCGATGTTTCCAATGTCAACTCTGAAGACCAAGATGCCGCAGGTCCTACCCCCACCAACGCCCCTCACCCACAAGCCTCGGCTTCTCTCTACGTTGGTGAACTTGACCCATCTGTTACCGAAGCTATGCTTTTCGAGCTCTTCTCTCAAATTGGTTCCGTTGCTTCCATTCGTGTCTGCCGTGATGCCATCACTCGCCGATCCCTTGGATATGCCTACGTCAATTACAACACCACCGTTGATGGTGAGAAGGCTTTGGAGGAACTCAACTACACATTGATCAAGGGTCGCCCTTGCAGAATCATGTGGTCTCAACGTGATCCAGCTCTGCGAAAGAATGGTCAAGGAAATGTTTTCATTAAGAACTTGGATGTTGCCATCGACAACAAGGCGCTCCACGACACATTTGCTGCTTTTGGAAACATCTTGAGTTGCAAGGTTGCTCAAGATGAGTCTGGAGCTTCCAAGGGTTATGGATTTGTTCACTACGAGACTGATGAAGCTGCAGCTCAAGCTATCAAGCACGTTAACGGTATGCTTTTGAACGAGAAAAAGGTCTTTGTTGGCCACCACATTCCTAAGAAGGACCGTCAAAGCAAGTTCGAGGAAATGAAAGCAAACTTCACCAATATCTACGTTAAGAACATTCCAGTTGAAGCTACCGAAGAAGAGTTCCGCGAGTTGTTTGAGAAGTTTGGTGATGTCACTTCAGCATCCCTTGCTCGTGATACTGAATCTGGCAAGAGCCGTGGCTTCGGTTTCGTGAACTTCATCAACCATGAGCATGCCGCTACTGCTGTTGATGAACTTAACGGCAAGGATTTCAAGGGTCAAGATCTTTATGTCGGCCGCGCCCAGAAGAAGCATGAACGTGAGGAAGAGCTCCGCCGTTCATACGAAGCTGCTCGCATGGAGAAGGCTTCAAAATATCAAGGTGTCAACCTCTATGTCAAGAACTTAGATGATGAGATCGATGACGAGAAGCTCCGAGAGTTATTTGCACCTTTTGGTGCCATTACTTCCGCCAAGGTTATGCGTGATACTCCTGCTGAGACCGCTGATGCCGAGGACAAGAAGGAGAAGGATGAGGAGAAGAACAAGGAGAACAAGAAGGAGGGTGAGGCTGAGACTGAAGAGGCCTCCGCACCAAAGGCAAAGCGACCCCTTGGTAAGAGCAAGGGCTTCGGTTTCGTTTGCTTTAACAACCCAGATGAGGCCACCAAGGCTGTTTCTGATATGAACCAGCGTATGGTCAGCAACAAGCCACTTTACGTCGCTCTTGCTCAGCGCAAGGATGTCCGAAAGAGTCAATTAGAGGCCAGCATTCAAGCTCGTAACCAAATCCGCATGCAACAAGCCGCCGCTCAAGCTGGTATGCCACAACAATACATGCAAGCTCCAATGTTCTTCCCTCCCGGAGCCCAACAACCAGGTTTCCTTCCTCAAGGTGGACGTGGTATGCAATTCCCACCACAAGCCGGCATGCCCATTCCAGGCGCTCAAGCTGGCCGACCAGGCCAGTTCCAAGCCGGTTTCCCTCCTCAACAAGCCGGTCGTGGTGCACCAGCTGGTCAACAAATGCCACCTAACATGTATGGTATGGGACCGGGTCAATTCCCTGCTGGCGGTCAGTATCCTCAACAAAACAACCCACAATTCTTAGCTGCCATGCAAGCTGCGCAAGCTGCTCAACTCTCTGCCGGTCGCGGTGGACCAAACGCACGTGGACCAATGCAAGGTATGCCACCAAACATGGCTATGCCTATGGGTCAACAAGGAATGCCACAGTTCCAACAAGGTGCTAGACAAGGTGGTATGCCTGGTCGTGGTGCTCAGGCTGGACGTCCCGGTCAATTCGCTGGTGGCTTCCCTCCACAAGCAGGTCGTGGTATGCCACAACAAATCCCAGGTATGCCACAAATGCCTCAGATGCCTCAAGAGGGTGGTGTTCCAACTACTTTGTTGCAAGCTCAAGTTCAATCCGTTCCTCCCCAGCAACAAAAGCAAATACTTGGAGAGGCTTTGTTCCCTAAGATCCAAGTCTTGCAACCTGAGTTGGCTGGTAAGATTACCGGAATGTTGTTGGAGATGGAGAACCAAGAGTTGATCAATCTGTAAGTTATTCAACGTTCCATGACATATATTATGTTACTAACGACGATATAGTATCGAGGATGACGCTTCTCTCCGCGCTAAGGTTGACGAAGCACTTACCGTCTATGATGAGTATGTTAAAAACAGAGGTGAAGGTGAAGGCGACTCTGGTGAAGCCAAGGAGGGTGACGAGAAGGCTGAAGAGAAGGCTTAATTGCCCACTCTCTTCTTCCATTAATGAATCTTTTTCTACACTTTACTTTGGCGTCTTGTCCAACTATTCTGCTACGGTACGGATCTGGAAAAGTTATCTATGCTTTGGTGGCGATATTTCGGTCCTGCTTTTTATCGAATTCGCGTTCGAAACGATATTTCTCTACTGGTCAATGAATATTCATCTTCTATTCTTCATTTTATGGAAGGGGAAATATTTTAACCAAACACATGTACTCATAGATTACTCTTGTGCTCGACGGACCTTGCACTACTGGGTGGAGAAACCGTTTTCTTTTTCTCGTTGAGAACTACCTACGCCTTTAACGATTACAATATTTTTGCACGGTATGGCTAGTTGACAATGGAGGAAGCCCAGCAAACTTCTTAATTTTTTCTGCTATTTTATTACATTTTTCAGTCCGTCCGAGCGATTGAACCGGTGACGACAACCTTCATGGGCTTTTTATCACTTTCCTTATTGATGAATGGATGATGAAATGAAATGAGGGATATTGGCATGGCAATTCAGTTTTATGGGTGGGCATGGATTGGGAAAGTGACAGCGTGAACAGAATTAGATTAGGGTTCTATCATAGATAGATAGTGAGGGGGAGTAAATAAGAAAGTAAAAACATTGCAAATTATTTTTGGGAGATCCTTCTTATGTGAGTGACTTTCATCTGTTTAAAACGGTGTAAGGCAAGCGGGTTGACTGTACAAGAGGATGTGCAGTAGTAAAAGCTCGATGTTCGATGGTAGATTGAACAGAGAGGAATTTCAATCAGATGATGATATCCCGCTCCTGAAAATGGAGTAGAGACGATTATGATACAACGAGAGAGCTAACTACTTAACTATTGAACTTCTTTTCTTATCCCGCTGTAAAGCTGGAGACTCTCCAAAGGCGTGGATCCCACTGGGGGTCGTTCAATTCCAGTTCACCCCGCGGAGGAATTGGAATGTTCCGCGAAGTTCAAGTACATCTTTATGTATTTCAGTCGAGGGTGTTGAGCGTCTGATATGGAGCTGGGCATTAATGTGTATCCTAATAGGGCTAGACAAGGGGTGTTAGTCTCAGAGTGGGACTTAGTTGATGGTTTTTGTTGATCTAGTTGATCCTGTACAGCTTCCGATCGGCTACTTGTTTATATTCACTGCTATACTTGCTCTTATATTCACTATTATATCTGCTCTTATATTTATTAATATATTTATTTTTATATTCACTATTATACTTTTATATTCACTACTATATTTATTTTTGTATTCACTATTATATCTATTCTTATATTTACTATTATATTTATTATTATACTTGCTCTTGCATTCACTACCATACCTACTTTTATATTCACTATTATACCTACTCTTTCTTACATTCACTACTATACCTACTCTTATGTTCATTGTCATATCTACTTTTATATTCACTGCTATACCTGCTCTTGTAGTATTTTAGATACTCTATCATCTCAGTATGGGTATGATCTCGATGGCATGCTCTAGCGAACACCCCTGGCTTGATATCTCCAGCTCCTCGTCTATTCTCGGTCGATTACAATCATTTTTAACACTCACAGAATTAGTTTTGCATTGGATTAAGGGAAAAGCAAAATCAGCTCGAAGAGCCAATGCAGTTAAAACCAACAGAGTAATAAAACGCTATAGAATCGAGTCGAGCGCTCAAACACTCTATAGCGCGTGTCTCGTGTTTTGACGTTCCTTGTAATTCTTCCTCATTATCATGAAAAAGATCACAGATGCAGTGATCATGCAATATACAGTCTACTATTTTGGAATGCAAATGGGACGAAGTTGAAAGAGTTAAATGTGTTTGTATCTATGCAAAAGTGTGGAGGAAATTACAGAAACCCCCGTCTCCAGTTTAAAAACCTAGTCTGTCTAGTGCGAGAGAAGGAAATCAAAGAACGCAACCGCTTCAAGCGAACATTCGAGAAGATGTTTTGAAACCAGCTGTAGTACAGTAGATGCATTACAGAGCCTACGCAACATCCCTTGAGATTCACTTGTCCTCTTCTGTTATATCACATACATCATCATGCATAAGCTTGTATCAGTGTATCATGGTGTGCGGCCCAATATGCCACCCATTAGACATCTTACAATTATCACTTGCATGATAGGAAAATTTTGGAAAGAATAATAGTATAGCTTGGAAACTAGAAGGATAGCAAGTATGTGAGAAGCATAGCCCCTGTATATGGTACGGAATTGGAAAGTGTTGATAAGTTTCCCCTGCCAAAAAAGGAATGTTGTGAAAAACTTTGTACAAGGTTTATTCCAAATGACTGTCAACATATAGCAGAGCCAACTTCCACATGAAATCACCGCTGACGTGTGATAGTGCACTTTTCATGAAAGAACTTCAAAGAAGATCCTCGAGGGTACATGAAGTTGCAATATACCTGCATTGCTATGTGGGCTTAGCTATCACAGCCCCTGAACCCCTATTGAGCGAACGAGCCTCGAAACGAATCCAAAATAGCCCCTATCAAGCAATATCCAATATGACGATGAGCCCTTAACATTTCATTGACCTACTAGCTATAACGCGTGGGTCTTACCCACGGTGGTAAAACTCTGTATAGTATGGGATGGATATCTAGCTGGAGAAAGGGGGCGCGCTAGGCGCCCAGCCCTACGGCGTTGTCCGATAACAACTTCGTTTTCCTTGCCCTCTCAAATAAACTATTCCTCATTCAACCAACTACTACAGTTATGATGACTATTTGCCAGCTTCCTCAAGCATGGGGTTATATCACGTGGAGATTTGCCAGGTAAATTTTTGGCATCGTGGGTCAAATAAACGGCCACCCTGAAACCCTTCAGCTGGACTATTTATGCTACTACTAGGTACGTACTAACATAGCCCCAGTTCAGGCTAACCAGACCATTGATGCCCGAGAAGGTAGGAACGTATGATATGAATTGGTGTGGTGGGGATCGGTTAGGAGTCTTTATGGTAGGGAGGGAAGGCACAACATGGCTTGCACGTGCCTAGAATGGTTCCTGCCTATAAAATACAACACCTCACCTTTGAGTTTGAACTTCAATATTCTCATTGTCTTTTCTATCGACAACAACTCCTCATTTCATCTCCCTTTGGTGTACCTTTGAACAACTTCATTCCGAAAGAGAAGAGGAAAAATCGCATCCATCATGGCCGACGCTTCGACTGAGCTCCACGCAAGCGCAAGTTTGATGACGAAATCGATGTTTCTTCAGACCTGTCGGCTGCTGTTTCTGGACCAGCTGCTACGATTGCAAAGGAACCTAAGCTTGTTGAGGATGTCAATACTCAACTGCTTGATGAATTCAGTAAGTTGAATTATGAATATCAGTCCAGTTTTCTCGCCTTTGCTAACCTTTTGACAGTTACCACCGGTGAAGGTGATTCAGACAAAGGCGGAACCATTACCGGTCAGAATTACCGCCAGCCTGCTGTTTCCGACGCTGAAGAATCAGATATCGGAATGTCAGAATTTTCGGAGATTATGTTTGATGATGAAGATGATGGACTCGAAGATGAGCACTCATACGAAGATGAAGATGATTGTGAAGATTCCGATTCAGAACCACATGAATACGCAGTCGAGGAGCGCCAGATTATTGTACAGAAGGATGGTACGGATAAGGTAGTCAGGTTGAGACTTTTTATGACTAAGGAAGAAGAGTTCGAGAATTGGCTTCAGACGATCCATGTCGCTTGCACCATCGACGGCCAAAGAATTGGTTATGCCTTCGGCCGATACATTCATCAAGAAAAGATTCGAGAACATTTTTGGAGCGAGATGGAGGCTCCATGCAGTGATATGAGTTAAATTGCATTCAAGCTTTTTGATCGGTATGGGTACCTTAATGATCATCTTAAGAAACATTGTGTGCGGAAGGGTACAGGCGTATGGGGAAGTGAATTAGACTTCGGTCCACTTTTTCTCATCGAGTATATTGAAATTACGGACAGGGAATGGAGACGGAAAGGTCTAGGACGAACTATTGTTACATCCATGGTCGAAAAAGCTCAAGAACAGCAGAAGCCGCAGAGCCCAAATCCTACAGAGATACCAGCAGAGAAAGTATTAGATGAAATATTTGTGGACATGTTTTGACATGGAAAACACCGGGAAAGATACACAAAGCTTCACATCATTTTGTTGCCTGGCTGGCTTCGTGACGATGTGAAACCCCTGTTTGGGGGGGGGGGGGGGGGGGGAATTTGAGCTCGAACAGCGGGACATCAATCTTCAAGCTGTCGATGCTGCTGTTTCGTTTCATCGATCCCTTGGTTTTCGAAGGATTGGGGCTTCGAGCTGTTTTGGTCTATCATCTGACCCTGATCACAAATCTCATTCCCTCGCAATCAAGGACGATTATGATCCTCCGGACGCAGCACCAGGGCCTGTGGAGGAACCGACAGAAGTCATAGTTACGATGCCAGGTGAAGAAGAAGACTTTCGTGCGTCTGCTTATGGAAGGGCACTGGAAGAAAGGAGACTGGATAAATTAAAGAAGAGACTTACACCCTTGAACTTCGCTGCTGTTACTCTCCCTGATATGGAGCTCGTGGAATTTTACAAGGTTTACCAAGTCGAGGACAAAAAGGAGTGGAAGCAGGTTGATCGTCGAAACAACACCTTGCTTCGCATCACGGCATGCCAGTTCAAACCCCAAAGCGTGAAATGGATAATGGAAAACGCCAAAGATGAGCAGTGCTTGACACTATCTCGCAATTCGAAAGGATACACGCCCCTTGAAGCATTACAGGATGACCTTAATGTCCTCAGAACACGACGCAAGCATGGAATGATGACCATTGTCATCGCAGATAACTTTTCTGGCTTTACTCCTGATGCTGTCCTCTGCCAATTTGTACTATTGACCGAATTGATGCCTTTAGAAGATTCGAATATACCGCTCTGCCTCCGTCTTAAATATGGTTGCACTTGTGGGGAATGCATTGAAGGCTTTTTATCGCCACGCATGAAACTGGCACTTCTTTTTCAAGCCGAAATGGGATATGAGATTATGGATGATGCACTTGAGATGACGAACTGTAGAAGTAGCCCTACTGATTGGTTATATTTGGCCGAAGATGCTATCGAGCACGTCTCGCCAGCTCTCCAGCGAGACTTTAGGACAAACAAATCACTCGGTCGAGGTTTCGTAAATATTTTTGACCACATTGCGACTTGCTTAAAAGTCAACAAGGCACCAACGAGACAAAATGTCCTACAAGCATGGGAAGGAAGTGGAGAATGGCCACCTGTAACTCGAAATTATCTTCAATGGGGTGGTACTGTTGAGAATAAGGTTGAACAGGTATTGGAGAAGATATTCGAACGCGCGCATTCTCAAAACGAAACGCTTGGCGACGGCCACTTCATGCTTTGCATGGAGAAAGAGGTCGAGAAATTGAGGGCATGCAGGAATGATCATGAATATGGCTTTGTTGCTAAATTGTGTGGCTTACCAGAGCGTAATACTAACCCATCAGGAAGATTGGAGGGTTTTTTCGGCAGAATATTTTCGAGCATCTAATGATTTGTGCTACGTATCTTCGTAAGTTGTGTAGATGGATGCTTGACTATGGCTAATGTGGTATCGGATACAACAATTTCGCTAGATAGTTTTTCGTACGTTGTGCAGGTAGATAGCTGGCTGATTATGTTTATGTGCTTTTGATTTGCTTTTTTGATATTATACTTGTAAAATTATATAGCTAGAAAAAGAAAAGATTTGAGATCTTATAAAATATAATGAATCCTTCAAATCTAATTAATTACTCGAGACTCGAGCTGAACATTTATTAGATGTCTATTGTGACGGAAACCCCTGCTTTCCTCCCACCCTTATTATATAAGAAACCTCAGGTACATTAACCATGTCCACACATGATACGATTACTCGGGATTAGTATACGATTTAGGTGACTTGAGGATCAGATCCGGACAAGTACTAGGTATCAATGGTTATTGGTAAAGTAAAATCATTGGAGAGATAAATATGGCTTCTTTTTGCCTAGCCATTGCAGCTAGGCTATTCATTTGTGTGTATATAGAGTAGCTATCCCCATCTACAGGTGCTCTTCACCTGTAGATTCTAAGTTAAATACAATTGCTGGTCTATAAACACCCTTTTGGTCACACTATTATTTATTCTAATAAAATCTTTTCATTTCAATTTATAATCAAAATTAAAATATTGAAATGAATATCTGTTAGCTTATTAGATAAGATCTTCAGAGTATTTTTATAATCTTATATGCCTTGAATTGTGTTACGTTGTAACATTATAAACTATTATCACGTGTTATAGGATCACATGGATAATCTTGTGAGGGAGCGAGGGAGCGAAGGAGCGAGATTCGAATCTCGCTCCCCAGCTCCATCGCTCCAATGTTGGAATACGAAGGTCTATATAATCAAGATGGATTCCCTTTGTATAGAGCTTCGTGCTCAAGATCAAGATCAATCATTTAGTATACTCTACTATTAGTTACGAATTGCATATCATTATTGTCATTACTTAAGTCCCTGCTTGACGTCTAGTTATAAACCACCTTGAGAGCCTAGAGCACTTCCACGTGATCTAGACGGCAAACCTCGTAACAAGACAGAGGTAGAGTAGACCTATTTTACATACGCATATATATCAGATTATGCATGAATAATTAATTGCATCGATCATTAAGCTACCTAATCGCTATCGCTATCGCTATCACTAATCACAATCCCATCTCTCTCCATTCCTGCGCCTATCCCATATTACCCCATTCCTCATCATTGAGACGAGAGGGAAAGAGTTGTTAAAGAGTGGTGTGTTGAATAGTATGTAAAATATCCTTTCGCAATTCCGCTTGCACATATCCCTTAGCCATATTTGCAATTGCCAACCGATATCCCATAGCTTCATTACCATCCTAATTCCATGAACGCCAAACTCTCCCTACCAAAATTTTGAAGAGCTAATGCTGTACCGGCAAATAAACTAGAAGCGCTTGCATGCACATCATAGCTCCGGTGGACAAAATAGTACAAAAAGCAAACCCACGAACGCCATTGCCTGCCTCAAATGACACTCGCTTCTTCTACTTGGTCAATCAATCTTCGCACTCGCCAATGATTTAACTACTGGATTAGTGAGATTATTTGCGAGACGTATGTTTGGAGTGCGCTTTTGCTTGTTGTGTTTTCGTAAACGTTTTCGAGCAACCATGACGGGGACTGATGATTTAGTAACGAGATAATTAGAGAAGGATCCCAAAATGACACTACACATCATTAGCTTCCGTTTTCTCTGAGATGATTGATGAAAGTAGAACTTACCCCTTCAGAGCACTTCTCCCACGGCTTCCCAGAATGACCAGAGTTGGATTAATGTAGTCAATCACCTCAGTGATCAAATGCTTAGGATTTTTACAATGAAGAACTTCAATGTTGACTTGTACTTGTAACTTTGTCTTCCTTAAAAGGTCAGACACTCTATCAGTAATATCTTCCACCGCTCGGAATCGATCATTTTCCGCTTTGCTTCTCGAGTCTCTTCCCATTGGACTTGGCGCTCTACTTCCCGAATCCAATCTGAAGCTATGGTTCAGCGGAATCGGTCCTATACTAGGCGTCAGTAAAGGGGTGTTGGCACGAGATGCTCTAGCAGATCTTTGCGCTGCAGCAATAGCAGATATTTGTTGTTTGATCTGGGCATCATCACCACTGTTATCCGGAGTTATTATGCCAAGCTCTTCATCAACACAGTAAATAGCAAGCATTGTATCTCCATCCCTCAGTACCGTTCCAATAGTCCATTCCAAAGCATGTGCTGCCTCATCACTAAGATCTGTCGCGACGAGGTACTTCCTAGTACGGCGTTGATTGTCGCGGGCTTCCTGTTGAACTTTTTTGAAATCTCCACGATGAATAGTACGAACGCAGCGTGATGTGATTGGAGTTGACTTAATTGCGGACATAGTCAGCGAGAGACTTTGGGCCTTTTTGACGTCGCCTCGGTCAGCCTCAGTGTCAGAATCGTGTGGACTAGGATCCCCAGAGCCGTCGGGATCAAAACTTGTATGCGGATGTACCACAGGCTTGTTGGCCTTGTGCCCGGCAGGCCCGGTCAAGGTTATTTGTGGATCAAGAAGTGATTTGACTTTGTACTTCTCATTCAAAGCTTCCTTGGCCGCAACATCTTGTCCTAACACTTATGTGAGTCTAGAACACCAAGAAAAGGGATGGTATACGTACGTTCTGCCTCAGCAGCAGCCATTTGACTTAGGGGTGTCCATTGGACCCTTTGCTCGCCCCATGCCCAAAGTTTTCTTTTCCACTCCCTGTCATCTCATCTACACTTCTCGCCTCTCTGCGCCCTCGTGATCCCTCATCATCCGATTCATCAGTGCTATCAATAATGCTTTCCTCGCCTTCCATGGGCACATAATCCTTCTTTAATCGAGCCCCATTAATGTCGAAATCCTCATTTTTCGATCGATTCTGCCGAGTCTTCTGACTTAACGAGGATAGCTCTCCATTTGACCGTGCTAGGTTGGCATCAGATAACCTTTGGTATGCACTGTTGACGTCTATAACTTTGCCATTGTCCAAAACCGCATATTTCGAAGGATCCGCCGAGACAGGGGAACTAGAACGTGGCGAGAACCGATTATGAGGCGACTTTGATTTTGTCGTGCTAATTCCAGTACTTGCAATCGAATTGTGCCTTCCCCTATCACGCCCTCCTTTAAAACCACTAAGATCCACGCCTGATCTGACCACCTCCGCCATTGAACTTGTAATCCTCTTCCCTGCTTGTGTATTGCGTTTTGGAACCGATGGACCACCCGGATTACTCGGTAAATATCCAGAGAACTGGTATTCATTGGGATCGACCCTGGTAATTGCCCTCGGCCCAAAATTTACAGTGGGTTTTGCAGCTGCATCTGACGAACTTCTCGAATGTCTGGCATTATGGGCGGGTGCTCTAAGATTTATTGTTGGAGACGTCTGCGCACTTCTCGAACCGGACGATTTAGTTGCTGGAGTAGAAATGTCGAGCATACTTCGCACAGCGGGTGCCGCTGGTAATGGCGTATCAACATCAAGCATACTTCGAATCGGTGCAGTGATTCCCGAACTGGTGCCACCAATAGATGAGTGTCGAGGCATCGCTGGAGCGCCATCGACATCTAGCATACTGCGCACAGGAGAACGCGGATTAGTCGTAAATGGTGACTTACTTCTCCCGCATCCAATTCTATGACCGGATCCCGTGGAGCTCACAGATCCTCTTGATCTACTACCCGTGGTGGAATGCAATAATGCGAGCACTTCCTGCCTCTCCTGCTCTGCCGCCGATTCCTGCGACATGGTTTTATTCGCCATATGTAATAATTATGATACGTTTAATCAAATGTGCAATTCCGCGGATCCTCAGGAAATGGCAGATGGTAAACTCGTCGTAGTATGATTCTTGGAGGTTTCCGTTGGGTGATGTAATGAGGTTACTCTGTAGATTTTGCAGGAATTTGAATAGGGCAAGAGCAATAGAATGCTCATAGAACTGAGGTTAGCCGTTTAAAAACTTTCTTGATGACCAAGGAAGTTTTTGATACTGCATTGTGGTTGATGGAATAATCTTTGGGTTCGCACTCAGGACATTGCTTTAGCCCCCGTCGTTAGTACGTGTGTTATGAAGGATAGTAGAGATATGATCTGTTATAATGGAAAGGTTGTTAGAAAGTGATGAATGCATCAACTGATCTTTTAAAAGTAGTGTTCCTCGAGAGAAGATAATCTTGCAGATTGAGGGAATGTTGTGTATCGAGTATTGTGTTGTGTGGGAATTGAAATTTGGAAGAAAATATATGTTGTGTTTTTTGATTCTTGGTATGGGTCTGGGGGATGGTAATTGATTTGATTGTATGGGGATTTTGTTTGTTGGGACTAAAGCATATGTACCTATGAAAATGAAAAGTTCTAGATGTTTAATAAAAAGGGACTAATAAATACCTATGAGACTCATAGAACTGACACGTGCACCGCCATTTAGATTTAGATTCAGAATGGCTTTGTTTGAAGTGAATGAAGGGTGAAGGGTGAAGGGTGAAGGATGAAGGAGAAGGATGAAGGATGGAGGATATCGATGAATGAAGGATGTGTTTCCAATGTTTGAGATTTTGAATGATTTCCTTGTCGGAGTGTGCCTACTACCTAGGTAGATAATTGAAGGGAAAAAAGGGGGGTAATCAGAAGATGAATCAAAATAAGAAAACGGTTCTATCAATCAATCAAATCGTGCAACAAACCCTAAAATAATGTATAAATTTTCGTCCCTTTTCTTCCCTTTCGTCTTTCAACCACGAAGCTATACCCTATCTTTCTCTAGCTGCGGGCCAGTAAGGCGGGGGAGGATGATGATCTTACAAAGCGGCCCAAACCGAACCATACGGAAACCAAGGACGGGGGTTATAGAACAAGCAAGACCAACTGTTGAATTATATCCTAGGTAGCAGGTATTAATTATAAGCTTGAGACGGATATCTGTCAAGATGGAATAGGAGAACAGGAAAAGAGGAGAATATTTGAAGCTTAAAAATGAGAGACAAATTATCTACTTGTCATGATAAATGAAGTTTTGAACAATTATCTATTCTCTATCCTCTGTTCTCTCAAAGGGTATCAAAGATAGATCGACCTCAATATGATAGATGATACCCGTACAATACATACCTTTCCTCTCTCCGTACAACGAAACACCTCCACGAAAACGCCAAGTCCCCTTCTTTCCCTTGCAAAAGCGACAGAATTCATTAGACAGTAGCACCATCCCAGGTTCCAATCTCTTATTCCTCACTTTTTCATCCTCGTGCTATTCCCATCAGATGCTCAGATGCTTATGTTAGTCACAACCCCCAAAAGTCTTCAAAGTTCAAACCCCAGCTTTAAACCTCATACAAGGGAAACTGCTACAACCAAGGCGCAGTCCCTTGGCAATATCAATCATCTCTTCTTGGCTCCACTCAATCCATTGTCCCTCCCTCTCAAGCTTTTCTGTAAATCCTCATTCAAGACTTGTCAAGCACGACAAGAAAGTCTTATCTCTCGCTTTGATTTACGGCATACTTAACTTAACCACTTAACCCTCCATCCATCTGCTTCCCTCATTCATCATGTCTACCCCGCCTCTGCCCCATTTTCAACCCATTCCCATCCCCATTCCATCCCCATCCCCAGACTTTTTACCCTCGCCCCTCCACGATACAACATAACATCTGCATGCACCATTCCCCTCTCTTGGCACCGCATACCGGCACATCATTCATCCTGATTCCATCTACTCACCATCACTCATTCATCTACAGCTGAAACCACACTTCAAAAATTTGGCTCGGCTCGAGTACCAAGACTTGCCAGCACTATATACTATTATCTAACTAACTACTTAATCAATACCTCTCGATACCTAAATCCTGATTTCCTCAACACATGACAAAACATCCAAAGAATCGCTTCATACCCGACAAATCGAAATCTCACCCCGAGCCCTAAGAACATGGTACAAACAAATCTCACACATGTACATATGTACGTTCCCTGTACACCAAAGTTCCTCCACAGCCCAAAACAGAAAATTTCCACAGCCATCCGAGATACGATACCTCGGATATCTTTCGGATATCTAATTAGGTATCAACATCGAAAAAGTTTCGGAGATACCGGTAGTTCAACTAGCTGTTTGAATGATATGGTTGAGCACATGCTTGAATAGTACTTAGTCTCAAAAACTAGTCCCTGGCATACATAGAAGATGAAATGCCGAGGAAGTTAAATGTCTACTGTTCAATAACGTCATGCACAATTGGAGCCATTTCAACATCGTCC
>NW_001820835.1:819840-922400 GCF_000146945.2 Sclerotinia sclerotiorum 1980 UF-70 | reverse complement strand
ATACTTGCACGTGTATCTCCTATCCTATCTTATCCTCACATTTCCCAATCCATCACTTTAACAAACCACCAGTATACTAGCCCTCTATCATCCTATCATCCTACCACCTTATCCCACAAGCCTGAACCCATATTCCAGCACTCCGGCTCGTTTGCTGACATGCATATCACATCACATCTCACATCTCATCTCATTATCATCTATCCCATCCATCAATCCCATCCCATCCCATCCCAACAATCAAAAAGCAAACCCAAAGACGAACAACCAACTAACCACTCACCAATAATCGCTGAGTTCCTCACCGCCAAAACAGTATCCCATATCTCGTATCTCCTATCTCTACAGAGTACTATCTCTAAATACCTAGGTACCTAGATACCTATCTATAGGTAATAATATATAAGATCTAAATGCAAATACAAAGTATAGCTGTAAGAAGCCGTCGTTTATATGATTGATAAGCACATATACATATAGGTATATTCATATATCTCACCGCTTAATACAAGCTCGGCTCAGCTCAGCTCAAGCTGCAAACGAGGGAAGAGAAAAAAAAGAAAAAAAGAAAAGAAAAAGAAAAGAAAAAGAACAAGAATAAGAATAAGAAAAAGATGCACTGCGCCATGGACTAATAGACAAATTTTGACAGGGCAGGGAGTGGGAAAAGGTGGGAGGGGAATAGGAGAAGAAATAAAGTCCAGCAAGCAAGCAATCCAATAGATAGCAAGAGCAATATATGTGTATGGATAGATTTTTGATCTCATATGCATCCAAGTACCAAGTACTAATTCTTTTGATGTCATAATACAATAATTTACAACCCCACCGCACGAAGCATGCCCATTCCCATATCCATATCCATTGCCGTGCCCAATTTTGTAACCATTTATTTTCTCCTCCTACTATAAAAGGTCAAATTTGCTCTCGCGCTTGTACCAGTCTTATGTACCAAAAGCCTCTTCTCCCAAATCGAACTCTTGCCCTCTACCACACTGATAATCTCATCGGCGAATTTCTGTGCAAACATGCCTCGTCCACTACCTCTAGATTGTTTCTTACTGGCCGAATCTAATATCCATTTGATTGCTTGTCTTCTTCTTTGTCTGACACCCAACGGTACAGGAATTTGAAGAGATGCTCCACCTCCTGCAGCACCTTTCTGAGAACGAATACGTAAAAGAGGAGCTATGGAGTCGATGGCGGTAGTAAGATACAGGACGGGGTTTAGAGGGAGGTGAGCTGCGGGAGGTGTGCCCGGAAGGAGGGGTTTGGCGGGGTTGGGCGTAGGTGGTGGAGCGGTGCGGAGATGGTTTAATATGTAGGACATATTCTGCAATAGAGAAGAATGGTAAATTAGCAATTTATTCTACAATATGAAAAACATAAATCCCATGCGTAGCAAGTAACGCAAAAGGAAAGAACTAACGAGCCTACCCTCTGGGCAACGCTCTTCTTGCCATGCTGCATCATCATATTCGTAACCTGCGAAACCACTGGATCATATCTATATTTGAGATTGTTGTTCGAAGGAATAGGTAATTCTGGAAGTCCAAATTTGTGTCCGTCGATTGTGAGATCGGAGGGGATGGCGCCGTCTTCCAAATGACCGAGACGGCCAAGAGCCATGAGATTGGCGAAGGAGATATCTTGGGACAGAGCAGCTGCAGTTTGTGTGTCTTTGATATCCTCCTTGATAACTTCTGGGGCTTTGTCCTTTCCTTCTTGATCTCTCTTAAGAATCTATGAACATGGTTAGTAACTGCAATTCTCTACTTTCACAATTCTTCATTTCTTTGTAAATATGATTGGTAGATTGATCGCCAGAAATCAAAGTAAATACCTCTTGAACATTTGTGCTTTTCTCCATATCAGGAGGAGTCTCTCCAGTAATTTCAGCCATATCTCTTGCCTCCTCACTGACGTGGCCAGCTACATCTTCATCAGAGCCATTTCTTGGAGGTTGCTTCTCCTCAGCGAAACCTCGACGTGCTGCCGGGGTAATTTTGAAGAAAGCAGGATTTCGAGGTGCGACAATTATTCGTGGTCGAATGATCAGTGACCTGCTTGCGCTGTGGAAGTTCAATCGTGGAGGCATGTTTGTGGCTGTTGCGGAATCAAAAATGGTTTCTCCGCATTTGATATCAACATCAAGTTGATGCGCTAGCCAAAAATTCAGATTAGCTCTAACTGCCTGAGGCCACAATATCATCTTTTGGGCAGTGACGATCTTTCTTGGGCGGAACCACAGAACCATAGCTCTGGGTCTAAAATATTCCTGTTCAACAACATGGATCAGGGTTGAAACAAAATATTTTTACTCGTTCATGAAGTTTTTGAAGTGTGCTACGTACACCTACCTTGATGTTGAGCTCCACTTGACGACATTGACTACTTACTTTTAGGAGGCCCATGGTTAAGAACTCCTAATGAACACCGACAGCGAAATTCAAAGTGGATGTGAGAGTATTAGGTAGTCTAGAGCAACATTTTATTAATCCGAAGAGAATTGCAATCTTAAATTCCATTGCTAATAACAAGATCTGGAGCCAGCCTATGGTTCAAAAAGGATAATCCGCAACTAAAAAACTTTTCCACACCACCTCCCAAGAAAGAAAGAAAAAGTGTATCAAAAAAATGTTGAGAGTATATTTCTGCATTCAAACTCCAGCGCCCTTGCTGTCCCTGTGAAAATCCACCGCAAAACCATCCGACGCCTGAAGTATTATTGGCATTCGCCCATCCTTGCCTAAGCCGCGGCAAATGGCAAATCACCCTATTATCGACTCTTATCCTAGAGGCTAAATCGAAACCATTGGCCGCAGTGTTGATGTTTTTGGTTGTGAGGTTGAAATTACCACCCGCCTCGACTTTGAATAGGTGAGGTTGGGCTCGATCCCGTCAAGCTTCTGAATGCCACTTCTGCCGCATCCTCTTTCATAGTGTTGACGTTATGTCCATCGTACCAGTATCGTGCAGGAATATT
Organism: Sclerotinia sclerotiorum 1980 UF-70; assembly: GCF_000146945.2. Lineage (NCBI taxonomy): Eukaryota > Fungi > Ascomycota > Leotiomycetes > Helotiales > Sclerotiniaceae > Sclerotinia > Sclerotinia sclerotiorum. The sequence continues at coordinate 919,414 of NW_001820835.1, read as the reverse complement.
CTGGCCTGACACAAATACTGTGCTAGACCATGCTGTTCGTCCGCCTAAAATAAATGTTAGACTCGTATATTTTCGAGGGAAGATCGAACTTCAGGGAAGGTGGGATAACTTTACCTCTTTTATCGGATACGATCTGGAAAATTGGGGGTTGAATCTGTGCCTCGCGACATCTTACTTGAAGAAATTAGCAAATTTGATGTTAGGGTTCATAACATGAATTGCTTACGGTCGAGCTTCTCCTGCCATGTAAGTGAGTCAGAGTAATATGATGAAAAAGACATCTTGGATATTGTTTGTACTGGAAGGTTTGAAAGTGTTCAAAGTCTTGAGCTAGATCGATCTGGAATTGAGTGCTAGTGTGGAGGAGAAACAGTGGGGAGCGGGTTCGGGAATGGCGTTATACTCCGCAGGAATTGAAGCTGGTCTTATAGATGATCCGCATGTACCATTAACAAGGGAGGAGAAGTATTGAGAATGATATGAAACTCTGAGGTGGCAGTCAGATAAAGTTAGATGCCTCTGCATTTGCATACCCATGCAACACGACAGCTTGACCTTGCGATTGTCTCGGCATGATGCATTGGATGATGAGAGAAATGGATTTCAAAGAAGTAACGTCGATCACCCGTAACTTAGGGCCGTGTGTGCTGTCTTCATCGGTGGCTAGGACAACTCATGTGCAACCTCCTACTGATGACTTCGGTAAAGTGTAGAAAAAGCAATTTGAGGCTTGAGACAATGGCAGTGAGTGGAGATGCTCCGGCCAGCACTGGAGATACTTGCAGCAACTTGCAGTCTCGCATCGTCATGGGGCATTGGGAGAATGAAACGAAAGCTGGCAAACGTATGTATGTATGTGTGCGTAGTGTGTATGGAAGTATGTGGGGTGGAAGGTAAAAGGTGCATATAGAGGGGCGGATCATATGCGAGAGGGTGACGATAGAAAAAAAAAAGACTCCCCATAAAAGAAGCCCAATAAGAGAGCGAAATAGTGAACCTTGCCAGAAAAAATTAACGAGCTGCAGGACGACGTATCCGGGAAATCAAAAGTAACACTACTTCTGTTACTAGTTGATTCCAGACCAAGTCGTTCTGTATTGAGACTTGATATATCTCCTGCCATATTTTGTTGGTATTCCTTTGTTACTTATTCCTAAAACAAAAGCAAATGTAAATTTCTAGGAACCCAAATCTCCTACCCCAGCATCCTTCATCTTCGCAAATACAGAAAAACTATATTAGAAAATGCAGCATCTTTCTTGGTACTCGTACGATGTGATTGGTCAATTCGGAACATAAAAAAGGGCAATGGTCTACCAGAATTTCCATTATCAAATTTGCCTTCCTTTTCCACTACTGTAGATTTCCGGAGAGATGAGATCGAGGTATCTGCAGGAACGGGTGCTTACATACATATCTATACATATCGATCAATGATCTTCAGGGTAGCTTCTGGGGTGAGAGTATTTGGCGAAATACCCCAGGCATAGTAACGGATAGGTACATCAGAACATTCCAAGAATCAAGCACTCAACTCTCAGCCCTGCAGCTTCTTCAACGGTGAGGCCACCGCTTCTTACTTCACCGCCCTGATGTACTAACCGGATTCCAGAAGCTGGGCTCAAACATCTATAGAAATTAACAAAATGGGTGTGTCTAGCTTCAGGTGATCCTGGGAAACGGATAGATACTTGCATTTCGTCTATTAAGACCTTGGGAATAACGGTCGTACAGTAAGCGTCCTCAGTTGGTATTTCTCAAGTGGACTGATCGTGTTACCTCGAAAAAACTTGGTAAAAGATACAGCTTGAAGCAAAGATGGCTCGCAAAATTCCTCAACAAGACACGATGCCGCACCCCGTCGGATGCTCCGCTTACTTAACCACCATAGAGTTTGTTGGATCTAGGGACATGTTCCGTTTAACAAGGGGAGTGATGATGAGGAGAAACGGCGAGATACACAACCTGATAATGAAACACTTTGTTCATAAAAATGTTGCGTGGCGGCGTGAGAGATGGACAAGTATATTGAAGCCTTGTCCATCTCAACACCTGAGCAGCCCTATTTTCGACAGCGCATCGACAGGATCTAGAATCTATTGATGCCCAAGTGATCGAATATTTGAGGATGAGTGAAGAGTTGCTCGCTCCATGGCTCCATGAATATCATTCTATTGTCGGACGACATTTATTAGGGTGTAATTTATATTACTCGGCAAGTTTGACGATCAGGAACAGTTTTCTCCGTACCCGTCCCAGCAAATTGTATCACCATGTGAAATTGGTTGTGCTTCTTTTTATGCAACTCACACGTGATTGTTTGGGTATATGGGCATATGGTAGTGGTATTTGCAATTGGTATTTGGTATTTGGTAGAACTACATCACTAATAATCCTGTTCGTTATGTTGAACTGCACAGTGAGACTGAGTGAGTGTATGTCACTGAAGTGGGAGGGCAATCGTGAAGAAGAGGAGTAAAGCGGGGAATTCTTCATACTCTGTACTCTGTACAAACAAGGAAGAAGAGGGAGGAGGAGGTTCCAGGCTGCTTGTGTTTGATGAAATAGGGATTTCGGTAATCTCTGAACACCCAAATGTACGGAGTACGGACAGGACTGGTGGGTGTACTAGGTGCGGGTTAGCCTAGGCCCCACAAGGGAGTTGCCGTGCCTCGGTCCAAAGAATGTGGGGAAAGTAAATTGGTACTCGGTTTCAGTACAAGTTATTATCTTCCTAACATATTTATCATCAATTGTTCGAGTTTAATCACAATCAATCTTTTCAATCATTAGAAAATATAGAGGGATCCTAGGATAGACGCCTTCTACACTTCAATACGCTCTAAAAAATAGATAATTCTACCGCCCGTCACATCATTCGTTAACAGTCTTCAACATCATGCCTTTCAGAACGAAACTTACCAAGGCGTTGGGTATCGAATGTAAGTTACACCCCCTATGTGCTCTCCCGACCGACATATCATTGACTCGGGATTGTAGTACCTATCGTCCAGGGTGGTATGCAGTGGGTGGGATATGCGGAACTAGCAAGCGCCGTGTCAAATGCTGGAGGTTTGGGGATTTTAACAGCTCTCACCCAACCTACTCCAGAAGATCTCCGTAAGGAGATCCGAAGATGTAGGGAAATGACAAATAAGCCGTTTGGTGTAAACATCACACTGTTACCCTCGATTAATCCCCCGGAGTAAGTTCCCGCAGATCTCAATCTCATCTCATGTTGATTCGCCGTTTTCTCCGCGCCAGTACAACATGATCGTCAAGCCACGAAAAACTTGCAAAACCAGACTGACTCGTGATTTCTTCCAGTTACGGTGCATACGCACAAGTCACTATCGATGAGGGAATTAAAGTTGTCGAGACTGCCGGGAACAGCCCGGGTCCTATCATAAAGATGTTGAAGGCTGCTGGAATAATTATCCTACATAAATGTACGACCATCAGACATGCAGAGAGTGCAGTGAAGCTTGGGGTTGATTTCTTGAGTATCGATGGTTTCGAATGTGCTGGGCACGTTGGTGAAACTGACATTACGAATTTCATTCTCCTTAGCAGAGCCAGACAAGCACTGAACGTTCCTTTCATTGCATCCGGAGGATTTGCCGATGGTCAGGGGCTTGCTGCTGCCCTTTCTCTAGGCGCCGAAGGCATCAATATGGGTACACGATTCATGTGTACTGTTGAGGCACCAATACATGAGAACATCAAGAAGGAGATTGTCAAGGCATCCGAGGTTGATACACAACTCGTTCTTCGAAGGTGGAAGAATACTTCTCGCTTGTATAAAAACAAAGTTACTGCAGAGGCAGTAAAAATTGAACAGGAGAGCAAAACTGGAGAATTTTCAGAGGTTGCTCCATTTGTGAGCGGTAAGAGAGGGAGGGAAGTCTTCACTACTGGAGATCCTGATTACGGAGTAAGTATCAACCTTTCAACATTAAAGATTCGAAAACTAACCCTCCGTTTAGGTCTGGACTGCGGGCCAGGTTATTGGTCTTATTCATGATATCCCCACATGTGAGGTACTTTGCAAGAGAATCGAGAAGGAGGCTGTGGAGACTTTAAACAAAGCTTCATCTCTCTTTCAACCATCAAGCAAGCTCTGATTGTATAGAAGTTTCAAGTACGTATTTTAGGATTAGCATAATGATTGTTTTGATATCATTTGTGGTTTATTACCCTGTGATATGTGACTGGTGAGGTGTGTATAACTGCAGGGATCAAAAAGCTGCTTGGCTGACTGCTTAGTCTGTCTCATTGGCAAGTAGCCCAACGAAGCATGTCAACTAGGTAACTCATAAATGACTTCCAAATTATATTCTTGTTCTCATCAAAACTGGTTTGATCTCTCTTCCCTTCACCCTTCATAAAATCTCTCCATGCGCACACGACACCAACATATCTCCTGGGACAACACTTGTTTGCTATCCTTGTGTGGGTTTTTAATCCTCGCCAATAGTTTCTGAGACAATCTTCAAGATTGAAGAGAAGAGAGAAGAGAGAAGAGAGAATAGTACTTTACTTGCTCTGGCCGTGGCGGTCGCCAGCTTCACGCTTTTCAACTCCACTCGCCAATTCCGATCATCGATGGTTTAAATATCGACAATCCTGTTCCTCATGGAAGCAGATTGTAATACTTCTAGTATTGCTAGTTCTGAAAACAACAACGGTAGCCGCTTTTACGGATTCTAGGTCTTAGGATGGACAAATGTGAATGGGAAGATGTAAGATTACATGTGTAGAGATTTGGGGGGAAGAAATATAGGTATTAGACTTTCTATATGGTTATAGACGAACTTTATGTAGAGAGGATATAAGCTTTGGATGATTAGAGAGCGGAAGATTGTGTGGTGGTCTTTATTCATTGTATGATGTGTGTTTGGGAAGACTTATTGCGGTAATTGGGTTATGGAGGCACTTGGGCGTTTATGCAAGATGGTTGATGTAAGTACAAGCATTAACGTCTATGGATAGAGCCGTATGGGCCTCTGGAACTCTATAGTTTAGACTAAGCGAGAAAGCGCGAACTCCATGTTTAAATTTCTCCATTAGTCTAAACCATAGAGTTCCAAATCGTATCATTCGGGATTTCTCCACGTTTTCTCGCAATTAAATCCCCAAAGTACTGAAAGGTATGAAATAAGCGGCCGTAATGAATTTGTTTCATGTATTTCTACTTTACAAGAATTACAAGTTGTTAGTTGTTCCTGTAACTTCAGCGTGCATGCGATACTTGAGATGTGGTGACTGAGAAGTTAAGCTGGGAGGTTGACTAATGGAGAATGAGTAGGTAGCCCCTACCGAAGTGAATCGATCTCTTATGCGATGTTATAATGTAACTAATCGTCTCCTTATTAGTATAGTTCCATACTACCTCAGAATTAACTTCTCAATGGTTCAGTAGGAAAGACGATAGATATATATGAAATATCTTTCTCTCAACTACTCTAAAATATGTGAGGTAATTAAGCCATGATTTCTCGCTCTTCTATTCGGGACTCGTTATTAGTCCTACTCAGATTGAATATGCATCCATTTTGAGCTTTAGGTATCAATTTGCAAGGATAAGAAAAGTCTAATATCTCAGAAAGGGGGATCGCTTAATGTGCCATGGAAATTACCATTATTGTTCTAGCATGACGACTTATGGATCTTCCTGGCTTCATCACTGCCTGGGATAAGAAGTGGGAAATTCAAAATTACGAGCTTTCGTAAGAAGTACCTGGAATGCATTGAGCAGACAATCATATCATATATTCTTATCAAACTCCGAGTTGCTGTAAATGTTTGTGCACGATACTATCGGTTTTATCATTCGCTCATCCCCTATTTCCTCGTCCTCTCGGTTGACTTACTCTGGACCTCGTCAAGAGTACAAGGTACCTTACCTATATTCCTTTAGCGAGCTTTGATTCTGTTTCTAGATCCTAACGAAGTACTCGCAACTTTCAATCACAAAGCATCCACGAAAAGAATTGACGAAAGGGAATGAGAATCCTAGCTTCATGATGCTGTAATCTTATTTGGGTTTAAAAGCTATAGTACATATATGGTGAATAAATGATAATCTTAAATTACCCTGGGAATACATTAGGAAATCAGGTAAAAAGTCAGGCAGTAATGGAGTGCTGCGATATCACGGGGTAACTTAGAAGCATAAGGTGGAAATGGGATGTAAGATTACAATTTGCAGTGTATTGCGTGTTATGTGTATAAATACCACTGCTTCATAGTTATTTATATCAATGGACATACATGAAAATATTAAAAATCAATGTAAGCTTTTAAGATTATGTTACTGAGTTAATGAAAAGGTAAAAAAAAGTTGGCGATAGTAGGAAAGAAACGACAAATGATTGAGTGTGTGCGCCGGAACCCCTTCTACACATGATGTTCACTAGTGGTTAGGTCGATGAACTTCTTTGGCACATCACATCTTTAGATAATTTTGCAACACACATTAGCCACGGCAAACAATCTATTTCACAATAGAAAGTCTGTATGAAGCAACGAGAAATCTCGGATTTCATTTATGCGGTAATAACTCAAGACGATACTTTAAAAACTTTTTCCACCCAGATAACCAGCCCCATTTTCCCCTCTCCCCGATAGCATACTGCAAACTTTGGCTATCCATAAAACTACTTCATGCACTAAGCTCTTTCCCAGAAATTCGTCATAACCCCGCAGAACATGTAGATAGAACATCATGTACCCATCAAAAACCAAAGCGTTGTCGATTTTCAAACGCACACTTTTTCCTCGCCTGATGTGCCTGCATGGTCTCCTTCTTCCCCATATTCGACCAATACCAACTAGACTGACTATGAGAAATTCTACAAAGTCTATCCCAAAGCTTCAGTTCATCATTTTGGTAGTATACGAATCTCTCTTCGCTTTCCTCACTAGAATTTTCCATGCAGTTTAAACAGAGGCCTCCGAAATGTGTTTGAACGGAATATCGAATGTGGGCAATAGCGGACGAGCTTAGATGCGACCTGCATTTTAAGCAAGCATTTTTTCGGAACCTCGCAGACGAATTTGTCAAAGTTGTTTAGGATTTCTTGAACACTCTTCTTGCTGCATGATTCTATAGGCCAGATACCTATCTTTCTAAGCCCGGAAGAATAGGCAAAGAGGGAATCTGCCATGCACTGGCATTGTTGAGATAGAAACCAATCAATGGGATCGAAGAGGCCTTTTAATAGCTTGGAATGGAGACTGCCTCTGGCGGCATTCAAAGCACCTGTAAAATGTGTTAAAATCGCCACATTAGTGTCGAAGAAGAATAAAATGCTTGCCCATAACTGCGTGTGGTAAATGAAGATGCCTATGTTGGGAAGGATTATCCTCCTGAACATGATGCGACATTCCATACGCCAACTTTCTCGTCATGGCCTGGAATTCGTGGATGCGATTGAGCTCTTTTGCCAGGTATAAAAGTGATCTCATATCGTCAAGGTCGATCTTCTGTATCTTCTGATTCATGAACCACTTTGGTGACCAATCTACCAATATTTGAGAATATTCCTGCAAACTCTATACATTGCGAGGGTAGTGACTACTTTAGACTCTTTTTCGGTATCGGGATCTATTGTAGTCTCTACATCGATGAGTCGAACAGTCAAATCACCTTCTGGATCAATGACTAACTTGACAGGCATCTATCAATCTCATTAGTAAAGCGTCACCATAAATCCGAATAGAATTACTTACCATAGGAGGTGTTTGACTCGCCATTGCTGTCTCAATTTTTCCTTTCTTGGATACAATGGATTGCTTTGGATATGAAAGTGGGTGAGAAGGATAGAAAGATCGGAGGTGGGCAGGTTGAAGAGGATGGATCGAAGAGTGGAAAGTAAGAATTTAAACACAAAAACCAAACCCTTCCCCCTCCCCCTAAAGCAGACTCAAAAAAATACAATCTAAAAACCACCCTCTCAGAAAGCGGGCGGGGAAGTCCAAATCCGAAAAGCTACAAGTGAATATTCCATTATCCAATATCGAGCTAGAGCGATAACGAGACAAAAGACAAAAGACAAAAGTAAAAATTCGAAAGAGAAGAGACTTAAGTGAATAGCATAGCAATACCCCCCTAGATAGGTATTGAGAGTGAATAAACTGAGTGAATAAACAGACAAACCAACAAACCAACAAAGCGAAGCGATCAAAGTTTCTCCGCTGGGAAGAGGGGATAACTCAGACTAGGTAGTGTACAGGAAAAGGAGAGAGAATCCATGAATTTCATCAATTGCAAACTAGACACTTTATTAACATCTGAACATACAATATATGATATAAAGATAGATCTAATATCCCATTCCATCTCTATCCTTAATCCATGATACCTAACAATGATACCATACATAAGACTTACCTATAGCTAGGTAGCGAAAAGTAAAAACTGATATCTAAATACCTAACCATACCAACACGCCGAAATCCTTCTTAAAAAATCCAAAAAACAACAACAACAACAACAACAAAGATACAAGGCTAAATCTAGCAATAATACAAACCAATTAATCAATCTTCAAAGCGACTATATATGTAGTCATCTCATCAATATCAGGGTATCTCAAACACATCCATCTACCGAATTTCCATCATGAATTACATCCATCCATCCATTCACAAGCCATTCATTCTCCTTTGCTCCATCCACCGAAGAGAAATTTAAATTTCAAACATAGAAAAACGAACCATCAAAATAGAAAAACAGCAAAACTGAGATTCTCCTCTCCAAAAACTTCGGCATTTTCTATGCTTTTTCCGTTATACCAACTCATCAGACGTTAATTTTCCCGCGATCTAGCCAAGTACTCCATCAAATCCGTGAGTTCATTCTGGTGCATATTGAACTGTAGAATATCACTATTCGTTATGTGCACTTATTCATTCAGTGCCAACTCTATCCTGCATAGGAACTTGTACCGCAGGAGCATGTTCAGCAGCAGTATCTTTGAATGCCGCTTCTGCCTGTGGTACCGAGTCCGATTCACCAACCGTTGCATCCTTCTGATGAACGGCATCCCAGCTCCAGTTTCCCTTGACAGCTTCGGCTTCCGCCTTTCTCAACCACTGCTCCCATTTTACTGTTTTTGGTGCCGCTCCACTAGTCTTCACCCAGCCGATTTTCTTTGTCTCTCGGATCGCGTACCATAGTGTTCGTGTAAACGAAGGCTTTCCTTCAACATCGTTTTCATCCTGAGCTAAATGTGCTTCCCGTGCTGATCCCGGCGTAACGTCTTCCCATACATAACTCGACAGATCCCAGAATCTCCCCTTGTTCATGAGAGCTACGCCCCAGAATGCGCCATTGAGAACTATGTAGGATGCACCGATGGAAATTTGCATTTGGAAATCACAATTTCCGAGAAGCACGACTGATACCATGAGTAAGAAGGTACCAATGCCGACGAGTACTCGGTACGGGTCCGTATCGACGTAATATTGACATTCTTCAGTTCCGTTGTACAATTCCCGGGCAACCTCCTCATCACATCTGACTACGATAAAGGCGCCTTCCCTGGTTCGGATCACAACGTCACCCAGTGGAACTTTGCTATTGTTATTGCGATTCATGAGTGCAGGTGACCAGCATGATGCGTAACCTACAATAGATGAGGCAAGAGAGATGGTGAAAAGGGCAACGCAAGCAGTTCCGTCATGAGTTAATACTGCCCATATGAAAAGACCAATGGTCAAGAAAAATGATATAAGAGATAAGCAGTTGAGAGGGGACCAGAATTTAGCTGGTACATGAGGTTTCTTACCATCTAGGCTAGCTGCGCGATGAGTAATTCTGGCTGCGAGAGTGTCCCGTCGTCGAGGTTGAACTTTCGTCCCACTTTCTAGATGCGCAGTTTCAATACTACTTGAAGCCGAAACCTGTCTATCTTTGTTTGTAGATGTAGATGGAGACGCTAACTGCCTCGGGGAATTCCTATGCTTGATTTCGAAAACTTTGAACTGAAAAGGCTTGAGCTCTTCTATTGGATGTATAATATTCGGAAAAAAGTTTAGAGATTGTACGTAAACTCCATTATGAACACCGACAACAGCGGCGTTGACTTGTGGCATTCGAGAAGGACGGGAGGATTTGAGGAGGACTTGTGGTGCGGGGATGATTCGAGGAAGCATGCACATCCATGAGGACGTCATGGCTTGAGAGTGTTCAGCCATGGCAGATTCTCCTATGACTGCCAATAGCGACACGATATCTAATCTCCATCCATCACTTGGGTAATTATTAGTTTGTGGTCAATATATGAGCAGTATGTGAAAAATGATGTCGAACATACCGAACCTCCTTCCCGGTGGGAAACCATGAACCTCCCATCTCAAGTCCTGTGCCGCAGATATTGTCTGCCGACTATCGTCTCGAGTCTTCGGATCTTCAAGTAGAGTCCAACCATAAGTAAACGCACCTGCGTCCCTTTTCTCTTTTCCCGATTCTAGTGTCTTCACTCTCAGCAAGTAGGTACGCTTTCGATATCTTCTCCGTCTTATCCGTATCTTATCATTCCCTCTCCAGAAAGTTAAGCATCATATAATGATCATCCGTAGAAAAAAAGAGAAGCCTACAGAGCCTCAAGCAATCCTACCTATATATGACATACATTTTATTCATTCCATACCCCCTCCACTATATAAAACAAGCAAGTCCCCCCATTCTAGCATCGCGTCTGACAAGCCCATGGAGCTGAAAAGACGCGGATCGGGACGATCATTACAGGGGGCTTGCTAGTAGGCTGTGTCTATATTTACCTGGTGGTAAGAGTAAGCCTACAAGTATGCTTTTTCGTCTGAAATGTGCTATGAACTTTTGGTAAACATATAAGTAATCCAATATTGCGTATATTTTACTCTCAATTTTTTACATATTCAAAATTCCCTTCTATAGCTACTATATCCATCTTAGACAGTTCAGAAATTGTGATGAAAATGTAGCGTTAGAAACCTACCAAGCATTTAGCGTCCGTAGTGTTCAGACCATCCTAAAGCCCCTAATGACTCCCTCCCGTCCAAACCAAAAGCCCTATGAGGCCTACGAGTCTACGACAGCCCGCGCCAAGCCCTAAAAGTGGATACCTAGCACCCTAAGCACCTCGTTCTGTTCTCTTTTCCAATCACATGTCCATCTAATTTATGTTTCGTTAGTCGACTACCAGCCTCGAGTCTCCCAATTTGTTGACAATATAAATACGGTGTAAGATTACATATATTGGAATCCTTCGAGAATTTTGCGTCGGCGGCTATGCATGAAATGGGGAAGAGAGAGGTAAGAAGGAGGCACAGTGATGGGGCTCGAATGAAAGAAAACCGAGTTAACTCCAACCGTTTGGACTCTTCGGAACGCTGAATTTTTCGTTTGTTAATGAAGGGGTTTCGCGTGGCGTCTGCGGTTTGTGAAATATATTGGTGTTCTACGCATGATTACTTGGGTAAAGAGACACGAGTACAGTACAGCACCTACTCCATTTGATAAATCTGAATGGTGTGTTTATTATTCGACACTATTAGATTTGCACTGAAGTGTTTTAAGTAGGCGTGTGATAATCTATTGGATCACGAACGACATTCGATAGTGTCACAAGTGCCACAAATGCCATATGTCGAAAAGCATTCGATCATAGTACATGCATTCATTTGTAGTTGCCTATCCGCAGGGTACCTGGCTGCGCGTGATTGCATTGAGGCTGAGTAATAATAGTCATTTGTTTCTTACTCATGTCAGATACGTCTCAGTTTCGTACAACTACAACAATATATGGAAGGTGAAAATTGAGACGCGAGCCCCATTGATAATCGAAATCATGAAACCATATAAAAATATAAATTAGAGTAAAGGCATCAAATCATAAAAATAATACACCCTAAACCGTAGTCATCAATCGTCTCTCATTGTAAATTCTTGTGTCCAAATCTCATGCACCTCAACGCCAGGTATCGTCTCGTTCCACCCCATTTTCTTATTTCCGTCTCTCCCAGCCTACTCTCACTCGATGGCATTAGAAGACGGCCGTGAACTTGAAACGAAAGAGCCTAAACGAGGCACAGTGCGCGTTTGGTCGCGATGACCTCTCCCAACATCTAGGTCATTGATCAATGTCGACCAGGCGCTGGTGTCCAATCACTCACCCAACTATATTCATCAACAATCCATTGACAGTAACCCTCCCATCTCGTAGTCCACTCCTTCGTGACGTCTTTTCTTTCTTCAGCATCCATGCAGCTATGCTCTAAACTCCATTTTGCAAGTTGTTTCCAGCCGTAAAGGGACATTGATTCAGAGCCAGTCATTACTTGATAGAAGTCGTGGGATAAGGATGATCTGCTATTGATTAGTGAGATTCCAAATGGTAAACGTTGAGGAACATGCCTATAAAATGTAGCATTATCACTATTAATCGTACAAGGCACATCGTTTGCTAGCAATATTGGAAGGTTATGTCCTGCAATGTTGGGAGTGAGACCAAGGACCTCATTAGAAATAGGACAGGACTCGATGGCGATATTCTTCTCTTTGAATATCTGCATGAGAATAGGGTGTCTCGCAACTGCATAACCGTGCCCGATTCTTTTTGCATTAAGTAATATCGCATCGAAAAGATTGCCGTCGACTTTGTCGCCAACCGATAATGTCTCCCCGCAATGAAATAAAAATGGGATGTCTAGTTTTTGGTCTCGGCATTTTCGACGGAATGCAAGAAATTCGGGCACGAAATGCCGAAGCTCATTTCCCATTTCTTCATGGCCCACAAGATCGAAACCTATACTCCCATTAATGGATGTGGATGGACTCAAAATTTGACCTAAACTAACCACATAGTAGTTTTTGATACTTCTTCTTCAAATCAATGCATTCATCAAGTGCTACCTCGATCTGACCCCTGTCGAATGAGCGAGGTGTGCAGTAAATGACTTTCATACCTCCGAAATACTGCTTGTTATTTCGAATCTCCTGCATAGTCCTATGCAGTTCTTCATTGATGATATTCAAAATACCTTCGTTACCAATAGTTCTCGTGCCATCATCAGATTTTAGTGAATTTGTGGCCATGAAATTGGGTCTTATCTCAGCATACTGAATGTTGTCCCTGACGAAATCCTGAATGCACTCTCGGGTGTAGTTTCTGAATGCCGACTCGTAAGCAAAGAGCCCTTTCATCATCTGAGTCCTGTAATTGAATTTTTCCCAAATACTAGTACTGTTAGCTGTAATTGCCCGACTGAGTGTGCATACATACCCGTGGCCCGTTTGAGAACAATCATGGGCTTCCTCTTCCGAAATAAGCATTTTCCTCTCGAGCCATATTTCGGCACCAGTTGTACCGCTCAACTTTCGACCATTTTCATCCACAAAATTGAATTCCTTTCGGAAATTCTTGTACGGCATCCATCTATTGGAGACGTAGTCGCCACTCATAACATTCCCCAGGGGAACATAAATTTCTTTCTCTTCACTCTTCACGTGGGTCGCCTCATGAGGTGTCATCACCATGAAAGAGATGCGTGACGCAGCGTAATTCCCCGGCGATGTTAGAGGAAGAGTGCTCCGTATGTACATTGCATCAATAGTCCTGGCCTGTTGTATCAAAAACCGTGCTGGTAAGCATGAATTGAAATGGATGTGAAGATGGGCGCCTTTGGGCATTCGTTTCGCGATCCCCATCAACTTTGTACCATTGATGAGATCCACGTTTCCCAAGAAGTGTTCTCCTTGAGTCCTCTTACCAGTAGCAAGACCTTTCGCGTCGACTGGTCTTCCATAAGTCTTGTCCCAATCATAGTCTCTGATTCTTTGGACGATTCTTGCTGCCTTTTTCTCCATTTCTGAAGCCGACTCTTCAGCTTCAGCATCAAATGCGGTCCTCCGTTCAGCTAGCTGAAGAGACTGGAGAGCTTTATCGTAATCCTCTGGGGTGTCGAATTCTCTTTTCTCAATCGCAACACGCCAAGCTTCCTTTGCTCTTGTCCTTGGCTTTCCAGATTGAGGCATCTTTGAGATACTGGACCTTGGCTTCTCTCTCTGGGCCTCTTTGATTTCACTGACTGGCGCTTCCTCGCCGTCTTCAAGTCGTGAGCACAGAACGCCCATCCCATCCAGCCGTATTATTACGGAGTTCTATAAGTAATGCTGCCTGGCAAAATTTTAGAGCTAGAATGACGATATGATAGTATCCCTACCGACTGTCATCGCCAACTTGCCCACATATGTTGGAAATCTTATTAGCTGTGAAAATTATCACGAAGTCGCATGCTCGAGTGTCCTGTAAGAGCTCAGCCACCCTTTTAAGATTACTGGTTGTTTGCGCCGGCGCTTCTATTGGCTGCGAACCTCGTGCTTGTGTGATAAGAGCGCTAGAGCTGCGTTAAGTAGTATTTTGCTAGCGCAAGTTATGCAACGGAATTAAGGTAGGCTAGAAAAAGGAAATTTTGCTGATCAAATTTTAGTCATCCAGAAGCGAATTAGCAAAAGGAGAAACAATAACTTGTGGTTGTACTCTAGTGTATTTTCGAAAGGGTCGAAAGGGTTGTAAACAGACTTCGATGGTTGATAGTTGAAGGGATTCTAAGTCATCGAGATAAGCGTGCTTATCACCACCCGAGCTGGTGAGCCTGGCAAAAGTAAGGCTGATTACAAGGTAATTCTTGTGACCATTGCACCGCAACTCACTACATACATATACAAGCTATGCCTAAGGATGACGTGACCATTGACCATGTCAGTTAACGACGGCCGAGCTTCGCCTCTTACCGGTAAACTTTGAGGGTGATAATGGCATAGTTAGCTGTCCACGTGAGCTACAGTAGTTTGCCGAACACCCACCAGCACATGTACAGCACATAGGTACATATATATGACTACTGTAGCTCGTCTCTGAGAACATTGGGAAATTGGCGTCATAAACACTGGCCTGGGCACTTCAAAATCACCACCCAAGTGGAGAATACGCTCTGCTGTGAAAGACATTGAATCACCTGATAGAAGCCTGGAATTTAAGCCTCAAGATCTAGTGGATGGGATGTCACCCGGAACGTTCTTGGTGCATTCATACAGTGGAAGTTGGTGTGCGGAAGATGAATCGGGGAAATGTATTATGTGCAGAGGACAACTTTTGTATTATGAATATAGCGACGCTACTCTATCATGTGAATTTGCGCCAAACGCTCCTTTGCTACCCAGTCAATACTTGATCGCCTTCAAAGGCTTAAACCTCTCTCATGCTAAAACAAACATTGACAGCAATTAATTAACAGACTACCAAAACAGGAGGTAGATCTCTAGTCATCGAATTTAATGCCTTTTTTACCTTCTACGTCAATGTAACCACCTCTGTAACTTCCACGCTTCTTCTTGTTCTTCTCCTTGGTAAACCCTTTGCCTTTTGTAACGATCAAATCCTCATGAGCCTTCTGAGCGTAATCATATGGTACATATGCATTACTAGACAATCTCGGGTCGACTTTGGTGTCTTTGGGAATGCGAGAAAATGGTACGTTCTGTTTCCTAGGAAGCTTGGCAGCAGGCATTGGTGGCAATGGTGGATCTAATTCTTTCTCGTTTGGTGGACTCTTGCCTTCAGAAAGAGTCTCGCTTGTGTCTGAGCTAGTTGCTGTCTCCTTCTTTGCAGCTTCGTCGGAATCGCTTCCAGAATCCGAGTCGGAACTGGAACTGGAATCGGAAGGTGAATCAGAGTCAGAATCAGGTAATGGAATTTTCTTTGCGTTCGATTGTGTAGAAGAATCGGAATCGGAGTCGGAGTCTGAGCCGGAATCTGAGTCGGAGGAATCAGAAGAACTAGAGTTATCTTTAGTTTTCGCGGCTTTAGATTCGTCTTCTTCAGAGCTAGATTCGGATGAAGAGGTCGACGACTCTTTGGCAGCGGCAGCTGTTTTAGCCTTCTTGGCTTTGGGGGCATCTTCTCCTGAAGTTGAACTAGCATCGGATGAAGATGAATCAGAATCGGATGAAGATGAATCGCTATCTGAGGTAGCTTTGCGCTTCAAGACATTGACTTTTGGCTTCGGCGGTGGAGACTTAATGGCTGATGGCGCATCATCTTCGTCATCGGCATCGCTGTCGGAACTGCTGGAGGAGGACGAAGAGGATGATGAGGATGATGAGGATGATGAGGAAGATCTTCGGGCAGAATTCTTCTTGGCTGGAGGAGCATCTGCCATCTCAACATCACTTTCCTCTTCACTGCTGGAGTCGCTACTATTGCTGCTACTGCTGCTGCTGCTGCTGCTTGAGGAATCCGCAGATGAAGGCTTAGCTGCCTTGTGCTTTGAAGTTTCGTCCTTTTGAATGGCTGCAGCTTTCAGTGCTGCATTCTCCTCTTTCAATGTTTGCCATTCAGTGTAGATATATTCAAGAGAGAAAGAGGCAGTTTCAGCTCCTGCTTTTACCTCATCTCTGCTACGACGTTCAGTCTTCAAAGTGCGACTGGTTTGCATGAATTCGTGCTGTTCGAGGAATTTGCCGACAAGATCGAGTAAATGGGAAGGAATTCCTGACTTGGGAGGTTCGCCAGCATCGCGACGGTTGAGGAGATCTTGTGCGACTTGCTTGGCTTGTTTGTTCTTCGATCGTCCTTCATTGCCAGATTTGGTAGCTGAGGCTTTATTTGCATCAGTACCAGAGCCAGCAGGGAAGAGCCAATCTGGTTGTGGTTGACCCGAGGGATTCTTTCTCTTTCCCAATGCCTGCATATTGGCATTGTCTCCCATATTGCGTTTATTTTGCTTCGGCCTCATACTTGCTAATGTAAAAAGTTGAAAAATTGTCTATGTTTGGGTATTGATCAATCGCAAAATTTACAATTGTCACAGCTTATCTATCGGCAGAAAAAAAAAAGTTCCAAGGGAGAGTTGATAAAAACCCGCTTATCTAGAATAGGAATAGTGTCATTCACCTTGATACGGTGTGCGATTAGAGGATCCAAAGCCTTGAGGATGTGGTAGCTAGACAAGAAGAAAAAAGGCAACTTCGAGCTGTTTTAAACTTGTAATTTACAATTTTTTATACTGTAGCATTTCTTAAATCTGAAAAATCTGTTAAAGGGAGAAATCACCCAAAAATACTCATCATTTTCTGAGGCATCGGACCTTACATTTCCCGTCTCGAAGCCCTCGCTTATGTAATACTAGTGGTACTAGTGCTTGCTTGATGTCAGGGAACAGAACCTAGGAGCTGGAGTGTCAAACTGTAAGCACCAAATAACCTAACATTTAACCTGCACCTCATATGCTCTTTTACCTCTGTGGGTTATGCTGTGACTTTTGAATACTGTTTACCAACACCCAAAAATGATTCTCGAGCCAACTGCAGAACAACTTCCAGTCCGCCTTCGCGAATAAATGATTGAAAGGGATACACAGAAAAGTCGCCTTGATTTAAAGAACGTGCCTCTGCCTCATGGACGGCTCTTCACGAAATGGCTCTAGCGGGGTCAATGGCAGCGATAGGAGTGGTATGAGTAGAGCGGAAAGGTTCGAAGATGAGAAGAGACGAATTATTGAAAGCTGTTTTGGGAAGAAGGATCCGGACGGCTCTTGTGAGATTAGTTCACTTTGCGATAGAGGTATCAGCCTGTGCTAACCACTCGGGCATTTAGTATTGGAATCATATATCACACATATTAGAATTATTGAGGATGCGGCATATCCATCCTCTCCACCTCCCACGGACGCCAATCCGGATGCTAAGAAACCTCGTATTATAATCGTCGCCGTGCGCAAATCTGGACGGGTTCGGATGCACAAAGCTAGGGAGAATGCGAATGGGAGCTTTTCAATTGGCAAAACTTGGATGCTTGATGATCTATCTGCGGTAGAGTCTTTCAGTGGAGCAGTCCCTACGACTGCGGAGGAGGAACAGCGCAAACAATGGGCTGGGGGTACGGGATTTACTGTGACGATTGGAAAGCCCTATTATTGGCAGGCCAACACTCAAAAGGAAAAACAATTCTTCATCGCAAGCTTGGTCAAAATTTACACGAAATACACTGGTGGAAAAGCGCCGGAACTCATTGGTTTTGATCCCAGAGAAAGGGAACAATTGTCTGGTATTTCAACTTCCGCACGACCACAACAACCTCCTTCCCAAGAATCTCGGCGGCCTCCGCAGCCCCAACAACCACAGTCTTCTGCATCTTCTCCATATGAACAGAGCCAGAGTCGACCGTTCAAACGAGAGCCGTCCCGAGAGCCTGTGCTGCGTAGTCAACCTAGTCGAGATGCTGTACAACGCCCACCAGGCCAAATGCCGGCCAATGCTAGTCCAGCTTTTCCTCCACAAAATTCCCGACCTCCTATGCGGCCACAGCGTGATGCCTCGCCAGGTTCATCTGCTAAGCCATTGGGTGTTAAACCTCAACAGAGTCACACAAGTCTGCGTAGGTTGGAAACCGGTAATCAGAGCCAGGAATCTTTTGGACGCAGTGACGACAGCGGAAGCTTACCGCCTCGTTCACGCGGTGGCGCTAATGGTTTGCCTAATGCCCCTGGTCGCTTTCCTGATAGAAGCGTCACACCCATTTCCCAACGTGGCCCTCCTGAGTCCAGCTTTCCAAGTCCAAAACGGGACAGGTCGACGGACCCGCCGCCAATGCCTGCTCCACTAACAATCCCACCCGAACGACGTCGACCTCCGATGCCAAATATTGGCGATGCGGCTCGCTTACGTGGTACAGATCCAATGGATAACATTGTGCCAGCGCCATTGGCTAGTCCTGGTATGCGCAGAGACGATATGCGGCCTCCCACTCGTAGCAGTGAACGATCAATACCTCGCGAGCGAGATACTAATGGAGATGGCAGTATCGACGCCAAACTCACAGAGGCAGCATCATTGGAACTGCTTCGTGATAATTTGGGTGATACTGGTAAGGATGAGGTGCCGTCGGTTCCTGCATCTGCGCCAGCTATTACCTCTCCTGTCTCTCCGGTCGTTTCGCCGACTACTCCCATTTTGCCATCGACGGAGGAGCAAGAGGACGAGGAAATGCGCCCCGGTCTTGGACCCATGATAAAGAAGAAATCCAAGGGCGACATTGCCAGCACTTTCCTTAGGGCCGCACAAAATGCTAATGGTTTCAAGCCTCGTGCTGGTGGCGCAGCTGAACGTCTTAGAGAAGCAGCACTGGCAGCTAAATCTCCAAACGGCCCTGATGGTATCACTGGTGTGGTCCCAGCTCCTTCCTTAGTTCGGGCGTTCAGTAATGATAGCGCAACTACGTTCAATGCTCCTCTCGCCGTTGTACCAGCTGCTACACCCGAAGCCCCTTCTACTCCGGTCGAAGCTCCTCCAGAAAAGTCCCCTGCACGCAATGCCAATCCTGAAGTTATTCCGGAAGTCAAAATTACAGTCCCGGACAAGGACATACCGAGCACTGTTGAAAGTCTTTCAAAGGCATCAGATACTGGTTCACTTGACAAGCCAAAGGCTCGGGAACCTAAACGTCCAAAATCTGCTTCTGAGGCAATGCAAAAAGAGCTTGCATCTTTAGGTATTGATCCCAGCTTTTTGGATGGCCGAGGCTCTGATCTTGTCAATGCATGGGATGAATTTGGTTGGGTTGGGGAAAGTGTGCATACAAAAGTTATTGATGGATTAAAAGATGATGTTGAGCGAGAGCTCAACAAAGTTCAAGCAGGAGGCTGGCTTAACCGATTAGAGGAAGAGGACGAACGAGTTGAAGCGATTAAAAGAGGGCTGGATACATGTATGGACGAATGTGACGAACTTGATGGTTTGCTCACACTGTATCTTGTGGAGCTTGGCGTGAGTTGCTTCATTGGATACATTCTTGAAGAATTTTGTAGATTAACAAATCACTTTAGACACTCAACGAGGACATTGCATACATCGAAGCCCAATCACAAGGTCTGCAGGTGCAAACAGCCAATCAGAAGCTCTTACAAGCTGAACTTCAATCTCTACTGGACACGATATCAATTTCCTCATCACAGCTCGAGTCCTTAAAAACGGCATCATTGGAACGTCCTCATGATCTCGAGCTGGTTGAAAAGTCTTTGGTTGTTTTGTTCAAGGCTATGGTTACTATCGATCCTTCACTTAGTATTTCTGTTCCTAGAAGAAGTGAAGATGGTAGCGTCCATTCCGGGAGAACCGGAGGCTTCGGCAACAGCGAGATTGGAAGCATGCGGGTCTTACAGGAGAAAAAAGATGTCTACCGAGCTACGAGCGTTGAATTCCTTCAACGTTTGTATTCCTTTTTACAAATGAAATTCCGCTCTGCAATTGACGAAACAAGGAAAGCGTTAGACCGGGAAAAGGGTGGTAATATCGCCAGAACAGCTGGGAAGGGCAAACTTGACCCACGCCATCATGATCTCGCGAGGAATATACTTTGGAGATATAGCCCACTGATGTTGTTCTCTAGGGAAGTGGCTCCTGATGAATGGGAAAAGTTTTTGTTAGATTACGAGTCTGCGTGTAAACCTTTGTATCAGGATGAATTCAGGGACGCTGTCTTTGCCTGGAAGCGGATTGCTAAGAAAGCACACGGGGACGAGTCTGAAAACTTGTTCACATCACAAATTGAGAAACACACTGAAGGCCTTGCAACTACAACCGCTAGAAAGCTGACGGTAAAGCGAAGTCAAACGTTGGCAAAGATACGATCCCCAGCTGGCGACGGTGGCAATAAGTCTACCGCAGACAAGGCGGATGGTCGACTACCTCCACATGAAGTATTCACTGGAGCTCTTGATGAAATGGTTCCGATTATGAGCATGGAGCAGAACTTCATTGTTGAATTCTTTCATATAACGTCACTAGAACAACATGATTTTGCTGAGTCTGTCGCTGCTGCTCCCCCAGACTTGCGACGAGGCGGCGACTTAAGAAGGCCAAAAGTTATGGATCCTAATCGGATATTGGCAAAACGTGTCGTACAGACCATGGAAGAAATTTACGCTTTTTGGGCTGGTGATATGGAAGCACTGGTAGACTGGTCCCTCCAACCCGATCCATTGTAAGTACACCCATTTAAAACAAATCGAAGGAAACCACTAACTATTCGAATAGGCAAGGTGTCGGTATACTCGTTTCAATTGAGCGCAAGCTTGTTGACCTCGAGGAATCAAGCCAGGAGTACCTGGCACGTACTCTCCAAAAGTTGCATGCTCGTTTGCTTGGTCTATTTAACAAATTCCTGGATGAGCAGATTCGAGCCATAGAAGACACTAAAGTCAAAATCAAGAAGCGAAAGGGTGTTATTGGATTCATAAGGATATTTCCTTCATTCTCCTCTGCAATAGAAACGATGTTGATGTCTGCTGATGGCCTTGAGGTTCGACAAATCGTAAATAATGCATATTCTCGATTGAACAAAACCATGTTTGAGTCTCTCAAGGTTATTGCGAGGGAAAACCCAAGTGCTCACACTGCAGGTGCAGATCCAGAGGACAAAGAAGCCCTCAATTATCAGATTCTGCTCATCGAAAATATGAACCATTACCTGGAAGAAGTGGATGTCCGCTCCAACCCGGTACTTGAAGAATGGAGGGAGAATGCTAGCCAAGAAATGGACGAACATATGACTTTATATCTTGGTGCTGTTATTCGAAGACCCCTAGGAAAACTTCTCGATTTCTTGGAAAGTACAGAGAGTCTTATGCTTTCTCGACAACCTGGTGAATCGGCTTCGAAGATCTCATCAATGCCAAGTCACTCCAAATCAACCTTCAAAAAAATCCTTGCTGGGTATGACGCCAAAGAAATTAGGAAGGGCATTGAAACTCTTAAGAAGCGAGTTGAAAAGCACTTCGGCGATGCAGATGACCCAGGACTCAGTCGAGAACTTGTCAGCAAGGTGAATCAACAATGCGAGAGATTTTACGAAAACGTCGACGATAGAATTTTGACAATCAGCAGAGATGTGTATGATGGAGAAATTATTGCTGAATGGACAAGAGCCGATATTGCTACAGCCTTCAGAAAGTAGGTGCCGTCATGGAGAAAGCAGGGTCCTTGGATTCTGACTCCATTGAACACAATTTTCCTTTAAATGTAATATGAGTGGAAACGTATAATGAAATAGGCGTTACGAAGGAGGGTGCAAGTAGTCATTACAATGGCGTCATCAACCTTGTAATTTTAGGGGATATACCATGCATTTGAAGAATGGAAAACGAAGAAAGAACCAATTTCCGTACCCGACTAGTACCTTTACATGTCTTGCCAATCTATATGAACAATTCGAGTCTGAGCTACTGTGAGCATATCCCACTGTTCGTCTCCAATCCTTGGCATTGGTGCTATGTACGTATGTACTACTACAATAGCCGAGGATATTAGACGGGAATTGACGGATGAATACACCGGCTCCTGAAGAATTTCGAGGCCGATCCACTTGACAATGATATGGTAAGCACTAGTAAATATGTTCCGCTTGCCCTCGAAGAGTACGTGTGATTTTGTTGTTGTCGAAACGCCTTTGAGTCGTGCTGAACATTCAATATCCAAGGCAGACTTAGTGCTTCTTTTTACTTCACATTCATTCCCCATTCGTATACATATGTCAGTACATTTGGGCTCGATTAATCAAATTCAACTTATATTCAGAGGCTCTTGTCCGAAATCAATAGGCACATCGATGCATTTGTACGAGTATGGCGGCTGCAACAACCATTCATCCGATCTTGGATTTCTCAGATCATGGGAATAACGAGAGTCATGCAACGTACGAGTTGGCTTTGAATGAATCTCGGTCTCCTCAAAATACCTTTGAATTGCGGCCAATAACCCGCCAAAGACAAATCATAATTCTCATCTCAAGCTTTTTGACAATATGTATCACGATTGGTCTCAACCAGTCTTATGGCGTTTTTCAGAGCTACTACATCTCCCCAGCTCAAAACATGCTTCCAAAAACCACGGGTAATGAAGGTGCATTGGTAGCCTTTGTGGGCACACTCGGGTCTGGTCTTACTTGGGCCGGCAGCATTGTGGTAAATCCAATGATGACAAGACTAGGTGCAAAAGGTCCAAAACACATCTGTATAATGGGAGTTGTCTTCATAAGCCTAGGATTTGGATTGGCAAGCTTGTGTAAGGAAGTCAGTAAATCACAACCCACACTTCACTCACTCGCTGAACCGTTTCATTAGGTTTGGCAACTTCTGTTGACACAAGGATTACTGTACGGCATCGGTTCATCGTTGCTTTACTATCCTATTCTAAGTACAGCACCTGAATACTTCAACACACACCGTGGTTCAGCAATGGGATTCATTCTGTCGGGCGCGGGAATTGGAGGGCTTATTTTCTCGCCCTTGATCCGCTTTCTTTTGACATCAATTGGGCCCAGATGGACACTCCGTTTGATTTCTTTCCTCGTGCTAGTCATAGCCCTGCCCATTGCTGCTACTGCAGCTTCATCACGATTTGTTGGAAGGCGACAAACTCATGTAGATCTCAAGTTGGCCATGAAGCCCGCGTTTATCTTCAGCGTTGGAGCTGGTTTCTTACAAGCGGGAGGAAACGGACTACCGCTCACGTTCTTGGCTGAGTACTCGGTAGCTTTGGGATATACTTCGGCTTTTGGTGCCACCCTACTAGCTGTTTCGAGTGGAGTTAATTCCATTAGTCGAGTGATGACCGGATTCGCTGGAGATAGGTTTGGAAGACAGAATACGCTAATCCTGTCGGTTATCTTGTGTGTCGTATCAGTATATGGATTCTGGCTAGGAAGTACTACTGCAAATGGTAACAAGGCGTTATTTTTACTTTTTGTGATATTCTATGGAGTTGCTGGTGGTGGTTACAATGCTCTATTTCCAACGGTACGTCTCTTCATTCCTTCCTTACTACATCCCATTCTATGCAAACCGCTTACATGCAAGCTGAAGACTGTGGCGGAAGTATTTGGACTTCAAGCCTACGCTAGTGTAAATGGATTTATATATTTTGTGAGAGGCCTTGGGACCATGTTTGGCAGCCCAGTCGGTGGCAAAATACTGGGGGAGAGTAAACTAGGAAATTATCGCGGGGTAATCTTGTTTGATGCGGCGCTTTTGTCTGGTGCTACTTTCTGTGTTATTGCCGTGCGACTATTTGATTCTAGGGAAAAGAGATCTTGGAAGTGGAAAGCATAATCATTGAATCATTATATTCAACTGTTGGTATTTTGTTGATTGGTGAGAAATTTGTACAAGCTAGGCCGAGACTCTACATCATCCCGGCCTTCACTGATAGAAGTGTGTATGCATAAAACTTTTGCAACACAGCCTCTTTCCTTCTAGGAGGCCGTTCCAACATCCGGCCCCATAAACATTGATGTGACATAGTCCTGATATAATCGCGTGCAAATTTTAAATCAAGGCCAAGCTACCTTAGTATTACAAAAGACCATCATTATGTACTAACTGCTGCTCATTGCAGAACTACTAAGTAAAATTAATGGCATGTACCTGCTGGGTAGTAAGAATCCAACAATATCAAGCGCATAATACTATTCACTATATGATTGAGCTCATAATAATATTGAATAATGAGAGGCCAATCTAGAGTCCAGGTGGGTCTATAGGGCTGAACAGCTTTCTCAATATCGAAGATTCAATTTTTCTTAATTTGTCCTCGATCAGGTCCTCCAATATTGATCCGCATCGACGGTCCAGGCTGGGAATTCATTGAAAGAGCATAGATCATTTTAGTCATATGTCCAAGCTTGCGTTCTAATAGTCCAAGTATTTACTTTTGCTTGTATGTTATCAATATCCTTTTAATCCACAAAATATGGCAGCAATCAGTGCTCGGTCTAAATTGATTGCTCGTGATCATTTAGTAAACAGTTTCATCAATCCTCTACCGCAAAAAGACACCTTCATTCAAGACTACAGTGATAATCTTGATTTGAAAGAGGGTTCAACTATTGACTTAGTATGGATATCCAACTATACATCTATTGTCCTGAGTATCAGTCAAGTTTTAAAATGTCTTGGAGGAGAATTAGGCTGTAATTCGAATTCTACTCTTCTTCGTGAGAGTCCCCTTTCAATTGACAATTCAAAGTACTAACCTTACCTATACAATAGAAAGCATACCTAAATCCCCGAACATGACATCATGGACTATAGACTCTTCCCCTTACAATTTAACCGAGTCGAATATTTTCTACTTCTCTATACATAATGGAAATACAAGGAATAATATAGCTGCATTTACCTCGCGCTATTTTAACATTAGTACATCAAACGATATTCCTGCCGTAACTGATACAGCACCATCGCTCTCAGCTAAAAGACACGAAGTAGCAGATCCAGTCTCTACCATTGACCTTCCTGTCGGAGCTGAAATAGGCATTGGCCTTGGTATTGGCGTCGTTTCTTTTGTAGTGGTACTTGCTATTGCACTGATTTTCCGACATATCAGGAGAAGTCGGTGTCGAAGGCACGCTGCGAAGAATCCGCGAATAAGTATTGTAAATGCAGGAGATAATTTGCGGATTCGCCGTGAATCGTGGGTGCAAGCTCTTCAAAATACATTTTATAAAGAACATAGGGATGATTCATCACAGTATCGATGGGATAGTCCGGATGATGTAATGCCTAGATATGATTCTCCCGATCTGAGAGAAGAAAGGGGTGTATTTGATGAAGTTCGTTTAGAGAATTCAGAAGAATATATTGATAGCCAGAATAACCAGTATATTAATCGCAATTCGGATATCCATTTATCTCCGGGGGAAGGAGTAGCCAGCCCCTTCATTAACGTTTCATGCGGCTCCTGGTCGAATTCCTTGGATAATTCCTTGGCCGATATATTTCAAGTCCTTGGTGTCGCATCTTCCAACTATCAACAATACCAAAATTGCTCTGTCGCTCAAACAAATTCACAACCAAGACCTAGTCAATATTCTCGTCACCAACTAGAAAGATATATACCCAGAAAAACCTCCATTAAACTCCAACGCCCGATGCCAACCTACGCTCCATGGCATCAACATGAATTAATACACAGGTCAAACTCGATATGGAGTATCCAATAAACACCTACTCAATTTCAATTACGATCTCAAGCAAAAGTGAAGCAGGAAGTTAAGCCTAATGCGAATAGACAGGCGGCTGTAAAAGAAGGATATTCGACTAGCTATAGTACAGGTCATAAACTTTCTGTTAGTACAAAATCTTTCAGAATCAAGCAGAATCTGGAAACTACACCAAAGAGAAAATCAAAAGATCATACACCTTATCACACCCCGCAATTCGTGTCTCCATCTGTCTTCAAAACATTAGATCTACAACAAACCCCTTCCCTCCGAGCAGAGCCAGAATCCGAGATAACTCACGGAGCAACATATCAAAAGCAAGAAAAAAATCAACTACCCCATCCACTGAAATCACACCCTCAATATCAATATCAATCTCAATTTCGTCTTCCACCCCAAGCTCTCTCGCAAACTAAATCCCCAATCCAATACTCAACATTCATACTCCCTATAGCAGGACAATACCACTTAGAGCCAGGCACTCATTACCCTAGTATACCTGAACCCGAGACCTCTGAACTCGAAGCTTTGAATTCAACTTCAACTCCCACTCCAACTACAGCTTTAAAATCCAACTTCTGATGACTACCGATATCCCAGCGAGGAATCACGGAGAGAAAAATGGTGGGAAGTAATTAGAGAAGAGTATAAGATAGGAGATTATCTCCAAGGCCACCAATCCACGAAATCCCCGCAGAACTTTTATCTTCCATTTGAAATCTACACTACACATAAGAACACACACAGCAAAAAAGCTCCAGCCATGATAATCACTATTGATCATTTTGATCAAGTTCCCCAAAAATCTTACAAGCGAAGAAACAAATATGTAACCAGATAAAAACTAATAAATAAGGGTATCGAAAAGATGTCACAAGCTACCTACATACAGCCTATTGCCTATTGCCTATTGCCTGTTGCCTGTTGCCTATCGCCCACCACCAAAAAATCTGCATGATTTTGCCCCCGAGCTCCTCCAAAACGATTGTCTGTTCAAGAAAAGAAAAGACAAGAAAAGAAAATAAAGTGAATATATACATTGAAGAACCCCAAGATGAAATTAACTCCCCGTTTGCCGTCGTGAATGTTGTACGTGCATATAATGAATCTGTTCATATGATGACGTTTTGCATCATGTTCATACATAAATAAAGAGAGAAATATGAGAATTAGACGTTTCTTTCTTCGTTAATCCACTTCTTTTCACCTCACCATAATAGTGATTTATCCCATTGCCCCAACGCGTCCCCTTACGCCACTACACCTCATCATCCGGCGGTAATTCACCCCCAACACTCTTCAACCAGTTTAAGATCCTGCCCCTGGCCCCGTCCAACTCAGTGCCTAATCCACTCCTCCAAAGTTCCTCCACAACCTTAACTTTCTCCTTCAAATCATCCGTCAGTCTTCCCTCTTCCTCGCTCTTCACCGCCTCCAACTCCCTTTCTACTTCTTCTTTCGCTTCTCCTTGAGCTATTCGCTGCGTGCCCATTAATCTACAATTTGCTGCCGTTACTCCCACTTTGACTTCATGCAACAGACACAGTAAATTTGTCTGGCTCTCAATAAATTGATATGTTGATTTACCCGCGTGGACTATGAGGGTGTATAGATATTGCATGGGAAAATCATAATAGCTTGGATTTTCTTCGTATTCGTCTTTGGGGATCTGAATCATGAAGCCTTTCAAATCGCCGTCTTTGGGGATTTGTTCAATCAAGCGACTTAGAGAAGGAGCAATGTCCCAGAAAGCACCGAGTTGAACTTCCACGCCACGAACGACGTTTTCTTCAATGATATCCATGAATTCTTCGGTGCGTTTGAGAATCTCGGATTCGAATGCTTGTTTGCGTTTTTGAGCATCTTCTGCGAAGAAGGATTCGGCGCCGCGGACCTTTTCAACGTTGTTGGAGAGACGGTAGGGTGTGATTATCATTTCTTTGTAACGATCATTGCGATCCGAGAGTAATTCGTAGACCTCACGGTGAAGTTGTTCACGAGCTTCAAAAATCCATTTTAGAAGTGTTAATTTCTCAATGAGTTCTGGTTGTTCGTCACCTTCCTCCTGCGTAGAAGTAGGGTTGTGGTCTTGTGAATCGTTGAAGAGTTTACTTCTGAGTTGTTCAAAAAGATCAGTCGCTGATTGAATACGTGTCATGAGGAGCTCGTTGACGGGGAGGACGACTTGGGATTGAAAGAGTTCAAATATAGATTTGGCGGCTTCCTTGGATTTGATACATTCGCTAGTGACAGCATCTGCTTCGTAGGCCGCAGCATCAGCATATGATATGGTTCCAACCTCGATATCGCGCTGGATGCGGAGACGCAATGAAGCTCGTCGTTTGGAGGCTGCGGTCTTTTGATCTTCCTGCATCTGGGCACTATCCCGCACGAAACGTTCTTTAGTAGCAGTTACTTCGGCAATGTCGCTTAGCATACGAACAGTTGTACGGATACTCGTGAGGTCTGGATGATTATTGTTTACTGCTGGGTGATGACGAGGATACGGTGGAGGCAACGTCACTAATCTTGAAATATCAAGGTGGTCCGGGTTTGGTGTGAAGGGTGTCCGTGGAACGAGGGCTGGTGGAATTATGGGTTGAAATACGGGAGAGACTTGATTCGGTTCGTGAAAGCCAGTCTTCTCTCGGGGGTACTCATTCGGACCCAAGTGGGCAGGGTTACTTGGACCTCCAAACATATTCTCCATTGGCGATCCAGAAGGTGGATCTCCTTCTCCAAATTGTAAAGCCTCTCGCAATTCCTTTGGCATACCCATATACTTTGATTCCCGTTTTGATCTTTCAAATCTTGATGAAGGAACCCCATCTGATCCCTGTTGACTAACCTCCCACCATCTGCTTGAAGGCCTTCCTCTTGAACTTGCCCCATCGAGTGCCTCACTAACACTCATGCTAGGAATTGGAGATAAGGAGGGCATGTACCCAGGCTGACTCCACCATTGTGGATTTTGTTGTGCTGGCTCCGGAGATGGTGGACCTGCTGAATTGGCCCTGGATCCAGGCCTTGAATTCGACCTTGAGCTAGGCCTTGTAGGTTGCCTTGATGAAGATCCTGGTTCGGAATGCTGCGACCGTAGATTTTCTTTCATGGCTCCCACTAGCGAGCTCCTATGAGACCTTGGAGCGGCTGACGATTCGGGTGTGAAATCACTTCCATAAGACATCGTAGAGTCTCTACGAGCATTAGGTCGAAATAAATCTCGGGTCAGATCTAGAATTTCAGACCCCATTGCGTCAATCGCGGAAGCATAACGGTCTCGACGTATTCTGGATTCATTAACAATAAATTCTGCAAAAATCCGAACACGGTCTGTATCATTTGTAGCGCTGGCTTCTCTCTGAACAAATATTTCATGTCTTTCCGCAGCAGAGCGAGCGAAGTCATCAGCGGGTGTCATGTGGGACACTTGACTTGAGATTGATTTACCAGTGGCAGGTCGAGATGGAGTCGAAGCAGTAATGAATGCAAAATCATTCTTAGGGATGATCAACGAGGGTGGACGGCTATTGGGAGTTTTTTTAACCATTATTGATTGTGGCGGAGGTGTTGGTGAAGACTTTGGCGGAACCGATGGGGAATGGATTACTGTAGTTGCCTTGATGGACTCGGGGGAGAAAGGCGGAGTATGTGCCACTGGCCTAGGAGTTGAGCCCCTTGAGCCAGTAAGAAAACCATTTACGCGATCTGGAGTGGTCAAATTGTGTAGCGTTGATTGAGATGACCTTGGGGTTTCAGAATAATTAGACGATCTTCCACTTCTCGGGGTTGTCCTAGTCATAGTCTTGTGCCTCGCTAGGGGTACATTGATATCACTAGGAGTAATGGCTTCTGCCCACGGATTATTTGATTGCTCAATTGCCGATTCAGGGTAAGCTGTCCTGCCATTTCTACTTTCACTTCTTCTTTCACGGATAGTTTTCTCTCCACGGACAGCTCGTGACCTTGTCAAACTAGAAGAACTTGAGCCGGAAACAGAATCGGTTGCTGTACTAGAAGTAACGCTTGCAGTATCGACGTGTAGCGCAGGACTTTTTAAGCGGTCCCGAGGAGGTGATGCCGCGGGTGTCTCATTGGGCCAATTCGATGCTGCCGCAGACGCTTGAACTGGGGGCGAAAGCGGGGTAGGTGGGACTGGACCTAAAGAAGACGCGGGAAGTGGCCTTCGAGTTGGGGGAGAGGTTATTGCATCAGTGGCACGGGTCATACTTTGTGATCTTGGGGGTGGAGGACGGCCAGGTGGAGGTGGAGGTAAAGGCATCCCAGGCTGCCATCGAGTAGTAGACGGATCTCGCGAGTGGGCCGGAGATGCTGAACTGATAGCTCCTGTAGATGCAGCTCGACGTGACCCCGGAGGTAAAATATTGACTGGAACAGGGTCCACAGTCTCTGGGCGAGTTTGTTCCACAGCTCTTCTTGGAATGGGCGGCACTGGTGGTATTGGTTCCCTGTTTGAAGCTGGTGACATTCTGGGGTTCTCAGGATGATTAACCGATCTCCTAGAGAATGCCAAGACCCCGAGTGGCCTATCATTCGACCCAGCTCTCGATCGCCCACCAGGCGGAGGAGGATAATTCGGGTGTGGAGTACTTGGAGCTGCGGTATGAGGGGTATGTGGAGCCTCGGGGGAAGAACGATATGCCTGTGGTGGAGCAGAAGCAGACGACATAGGTTCATCTGATCCTCCTGTCGGTCTATTGCTTCGCGGTGGAGAGTATGGAGGTGGGGCTGGAATCACTACTGCAGTTTCTCATTAGCTTTTACTACCACGCGCATACTGTGCATACAATTCGAAAATTAAAAACAATTCTTGAAAGTAAGTACCATCTGGATCGTGAGATGGTCTGGCAGAAAAATGCGAACCATCTGAACCACCACTGACGTTGGGAGATGAAGTCCATTGTGAAGGATTGTACTGTCGCACAGAGCTCAAAGGTGTATTGTACTGTGAAGGATTGTATCCAAGCGATGAGCTCAAATTTCCAGAAATGGCATATCCAGGAGTCTGGTGATGAGGCGACGCGGTATGTAGAGATGTTGTAATGGGATTCAATTCCATTCTCCTCCGGATGCCATGTTCTCTATGAGGGTTCATTGTCGCGTCTTAAAGTCTCCCGATCCTATAAATAGTAACACGAAAGTACTATCACGACAAACAGGACTTTCCCTCCACAATCAAGCACTCAAGCACTCGAGCCCTGGCTTTCGTCTTATTTAGACGATTTGGCCTTTGAACTCATCTGAACATAAAAATGTATTTGAGGTGAGTGTGAGGTGAAGAAGTGTTCCAAATCGTGAAGGACCTCTCCTTTTTTTTACGGGATCGACCACCCCCTTAGGTCACGGTGGGATTTTTGTGATTCGAAGGGGCGAGAGGGCTGTTTTTGAAGCATGAGCGCATGAGCATGGATAAAAAAAGATGCTCCCATCCTTTACTTTTACAACACCACACCAACTCCAGGGTTCCAAATATGGTATGGCTCACGATTGGAGTCCGCGGAGTTGATGTGCATGTTGAATTCTTTGCGCGTTTTTCACAATGGGCCAATTAGATGGGAATATGGTGACAGTTAAACATGGATACAATCTGCTAGTCTCTTTTTGATAAGTTCAGCGCTTACAGTGATTCATGCGCAATACCTGTATCCGTGCCCTTAAAGGGTTGTATTGAGGGGCTCGACAGCATGGAAAGTAATAGAGTTCTCGATGATATGATATAGTATGTAACCTACATGCACCGTTGAGAGCAGGCAAAAGTGTTTACCCAGACTGGAATATGTATCTGTAGGTATACATACGACTGACTACATTACTGAACCACGAGATTCCTTCATATCGAGATCCTAACGATGTATCAAACCAACAATGTCTGACCGAATCTTATTGCTTGTGGGACCGAGACTACATATTTGGTAGAACTAAAAATAGTTATCTCTTCCCACCTTAACCAATTTAGCTTCTCACAATTGCGAGCTATCTCCTTACTTGCATACCTGTATGAAGTCACTAATTCGGTCAGATTTTATGTGATAACTCTGGGATGATTAATTTGGACACATTTATAGAATGAAAATATGCTGTATATTAGACAGGACCTTTAGCTTCAACTTGGTAGAGAGACATGAACCCATTAGAATCGGTATATAAATTTAGTAGTGGATCTCACTAAATAAATATGTACCTTACAGTGCGTCTGCAGAGTGGGCTTTTGGAAAGCTCCATATATTTTCACATTGCTTATCAAAACACAGGATGACAAGTCGCTGGAGCTCGAAGTACGGAGTAGTATCGGAATATTATTTGATACCGACAACTCGTCACCTCTTGGGTTTACTTCTTGGCGTAAGTTGATGTTATAAATATCATTCGTATCTATAAGCTGGACTACTGAATGGAGCCTGAATTTGCTTTACTTCCATCACCGATTCAAATCGTGTAGTGAACCTCATTTTTGGGCACGAACAGCCTCGTGATACTGCGTGAATAAATTCCAGCATTATCGAAACTGGTGACCCCTCGTCCATGTAGATGCGTCGAAGCAAAACAAAGATATCCTCAAAAAGGTGCCAGATTCCAGAGCTTCCGATAGAGGACTCCAATGATAGCCTCCTACCAATACTCGCGGTCAAAATTCGTAGGACCTCCGAGCAAGTTGTATATGCAATGATGCCGTTATAATCGCTAAAATTCTCATTGCACTTTGCCTCCAGTGCCCTTCTCCCCATACGAAAATTCTTCCGGCAAATCCATTCCTACCCTCCTAGCAGTCAAACGAATTCTTTCTTCATCATCCATATTCATTCCTGGATTGTATCTCTCAAGTAATGTAGCATACATCCTTTGTGCCTTGACATATTGAAGGAATTGCTCGGCTTGCTCGATTGGTGTGTTTGTTTCCGAGGCTATGGTTTTGCGAATGCGAGATTGTAGTGGAGAGCGGGAGTTTTGCGTGAAGGGGCGAGATGGAAGTTCGCGTAGGAACGAGCGATAGAGTGCCCGCAACTTTGTGGGTGTAGGAGAAGACATTTTTCTGGTTTCCAGCGCAGAAAATGAGGTCTGAGGAAAAGTTAATGAGCAGTGAGAAATTGACAGGCCCGTTGTCGGCATTAACAATCCCGACAGGTTTTCAGCCTTGTAACTCTTCACACACAGCCTTGTCACAACCTTCTAAATTTTTACATTTGAACATTGACGATTATTCAATGTCAACGTCTTTGAAGGTACAGTCATGGCCTCGTGTAGGTATAAAGCGATTCCAGGGATTCTGTGCGAAGGATGTTCTGAGAAGAATTACGACAAATTCTCCAACTCATGATCGTCCTACACCTCAACATATGAATTTTCCATCTACCAGACTTTGCTATCACTGGGACACTTTACCACCTACAGAAGCACAACTCGTCCATGCAAATACGTTTTTTACTAAAAAGCCTTTCAAGCACTTATGGTCTACTTCACAATTCTACTCCATGGCGTTTGGAGACAGCCCTGAGGTTTGCTTCTTAGGACGATCAAATGTAAGCATAATCAGCCCTCTATGTTATAATTGTGTTTGTTGCTTTTAGTTTTCGCATCATTCTTTGTGTTGCCCAGACTCTTTAGTAAGATTTGATCAACAAGCAATATTGCCTTTGCAAAGTATGTACTGACACTATCATATTTCAGGTTGGCAAATCATCTCTTCTCAATGCTTTGCTTAACAACAAGAATGCGGCATACACCAGTTCGAAAGTCGGGCGAACTCGGTGTATGAATGCATTTGCGATTGGAGGACATGAAGGGTCTGAAGATAATAGTGATCGATTAGTGGTACTGGATATGCCGGGATATGGGCATGGTGGGAGGTCGGAATGGGGAAAAGAAATCATTAAATATCTGGAGAAGAGGAAGCAGCTCAAACGAGCTTTCGTACTAATTGATGCCCAGCATGGGATCAAGGAGCTTGATAGGGTGATGTTGCAAATGTTGCGGTCCCGTAAAGTCCCCCATCAGGTAGTACTATCAAAGGTTGACAAGATTCTGTTCCCTTCGAATACGAAAGGAATCCCCGGAAGTGATGCGCTGGAGAACAGGATTACTGGCCTGGACAACTTCCTTCAAGAGGTTAAAGCAATGATCGAGGCAGTCCCAGAATCCGATGATGCTGATTCCTTGATCGGGGAAATACTAACATGTACATCTGAGAAACGTGCTGGGAGAAGATATGGCATTGATACCGTCAGATTTGCAATGCTGAGAGCTGCCGGCCTAGAAATCCAAGCAAAGGTCAAGCTAGCCGAGCCTGTTGACATTATTTCCCATGAAGAATTGTTTGGGATACGAAACATTGGGGACTGAGGAAGTACGTGATGTACAGATTTTGAACAAGCACATACCGAGGCATTGTTGGAATACTTTCTACCTTCATTGGTGACGGGCGACTAGTGATTTCGTCACGTCCCAAGTGGATGCTTTGCTAGAACCTTACTACAGGACTTACATATTGATCAACTAGATCATTGCCCTGTACAGGTACCAACAAGAACGATGTTTGACTGGGGATGGGGGCAAAAAGGTGGGATGGGTTCAAAGATGGGAAGCGGATCTCAAGAATTGATCTTTGATCAACATATTTGGTACACAGTAACCTTAGGAGAAGAAGGATTGCAGAAGACATGAAAACGAACTGATACTCCAAATCCCAAAACAGATATCTAAATCTATCTGACATCTATTGAAGCCCAGTGATCGATCGCTCAAAGGTACCTGTCATGAAATTTGAATACGTGTCACATGACTGTGTTATTGTGCCTGGTTATTGAATTGGAGACTTTTCATGAGCCATGGGTTTTGTTCCCGCTAATCGTCATAACTGTCTGTACCCGGTGTAGCCCGGACCTGGAACTTTCAACCTTTTTTTAGGTCACTGCACTCTTTGAAATTGTCGCAACTTTGACCCAGCACTACCTATGATCCCGTCTCGTATGCTTTAACTCTACATAATAATAATCATAATAATTTGAAATTACATAAACATAACAGAATCACCCTTATTTTACTGAACCTCAACTTCCGACCCTAAAGTAACAATCGCCATCTTCCATCTCCAATCAACGCTTTTTTTAACATTCAGACATTCATATTCATTCCCTTTGATCAAGAACTGGAAAGTGCGGGGCCAATCGAAGCACAGCCTAGCCTAGCCTAGCCTATCCTATCTACACAAATACAGCCCCGGGGTCTTCATTCATTAATATCGGAAATTACCATATCAAGCGAATTACATAGTGACTACTTACGACACCATATCTCCCTAACATCCATCATCATAACGCCGCCGCCATCTTCCATACAAAAGCGAATCACGATTGGCTTCCTTTGATTTCGCATCGTAGCTGGGGTAGCTACCGAATCTTTGATCTCATCTCAGACGTCACAATTCATTTGGTCTTGAACTCAGGAGAGATCAAGTCGCAAATATGTCGAAAGTCGTACGAAGCGTCAAGAACATTACGAAAGGATACAACAATGTGCAAATTAAAGTCCGGAATGGTATGACCTGTGTGCTAAACTCACAAATTATATGTTGACGGATTATAGCTACAAGCAATGATCCATGGGGTCCCGTTGGATCAGATATGGCTGAAATTGCCCAACTGACCTTTAATTCGTGCGTACTTTCATTACCTGCAGATATATACAGAACTAACTCAACAAATCCAGGGCGGAAACTTTTTATCAGATCATGGACATGCTCGACAAACGTTTGAATGACAAGGGCAAAAATTGGAGACATGTTTTGAAGGCTTTGAAAGTGTTAGATTACTGTCTACACGAAGGTTCCGAGTTGGTGGTGACATGGGCACGGAAGAATCTTTATATCATCAAGACTTTGAGAGAATTCCAGTATATCGATGAGGATGGAAGAGATGTTGGTCAAAATGGTCAGGACTGATATGATGAGAATACATGGAAGCTTGCTAACTATTTTCCTAGTCCGAGTTTCCGCCAAAGAACTAACATCTTTAATTTTGGATGAGGATAGACTTCGAGCTGAGCGAGCTGACCGCAAAAACTGGAAGTCTAGAGTTACTGGCCTGGATGAATTTTCCGAACCTTCAGATGCACAGCCACGCCGACAACGTCCACACCGAGCGCAGCGCGCCGATGAAGAGGACGCGGAATATCGATTGGCTATCGAGGCCAGTAAATACCAGGAAGAAGAAGATCGCAAGAAACGTGAGAGCAGGCAAGGGCGTGGCGAGCCAGACGACGAGGATCTTGCTAAAGCTCTTAAGCTTAGCCAAGAGGAAGAAGAGTTACGCAGACGTGAATTAGAGGAGCAAAATGCGCATTCGCTCTTTGATGATGATCCTATTCAGGTAGCACAACCCACCGGTTTTAACGGAGGATACCAGCAACAAGGAGCCGTCGATTGGTCGGGAAATCCGATTGACATACAGCCTACCGGATATTTGAACCCTTACACGAATTACCAGAATGCGCAACCTACCGGCTACCAAAATACAGGTTATCAAAATGGCTTCGCCGCCCAACCGACAGGTTTTGATCCTTATGCATCACAGCAACAGCAATCATTTCAACCACAATCTACTGGATTCAACCCCTATGGCCAATTTCAACAACAGCAGCCCCAGCCCCAGCAGCAGCATCTAGAACATATCGCTCCCGCCGGAACAAATAACCCTTGGGCGACAAACCAGAGCCAGCCACTCCAATCTTTACAACCGATGCCAACTGGATCCAACAATCCTTTTGCACAATCTTTTACCCGCCCGCACACCAGCTCGGCTGCATCCAAACCCACCCTTGCTACACTCCAAGAACAGAAGACCTTGGGCCAGTTCAGCAACACGCCATCTTTCAACAACACACCATCTTTCAATCCAAGCCCTTCATTCTCACCGCAACCACCCCAAAAAGAACTATCGGAACATGAAGCCAGGCTCAATGCGCTTCTGGCAAGTGGGGATGGAATGGACACTTTTGGAAATACCGGAAACCTTAGAATCCCAGCGCAACATACTGCACCAGGAACTTTTGTTAATAGTGCAGGCGCTGGCTTAGGACGTATCCACGAACAACAAACCGGTAACAATCCATTCCTCCAGACACAATACACGGGCATGCCACAAACGACGTACCAGAGTAACCCTCAAAATAATGCTGCTGGTGCGTTCGGCAACAGTCCATTTGGTCGCCAAGTCCCGGCCGCCACTGGACCGGCCGGTATGAATGGTGGCATGAACGGTTTTGGTCAATCGAGCAACCCCTTTGGTCTAAGACCACAACAGGGACAAAATGGCCAGGGCGGGGATTTGATTCAATTCTAGATGGCAGTTGGCAGGCAGGTAAAGAGGGTAAATGGTATTGTGGAAAGACCGGAAGCGGAAAGTACAAAGTTTTGCATTTTGACATGGAACTTGTTCGGGAGCCTTGGATTGGTTTATGCATCCCCCTTTGCTCAACAGGCGTGTGGTGGCTTTTTAAAATCTTCTTCTATTGTTATTATGCTTCTTGCAATTCAGAATTTTTTTCTTCCCCCAAAAGAATTCCAAGCGCATTGTGAGGTGAGATAACATGATATACAAATTGGACCGGGTATGGATCAAAGGCAGAGAGAGGATAATTTTTTGGGAGAGGCTCAAAGGTACTTTAAAGCATGGGCTTTTAGTAGGTGTAGTTAGAGAGTAAATTGGGTTTATGGAGTGTGAATATAAATGATTAATAGAAGAATGTTTTTAAATGATTAATTGAAGAATGTTGTTAGCCCATTCATGGAGAGAGAGGTCAAGTCATATTTTGAGGCGACTTCTATGCAGAATACTCGAAAGAAGGAATAATGTCTTTTTTGCGATGTCCATTATGGTATCCTGAAATTGTACTGTAATTACGCATACCTACATGAAAGTAGTTCCATACCTGCCTCTTTTCCCATTGTGTAACCCAAACCGACGCCTGCACTCCTTGCTTTACTCCTCGATGTGGTGGAATGACAATGTGGTATACACATGAAACTAAAAGACAAAAAAGTGATACGATAATCAAAACAGGGCTTTTTCTCCTGTCCTTATTCTCCAAGTGTACGAGTTTGGTGGTATAGTTTTGGGTGCGATGAAATGATGGAATAAAAGTCGCGTCGCTTCCAGAGTTTTGGAAAGGTTGTAATCCAACGGGTATGATGCTGATGGGATGAAATGAAAATGATAAAAAAATATGTGGTGAATTTATCCCATGCATATCTGGATAAATTCTTCCCTCCCCACTCCGCCTTTCCCTTCTAAATCAAACTCCTCGATCATAGCCCGCAGCTCATCTTCCTCTAGCCCCTCTCCCAGTTCATGCGCTACTCTCCTCAAATCCTCTAATGATATCATGCCCTTGTCATCTGTGTCGAATAAGGCGAAAGCCCTTAGTATTTCGTCGCGCGGATCGCGTTGCGCTATTAAGTTACCGGCGATGGATTGGAAGGAGGGGAGAGTGAGGAGTAGACGCCCAGGAGAAATATTGTGATCGCGTGCGCCGGGGCGGGCGTCGGGAGGAATACCGTGTGTGGTTAGGAGACTGAGAATTTCGGGTTTGGGGAGGTCGAAGCCGAGGGCTTTGAGAGCGACTTTGAATTCGTGGTAGTCGATCCTTTGGTCCTTGTCGTTGTCGAAGAGTACAAACTGTGGAATTGTCAGCGCATTGTTTTGGCGCGGCTTCAAATCAGAATTGAGGGAGGGGAGTTTATGCGATCTGCACATTGCAGGTTGGATATATCAAAACATACAGCTTCGTTGATCTCCTCCCTCTGTTCATCACTTAAGATATTCATTGGAGCAGTTCCCGGCGCGCCAGGCTGAGCCTGCACTTGACTATCCTTCGGTAACCCACGGTCGCGGTCCAATTGGGATTTCTGTCTTAAAGCTAGAGCTGGTTGTGATTGTGAACCAACAACCGAGCCAAAAGTAGTTGAGGGGGGGTTGCGAAGATTATTGTAGGGACGCGCGGGGAAGCCAGAATGCGGTTGACTTGTCGATGCCATCGAACAGAACACAAATCACTTTGCGCAAAGGTGGGAGCGAAGAAAAAGTGGCAAATTTAATGGTAAAATATCAAGTACTGTTCGCTCTGTCAGTGGCTGGGAAAACTACTATTATATTTGTTGAACAGGGTGTCGAGTGGGACGGAGCGATGGGAACGATTTTGATGGGTTGATGGGGGGGAATTTTTGAATTGACGCGTTAAGCTTTTTGAGAGATTGGACGCGTTGATGGGATGGGATGGGTTCTCGAAAACGGCTTAGGATTATTAGTCATCGATGTATGATCGGAAATAAGTTTGAGGCCGGAAACTAAAAACACAGGGGGCTGGGGCCCGAATCGTCGTACTCTGTACTAAAAAGATAAATAAGAGTCACGCGTGTTCAGTCATGTGATCACTCATACACACAATTGTACGTAGGTATTATACACGAAGAGAGCTCTTGGCTGCTAGTCCGTGAAACTCCAAGTATCAAATCATATTGAGGTATCCTTTGTCAAGTGGAAGAAAGAGTCATATCAAAGAAAGCCTAACATGGATTCTTATCTATTGTATGGACGGAGTAGGTGGTTAGCCACACAAATGCTGAATATATTTCCAGGCAGAGTCCAGATTCCAAGATGCATGAACAAGATACATAAATTTCTATTGCAAGATCTTATTCTTATAGTCATGTTACCTCATTAAAATATAGTACCATAACAATAAGATCACATATTCTCCAAGGCAGCGATTTCATGAAAAGTTATCTCCATCATTCACTGGTCAAAATCATGTTATCGTGAATTTGATTGGTTAAAAGAGCTCAAGGTCGTGTTGTTCCTAAATTCACCAAAGCTCTTGCCGCCTTTTTATGTACCGTTCCCTAGCCGAACTTTCTTCCAACCTACCATTACAATTGAAGCGCGTTCCTATACAAATTCTCTATCACCAAAACGATTTCAAAATTTCCCCAACTTCAATTCTTCATTCATACATCATACACCTACTTCGTCATTGATGGTTCTTTGGGCATCCGCTTTACGATTTCTAATGCATGCGACGCTTTCTCGATACTGAGCGCAATCTATCCATTTTTGCGCGTTCGCCTTTTTTTGCGACTGTGATTAGTCTAACCTCTGTATAAAGGAAGATACGACTTTTCATTTTCGCCATCTGCTAGATTTAGCAGCAACTCAAATATACTTAGTCTGCTGTCGATAACCAATCAATATGTCGTTCGGGGGAGGATTTGGCGGTGGCTTCGGCCAACAGAATAAACCTACTGCATTTGGGGGAGGCTTTGGTAGTACACCTGCGAACAATACTGGCTCAGGTAGGTCATCTCTTCGCTCTTTTTTTGTCTTTGATCCCATGGGTGTCTGGAAGGACTGGGAAGGTTCCGCGATCTCGTCGAACTCATCGCTTACTCGAATCGTCTGCTGCAACAGTTTTCGGTTCTGGTGCCACCAATAACACTGGCTTCGGTGCAAATAACAATACTGGTGGTGGTATGTTTGGAGGCGGCGGAACCTCTTCTGGTTTCGGCGGTAACACTGGTAACAGTACTGGTATGTGGATGCTCTGATGCTCTGACTTTCTGAATTGTTCCGCTTAGCTTGACAGCTCGTCGTACCTTGGATCGCATTCTTGTCGCATTCCCTCTTGCTCTCGAATCATCCATCATAAATCAATGACGAGCCATCTCAACTACGAAACCGAATTTCTTTTAAACCACGCGTTTCAACAATTTCTTTCGTCCCATTAGCGTCTTAGGTTGCTGGTGCTATACTGATATATTTCACAGGTTTCGGAGGATTTGGCGCAAAACCCGCAACTACAGCTTTTGGGAGTCCAGCCGCAACCACAGGTAGTAATATGTTTGGAAGTGGTGCTACGACAGGAACAACTGGTGCATTTGGTGGTGGATTCGGAAGCAGTGCTGCACCCACATCAGGATTCGGTACTACCAACACTGGAGGTGGGTTATTTGGGAACAAACCTGGTGGCTTCGGTTCTACTACTACTACGAACACGCCTTCAGCTTTCGGAGGAGGCTCCGGATTTGGCAGCACTGCAGGAACTGGATTTGGAGCTGCTGCTTCAAGTACCCAATGCGAAGGCACCCAGGCTGTCCCTTTCACAGCGTTTGTCGAGAAGGAGCCAAATTCATCCATGCAAAATGCCTACCAAAGCATATCCTTTCAACAACCCTACAAGAACTTCTCCCCGGAGGAGCTTCGATTGGCCGATTATTCCAAGGGTTTGAGATACAATCAGAACCAAGGTGGTGCATTTGGCACGAACACGAATTTTGGGGGATTCGGTAGCTCTAACCAAGCTACAACAGGAGGTTTTGGGTCTGCGAACAACGCTACAACAGGTTCAACAATATTTGGTGGTGGAGCAACAGGTACAGGTTTCGGTACAAGTCAACCAGCTAGCACAGGGTTTGGATCGAATACCGCTACAACCGGCGGTGGACTCTTTGGAGCCGCGAAACCCGCGACCGGTGGGCTATTTGGTGCTCAACCGCAAGCGCAAACCGGCGGAGGCTTGTTTGGATCGACTACCAATAGTGCAACTACCGGAGGATTTGGCTCGACAAATACTGGTTTTGGATCGGCCAATACCGGCACCGGAGGAGGTGGTCTCTTTGGTAACAATAGCGCTACGGCGGCAAAGCCTGCCTTCAGCTTCGGCAATACACAACCAGCAGCCACCACGGGAGGCTTTGGGTCATCAGGAACTGGATTTGGAACGGCTAATACCAATACTGGAGGAGGTCTCTTTGGAAACACTCAACAGCAGAGCACAACAACTGGATTTGGTGGCGCAGCTCAGCAACAGCCAGCATCGACCAATGCTTTTGGAGGCGGCTTTGGATCTAACAACACTAATACTGGTGGAGGTCTTTTCGGAAATACCCAACAAAAGCCAGCTACTACTGGCCTTTTTGGCGCGCAACCCGCTGCTTCAAACGCTGGAGGACTATTTGGTTCTCAACCAGCCGCTACAAACAACAGTCCATTTGGCGGTGCGAATAACACCAACACAGGAAGCAGCTTGTTTGGTGCCAAACCAGCTACTGCCGGTGGTCTTTTCGGCCAGCCAGCGGCTCAAACAAATACCGGCACAAACAGCTTATTTGGTGGTGGTTTCGGTGCTGCGAATCAAAACAACCAACCCCAGCAAAGCACTGGTCTTTTTGGTGCTAGTCTCGGAAATAATAGCAACCAGCAGAAACCTGGCGGCTTGTTTGGCCAGCCTCAGCAGCAAGGATCAAGCTTGTTTGGGAACTCTGGTACTCAACAACAGTCCAATTTATTTGGTTCATCTACAATTGGCCAACAGCAGCAACAACAACAACCTGCTCAGTCCCAGGGTTCCATCTTTGGAACAGGTTCCATCTTCACCCAATCACAACAGGGTGGGACGCCACAATCAT
Source organism: Sclerotinia sclerotiorum 1980 UF-70 (assembly GCF_000146945.2). NCBI lineage: Eukaryota > Fungi > Ascomycota > Leotiomycetes > Helotiales > Sclerotiniaceae > Sclerotinia > Sclerotinia sclerotiorum. Next base: position 876,895 of record NW_001820835.1, on the reverse strand, counting down.
TCAGCACTAGTCTCACTGATCCTGGAGCTTATGGCACGAGATCCATGTTTGCTGAGAACAACTCTCAGGAAAATCTCAAGAACCCTGGGCCTCTCGCAACCCCGCTGTCAAGTGCTAACAGGCAAAAGAAGACAGCTGCTCTTCCGTTGTACAAGCTAAATGCATCTGGTTCTTCACGATTCAATACTCCGAGCAAGTCACTTCGTGGGGGTTTTGGTTTGTCCTATACACCGGGAAGCGTTTCAACTGCAGGAAGTACTCCTTCGATGTTTAGCAGCAGCTTACTTAGTGGAAGCCGAGCATTAAGCAAGAGCATGTCCACTAATAGCCTGCGTCGGAGTTTCCACGGCGACGACAGTATTTTAGCACCTGGTGCATTTACGTCAAGCACCAGCACGAAATATGGAACCAATGGAAGTTTCAAGAAACTGATCATCAACCGCAATATTCGTTCAGACCTTTTCAAGAATCCAGTCACTCCGGATCATCCAGTCGAATCTCCTAACAAGTCCATAATCAAGAAGCAGGTAACTTTCGAGACACCAACACCGTCACCTAGCGCCACTATTAATGGCAATGTTAATGGTACCACTGATTTTGATGTCAATGGTACCGGTAATCCCAATGGAACTTCACCCACTGCCCCACTGCAATCGGTTACCAACAATTCCGTGAAAACTCCTTCAGTCACCTCACCCGAGATGACAGAAGTCAACAAGAACAAGCAACTCACTATCGTTAATGAGAATGGAGCCAAGTCACCTAAGTCTCCCCCCAACTTACCCACCGGCGCATATTGGATGACTCCTACAAGGGAAGAAATTGAAAAGATGACTCGCCAAGAACGTCAAAGGGTATCGGGCTTTACCGTCGGCCGCGAGGGCGTTGGTCAAATTGACTTTGATACTAGGGTCAATCTCGATGGCATCAATCTTGATGATATTTTTAATAAGATTGTTATTCTCGAACCTAGACGCGCGGAAGTTTATCCAGACGATCCATCTATTCAGAAACCTCAGGCTGGTCATGGGCTTAATGTCCCATCCACCATTACTCTGTTTAATTCATGGCCTCGCAATGCTTCTAAGAGAGGAAGCGACGATATACGCTTGAAGAAGCATATCAAAAAACTGCAGACCGTAGAAGATACCGAGTTCGTGAGTTACGACGCCGATAATGGTACCTGGGTATTCAAAGTTCCGCATTACACGGTATATGGGCTTGATTATGACGATGAGGAAGATGACGAGGAAGATGACATGGAGGTCGAAGAAGATGAGGGTGATTTTGGGAATAGTACTCTCACTGCTCCTCCGGACACGCCAACTCCACAATCACGTACACCTAAGGCGAATCCACAATACTTCAACCAATCCTTTGCATCTGATATGGATTTCACACAGACAGAGTCAGACCCTGAGGATACATTTGAATTTAGAAAGAGAAAGGTCCTTCCAGGTGCTTTTGATGACGAAGAGGTCTATTCAGAAGAAGAAGTTGATAATTCATTTGTTCAGGACCAGGAGTCTTTTTTAGATAATCGCTCCGTGGGTTCACAGTCAGAAAACGGCGTCGAGGAAGCAATTGACCAAGACGACGTCTATGAGGACGATGAATCTGTCAGTATCGTGGACCAAGAGATGGCGGGCTCTTATCCAGAAACTGGCAATACCGCGGAGCGAATGAACGACTCGCAAGACGAAGATGATACTATGGAATTTGGGACACCTGGTGCAATTGTGAAAGCTAGGGCAAGAGCACAAAAGCTAGATACACCATCCAAGCTCAGATTTCCAGCCGCAAATGACTGGGCCGCTACTTTGAGAGCAACTGCCAGTCCAAAAAAGCAGGATCGTGCTGTTCTAAAAAGCCTCATTGATGTTCATGGAGATGAGAAGCAGTCTGCCTTGGCACGAACTGAAGTTCCAACAACTAACGAGAACTTTTCGAAGTCGTATGGTTTTGCATCGGTCATGGATGTTCACAATGACTTGTTTGGGAAGGTCACGAGCCCTATCAAGGTTTCGAATTATAAGAGAGGTGACAATTTTGAGGTTGGTCTTCCTTGTTGAACTTTCTTGTGAAATTATTAATGGGGCCGTTCGTTGCGCCCCCTCATGTACCTAATAATTACGTAGTACAATGCTAAGAATTAATTTTCACAGAAACCTTTTAATAAGAAATCCAAAATTGGTGATGATGAATCAGAAATGCCGGAAGAGGACCGGGCGTTCCATGACTCTGTGAAGCCAAGTTGGGGTCCGGACGGAACCTTAGTCTACGCCGCATCTGCCGGTTCTAAACCTTTTACTAAATCGCGTCGAGCTCGTGAGAAGGATGGTCTACTCACAATTCAAAAGAGTGGCATTGCTGAGGCTAGTAACGTTAGATTCGCTAAGTTTTCTAATGAGTCTTCAGCGGATGCACTTAAAAAGCACCAATCCTTGACGGTCATCGAGGACTCTGAGGGTGTTCCTTATGCAACATTGCCAGACTCATTTTCCTTCCTAGACTTCTTCGACGAGCAAAATGCTCGAGATCCGTCAGTAGTGCATGAAAAGCTTGTGTGGGAACTAGCCAGCATTCTTTTTGATGCTATTGAGGTTCCGCAAGAACTAAATCACATTGAAAACGCGGTTGAGCGCCTTCGTAAAGACAAATTGTCTGTATTTTGGCAAAAGTTGGTTGTGCAAGCATCAGCTCAGCATGTTGCAATGGCTAGATCGAACGAAGAAAAAGCAATTGCATCATTATCTGGCCACAACATTCCAGAGGCTTGTGGACATCTCATCAATGGAAAGGACTTCCATTTAGCTACGCTTATTGCAATGATTGGTGGCAAGGAAAGTCTGAAGAGAGATATCCGCGAGCAATTATCACAGTGGCGAACCACAAAAGCCCTGTCTGAATTTAGTCAGCCCGTTCGAGCTCTCTACGAACTTCTTGCTGGTAATGTTTGTGTCTGTGATGGCAACAAAGCACCCCATATGGAAGATCGTATCGAGTCCTTCATCATTTCTAAACGCTTCGGGCTTGATTGGCGACAAGCATTTGGTATGAGACTGTGGTATGCAATCAAAGTAAATGAGGAGTTCGATAGCGCAGTCAAAATCTTCGACGAAGAAATGACACAAGACAAGGAGACCTCTCGGCCTCTGGCCTGGTACGTCGAACAGAAGATTCCTAAGTTATGGCAAGATGACCAGCTTAATGAGCGTGAGGATCTTCTCTGGGGCCTGTTGAAGTTGTACACCTACGATGATGCCGATCTCGAGGCAATCCTGCGACCTGAGAATTCGCAATTATCCCCCTTGGATATGCGCCTCTCTTGGCAATTGAGTCGAGCTTTGACTTCCTTTGGTGCCCTAGACTATCAGGAAGCTGCCGAGGAGAAGAAGGATCAGACTACCTTGGCTTTCGCTTCTCAGCTCAATAATGAAGGCCACTGGCTTGACGCAGTCTTCGTTCTACTTCACTTGTCTTCGACCAACGCTCGAGCAAAATCTATTCAAGACCATCTTGCTCGGCATGCCGGAAAAATTGGATCCGAAGATAGCCAGAGTTTTGTTACCTTGACACAAAACTACAAAATCCCTGCATCATGGATATGGGAGGCAAAGGCCTTGTACACTCGAAGTGTTAGGAAGGATCCACTAAGTGAAGTTGAATGTTTGACCAAAGCCGGAATGTTCGAAGAAGCTCATCGCACTTTTGCAAAGGAAGTTGCACCCAAGGCACTCATTGAATTCGACTACGCTACACTTCGCAATATCCTTGCAAGCTTTGAGGGCAAGGAGAATAGTATTTCAGAATGGCATCTTGGTGGTGAGATCTATCAAGATTTCCTTACTTTGGTCGAATGTCAAAAGAAGAACCAAGAACTCGATTTTGCTGTATTGGAAAGATTGTTGGTTGGATTACCGGCTGTAGTGGAAGAATCGCGCCACCCCGCCTTTATGGAGACGGTGGCAATCGAAACGATTAGTGGAGTAGTGGCGAAGGCCGTGGTGGATATGGAGAAGAAGGGCGAGGTAAGAAGATTCTGGCTGCCCCCTCTTTGGACTAGTACTAACCACATCAAACAGAATGTGGACTTACCGAAGGTTTTGAGATTACCCCTCACGGAGGATAGATACTTGAAGCATACAATTGATTTGAGTTTGGGATACTACAGGAGTGTAATGGCGGGTGGGAGATGATGAGCCTTGATACTTTAACACGAATTTGCATGGGAATATGTGAACAGTAAGGGATGGAGGATTGAGAGAGAAAGCCTTGAGAAACCAACTGTAGTATATCTTGTAATCAGCATAGCGAGTAGGTAGCATCTTTAGATAGGCACAACATCATTCATGAAATGGTATTTGATGTTCTACAAAGCAAGAAAGTCTCTTCATGTTACTCGTTCACTTGTATCTCCCGGGGAAAAGGGGCGGAAGTAATTTGTGATGTATCTTTAAAAGTTGTACTTGTCAATTTTCTATTCTTGTTTCGCCACATTTTATAAATAAATAATTCGATGGCTGGTTGAGGTAACATCTAAAAGTTCCAGTCCTCTCTTCCTGTCATAATAAAGCAAATTTCAAGTAAGGGACATTGAAGTTCTACACACCATCACTATCAGGTACCTAGGTAGAGAGGATACAATAAAGACAAGTGCTTTGATCGGCCGATCTCGTGTGAGTGATCCCGGCATGGATGTGGTGGTATCTCCATGTATTTCAGTCCGCACGGTGATTGGTTAATTTGTGGAGGTGAAGCAGGGAGGACATCATAAATGTGGGTTGGACGGCGTGGCTGGACCAATTGTTTGATGCGATTTTGCTGTGGGATAGATGGGCTAATGCGGGTGGTGGGGATGATTGGTTGTTGTGACTTGTGAGGGGAGGGATGGGAAGGGGAAGGGATGTGTGGTTGGTAGATTGATGGAGATGTAGAGACGGAGCGCTCAGGGTTAGGGATGAGATGGACACCACAGCATGATGGGGATTGGTGGATCGAGTTGCGAATTGTGGATTGGGGAATGAGGGGAGGGAGAGCAGAGGGGGAGAGGGAGATGGAATGTATGTACTAATGTAGATGGATGGATATGTTTGTCGACGAGTCTTTTCTTAATATGGTGATGTGCAGATGTGCAGATGGGGTAATATTAATGTGAATAAAGAATTAGGAGATGGAAAAGAATGTTGTATATATATTATTGGATTGTGGGAATGAGAATGGATGAGAATGGATGTAGAGGGATTGGTGTGTGTTGTGTATAGTTTACCTACCTATCTAGGTATTTACATCATACATCATATGATGAATATGAATGATGATTATAGACGAGACTTATACTTTGGACTAATTTTTATTAAGAGACCAATGAATAGAGAGATTAATTATCCTTGTTATAGGCATCAAAAGGAAGTATTCATTTACTAATTAATTACTGCAAGTAGTCTATATATTTTAGCTCTGTACTTTCTAGCTAGAGACCAATCAATGAAATGCCCTTGTCAATATCTCCCTAGTAAGTTCATCAGATGCATTTACTACTCTCTACCGATAGCTTGCTTGTAGCTTTTATACTTTGTATCATTTCCCCACCAGAGACCAATCACTCTAAACACAAATGCGCAACGGGCCTTTAAGTGCCAAAAGAACCCCACCAAAAATAACTGCCTACCACACACCCTTCCATCATCTCACTACCCGCTCTAACCTATTTCCTCTCTATCGTACACCCCAACCCACATCCATTCCCGCCCATTCACTTCTCCCACTTATCGATTATCGCTATCAGTCACTCACTCACTCCAGATAAAACCAACATAACTTCTGATTCATCATTTGCGCATTCATATATCCAAAAGAATAAGAGTCGCATACTTATATGAATTACACTCATACACTCGGCACGTTTACGCGACTGTAAACAATTACTCCAAGGCAGACCTGCGTTTGGATGGTCATGTCCATATTTACTATTCAAAATCAACTACATTTCACTCTGATCAACCTAAATATCGCTCCTAGTACTTTCTTGTTTGTCATAATCATATCATTCGGATATCTCTATTGTATACAAATCGGATCATTTCCTATACCAACTTGGAGCGCATCAACCACTGCAGTAGGGAAGCATAATAGGAATCATGGGTACAACGATAGAGGAGCTAGAAGGAATGTTCGACGACCACCCCTCTTTAAACGCATCTCTGCAGGACTTCGAGCAAGGAAGCATAGAGATAGATCCCAACCCACCTCGCCGCTTTGGTTATCCTTCCCAACATTCGGGCTTCCGCAGCGACACGGACTCGGAGGACGACCTAAGAGACTCGGTATCCAGAGGTGGTTACAGTCCGCCAGCATGGAGACGAGAGGACAACGGCAATCGAACCAGCGGCTTTTGGAATCGGCATAATAATATACTGGGGAAAAGGCACAGGGAACTTTCGAGAGAGAGTAGTCCGGAATATGAGAGTGCTGATGAGGGTGGTGGATCAGATCCGACTCTTGCCGCCGCGGTAAGGACAAGGTTACCAACTGGTTCGATATCGCCGGAGAAGAAGAGAAGTCCGTCGCCTGATCGATACACTTCGGGGAATGGTGATTTTGGGAAGGCATTTGGCGCAGTGATTAAACAGGAGAATGACCAAGAAGGTACACTAGTACCTTCGATGGAGAACCCGAACAACTGTATGAAACTTGGTGGAAATGTATTGGCTCACATGCTAATCTATCAATAGTTATTCGATTCGCATTCAAGACGGAATTACAACATCGTACAGAACCTTTCGAGGTTGCATTTTCATCCCTGAGTCAAAAGCTTGAGAAAATTATGAGTTCATGGGCTTCAATGTGCAGCGCCCTTGTGGTAGCCATAATTTCTATTTTAACACTACGAACACTATTTCAACCTTCACAATTACCACCAGTTCCAGATCTTATCAAGGTCGCAGGACTCGCAAGAGGCTTCGAACCTCTAATATTCTATTCCGAAAATGGAATTCAGCAAATCGGTGATATACAACAAACTGGTATTGCAGTCTGGGATCTTTGTGAGAGTGTACGTTCAACAAATATGACTTCTGCGCCAGTTATTGTTGCGGAACTCGACGAACTGAGTGAAACCCTTAAAACTTTGTCTCTTGAGTTAACCAGATTCTTTGCTAATGTGGATGGAGACGTGGATGGGTAATATTTTCTACTTCTGTGTTTTGGAATCATCTGACATATCTAGTATTTTGATTGTTATGGCTTGGGCGAAACGAGAACTTGCTCAACTAAACCATCTTCCACCTTCTCCTCTTAATTCAGCTTTTGATAATATACACACATTACTTAGTAGAGTGGGGGTTTTTGAGAATCCAACTGGTACGCCCACCAAAATTGGGGTCGTCGCAACAAACATATTTGGCATGTCATCGCCTCAAAGGACACGTCAAACCCTTCAGAGAACATTCAATGAATTTCTCTCGGTTCTCGAGGATGCTATCAGTTCCGAGCTCAATCATGCTCTCCATCTCTTTGCTATCTTCGAGAAAATCGATCATCAATTTAAAGCACTATCTCGGAGTGCTTCCCGTGAACTTGATACTCAAGAAATGGACGAAGATAAACTTCTCTCTTCACTTTGGACCAAACTTCTCGGTCCTTCTTCTAGTACTCTCCATAAATTTGAAAAGAATAAAAAACTCCTTGCCAGCATACGCTCAAAGACTATTCAAAATAAATCTGTCCTACTCGATCATAACGGCAAACTATTAACTTTGCGAGCAAACCTAGACTATCTAAGAAAAAAACTGGTCAGTCCTCTGGTAAGGACAAACAGTAGTACGATTCGAGTTGAAGAGCAAATCCAAGGTCTAGAGGATGCGAGTGGACATCTAGGAAAGGTCAGGGAAACGCAAAAGGGGAAGTTAATGGAAATGCTGTATGGAGCTGGGAGTGGTGGTGCGAGAAGAGTTGCGGGAGTTGCGGGAGTTGGAATTGAGGGAAGATGAGAATAATTTCGTTTGATTTCCTTTTCTTTCCTCTTTCCTACTTCTCTTCATCGCTCAGGAGTATAAATGAATGGTTGGAAACGATTCTATATGTGAAGGAGGTACCACTTGCATTGCTTGCTTGCTTGCTACTAGGACGGTGTTTTTGGTGCAGTAACTGGAAGTAGATAAAGGAAAGGGATGCATGGACCTATATCATTGGATAGGATTGGATTGGTGGCGCTGTCTTCATCGATTTGTATTCCTCTTCATGGTGCGGTTTTGCATGAAGGACTTGGGTGTTGGGGTATTCATTTTTTTGGAGGGGAAATTTGATTCATAAGGCGTGGCGTTTGTGGGGATGGGGTTCAGTGATTCAGTGACTTGTTTTGGTAGGCTCTTGGCATGTATTTACACCTCATGTATTCTTCTCTTCTCTCCTTTTGTTTTTTTCGGCGCATAAGTCTTTCTTTTTGGTGCTGCATGGTGGAGTTTTAGTTGGGTGGAGGGTATTGTTGGATAGGATGGGATGGGATGGGATGGGTTTATGATTGAGAGTATGATGGGTAGGAGGATTTGAAGGATGAGCGGAGCAGAGCGGGTTGGAATGGAATGGAATGGGAATTATGGAGTATATAGCTTTTAGGGTTGTGAATTGAGAATTGAGAAATATAATTATTATCTATCTATTTATTTATCTATCTCTGTGTGTATGTGTGTGTGTGTGTGTGTGTGTCTCGAGGTTAAAACTTGATTGGATTTCAAGTAATACCTACTGATATTATCCTTTAATTGTAGAAGTAAGAAAAGATTATTTAAGCGAGTAATAGTAATTATAGAGAGTAAACATAATATCTTGAAGTAGTTATTGAATAAATTATATTATTTATTTCAGTTTTTTATAGAAAAAGAATTAAAAGGGATAACAATAATGATAATGAAAATGAAAATTAAATACTAGGTATATAATCTTACATTGAGGTTTTTATTCATTTTTGGATTCAAATTCGAATTCAAATTTCCTCACATCAGTCTATTCTTCCCACTGTCACTGGACTCGGTAACTTATACTTTAACTCCTACTTCATCACCCATATCTGCATTATCAACTCAATACTAGGTACTAGGTAGGTATTCATATCTACTTCCCTAATTATCCAAATACTACCTTCTACTATGATTTCCGTTTAGTTTTTTAGTATCATCATCTTCTCCAACTTCGATTTGGACTTCGTCTTCAACTTCGACTGCAACTTCGACTTCAACTTCAACTTCAGCTTCGACTTCGTCTTCATCTTCAACATAATCATCCTCATTAACATCACCCGGTTTCAAAAGAGATTTCTGAAACGGCGCTTCGACTGACCAGTCGGTTATGCACTGTTGTGGGGGGTTTGTTTGTTAGTTGGGTAGGTGGATGGATGGGTAGGTGGGTATGGTATAGGGGGGAATTGGGAATTATGGAGGAGGTGGGTGAGGTTGTGAATAATGAGAATGATAATGAAATTAGATTGATTACCCACCTTGACGTCTAAATTAGGATATCTATCTTTATAGATTTCCCACTTTCTAGCCCAGTATTCTTTGACTTCTTTTTCGAATCTCTGGGGTGGTGGAGATTGTTAGTATTATTATTATTATTATTATTATTATTATTATTATTATTATTAGTGTGAGGGAGGGAAATATTGATCTGGAAGATTTATCTTTTTTATAAATAATCAAAGCGGACCGAACCAAATCAAAGCAAGCAAGAAATAATCTGAAAAAAAAGAAAAGAAAAATGCAACATACCTGCTCAACCGCCATCCTCAAAAGCTCCTTCATCTCCCCCTCTACCTCCTTAATCGTCATCAAAATCCTCCCCTCGACCTCCTCACCACGCACACCCCCAACCCTCTTCCCCACATAGCCCCTCATAACATCCCTCTTCCCCCTCATCTCCTCAAACAACCCCACTAAAACCTTAATCCAAGCACCCTCCATCATCTCCCTCCCAACTACACCCATCCTCCTCTCTCCCTCCCCCCTCCCTTCCCAATCATCTCCCCCACCCCCAAACCTCCCATCAACCACCCCACAAAACTCCAAAAACCTCCCCCTCCCCCGTGCAAACCCTATAAAATCACAACTCGCAGCCGGATACCACAGAGATATCTCCTCTAGGATAGAAGACGTATTGGTTCCCCAGAGACGTACCCAGGATCGATAGGTTAGTGTTGGACGGGCATAGATGGAGAGGAAAGAGGGGGGGGAATCGAGGGTTTTGTATTGCGTGGGGTGGATTGTCATGCCGGCGGAGAGGAGGAATTCTTGGTCTGTTGTGGGGTGCTGAATGGGGGGGGTGCTGGGTGGTGGACATTTTGGGGTTTGGGTGTGTGTTTTTTTTTGGAGGGGGATTGAAGATTGGTGGTTGCTGTGTTTGGTGTGTTTTGCTTAAGGTGTTGGTTTAGGGTTTGTGTCTTGATTCTTGTTTCTTCTATTCAAGTTTGAATTTGAGTTTGAGTTTGAGTTTGAGATAACATTGAATAAGTTTTTGAGGTTATGTACTTCCGCAGAGTTAGCAAATTCTTAAGCTATCGAGTTGGAGGGGAGGAAGAATCTTTGAGAAAACCTTTGTGGATCCCTGAGGTAGGAATTAAACAAGTGGTCTGTCTGGTCCTGAAATGGTGATTCATAGATTAAGAAATTAGATTGTGTGTTTGCTATTAGGTATTCACTTGAACTTGACGGGAGTATTTGGCACGGCTGGTGATGTTGAGTAAGGGGAGTGAGGATGTATATAGAATCAGGCTGTGTAATGGATATTCACTTTTACTTTTACTTTTACTTTTACTTTGAGATTCATATTTTGGAGATGATTGTTGATTATCTAGTCTGTATGTTATTGGTACTTAGAAAGTAATATGCTGTATGACATGCGTACAATCTACCTCATAAACTTTTATACACAACTGAGTGCAAGTAAATCCATCCATTCTACACATCTCCTCAGCTAACTACTCACTCACCAATATAACCTCATGCTCACAAGATTTTTCACCAAGAACAAAGTCAGATCGCTTACTGGTAAAACAAATGAGTCTTTCAAATCCCTCAAATTGGATTGCTGCTTACCGAGGAAGACTCGTTGATTGGAAACTTGATTTGTTTGGTTTGAATCATATCATGGTTTTTACCTCATTGCATTTGATTTTATGAGGGGTTTGGTTGAAAGGGAGGTCTTTGATTCTACGTCGATGGTTTTTGGGCTGGGGGGGAGGGAGATGAATAAAAAGGCAGGTGCTGTTTGAAGTGTTTTTATGGGATGTTCTAGGGAGGGGAGGGCAGTGAGTGAAGTGCTTTTGTGGAGTGATATGAAAAGGGCAGTGAAGTGAAGTATACATGGAAGCATAGTATATGAAAGCATGTATACTTTTGATATCATCTGTGTATCTTGGGTATTTGAAGAGAGTTCTCATGAAATAATTGATATTGAGACTGGAACGAGTATGGATTCAAGGTACATATGTTCTGGATGGTAGGAATATCATCAATACCATCTTATCACCTTCAATATTTCAGCCCATTAGGTGTCCAAGATATCGATATACATACTAGGTAAGCAACACCATCGCCCATTCACTGATATAGGTGATACCAAATGGCAATATCTTCACGTCTTTAAATTCCAGAAATACGCTGCTGTCATTACACTCCATAATTCATATCAAGATAGGAAACCCAGAGGTGTAAGGAATAATAGAATAGTGAAAGCATGAGGATTCGTATATAAGTAGATATCAATCATACTCAAGGGTTTTCAACACCTGCCAAATCATTTCCGAACAGTAACTTCCCATAATTACAGAGACAAAACAGAAAGAGGGAGTTGTGGCAGGTGTAAATTAGGTAAGATGTACTTGTCATTAACTCTAAGGAAGCACCAAATACTTCCTGTCTATATATATATAAATCCTTCCTAGAAGGAACTCCAAATTGGTATGGGAAGAACATCATACATATAAATTTACTAAATAAACATCCAGAAACCGGATTTGTAAAGATCTGAAAAACAGTATGCATAGGAAGTTGTTACGCCGGACTACACAACCACCATCACATGACCAAACACGTGATCATAAGTGATCAGTAGCGATCATGAAGGATCACCAAGGATCACGGTATAGGTGATCACTAGTGATCATGGAAGCATGAAGGTCTATATAACCAAGATGGATTTCTTTGTAAAGAGCTTCGTGCTCAAGATCAATCATTGAGTATACTCTACTATTAGTTACGAATTGCATATCATCATTGTTGTGACGGAAATCCCTGCTTCCCTCCCACCCTTATTATATAAGAAACCTCAGGTACATTAACCATGTCCACACATGATACGATTACTCGGGATTAGTATGCGATTTAGGTGACCTGAGGATCAGATCCGGACAAGTACTAGGTATCAATGGTTATCGGTAAAGTAAGACCATTGGAGGAATAAATATGACTTCTTTTTGCCTAGCCATTGCGGCTAGGCCATTCATTTGTGTATATATAGAGTAGCTATCCCCATCTACAGGTGCTCTTCACCTGTAGATTCTAAGTTAAATACAATTGCTGGTCTATAAACACCCTTTTGGTCACAAAGGCGAATAATAAAAATACTTTTAAAAAGTATTTGAATTACTTTAAACAGGATTTTAACTTTATAAAGTTCAAGTATAACTTGAAACTATTGAAAAGGTATTTCTAGATAAACTTAATCAATTTTGTACCCACTTATCCTTTCAAAAGGATCAAAATCAACGAGTAATACTTCTGGAAGTATTCTGTGCTTACTTAGGGTAAATCGCGCCTTCCCTAAGTACTGCCTTCTTCACTTTGGCTCTAGTAAAGGTTACTAACTAAACTAGGCTCCTACATCTTTTCGATCCTCCCACTTTCACTCTCACTTTCACTTTCCCAAATCTTTTCTTTCCAAAAACTTTCTTTCCAACATTAAAATAATCAAGATGGAGGTCAATCATGTTAGCAATCATGTTGGCAGTAAGTTGTCTTCTTTATCTTTGAATTGTTTTGCAGTCACTGATAATTTGGCAGGAAGAAACACACCTGAACCTGCAAAGGAAGAAGAAGTTGGGGTTCTGGTCAAGCAAACTGTCAAGACAAAAGAATTGACATTTCATCCATTTTTGGAGCTACCTAACGAGCTCCGTGATATGGTTTGGGGCTACGGCATTGATCTTACCACTTCACCATCAATTGTTCATATGGATGTCAAACATCCCAATTTTCCTCTTCTCACTCATGTCTGACGTGAAGCACGAGAAGTTTGCTTGAAGAGATATTCGGCTTTTAGAAATGCCTGGATGGTGTCGATGCTCAAGGAACATGGAGAGGAACCGACAAGTGAGAACTTAAAGTACTATGGGAGAGACTTGCAGTACATTACGTGGATCGATTTCGAGAGGGATATATTGTTCATGCATGTAGACATATTCCAAATGTGTAATGCCAGCGAAACAAGCCTCAAACAGCGTATTGGAAAGCTTCATAAGCATCAGCTGACATTAGCTAAGAATCTCGTTAGTATATCCTTCAAAGTACATGTGGAATTTCGCCATGATGCCAAGCACCGCTACTAACTCAACATAATAATCTAGACCATGAACATACTTGTTGCCGAAGATTTAGTGACCCGTCATTCTAAATTTTGGCAGAGCCTAGCTGTTCTCTGCCCAAAGCTTGTAGAAGTCACCATTTTTACAAATGACGACGAATTTTCGTATCCTTGTTACGATTTCACCACAGCGAGTCGTGACTTCAGTCGCATTACTAGGAAGACGATGAATGGGTCGTTGGGGTATTACAACAAGCTAAAGAGATCTCTAAATGATTGTGATGAGTTGAGCTATCAAGTTGTTTTTGCGCACCTGGAACTCGATGAGGTGCCGATGCCCGAAAGTCCCCTCAGTCCTGAGCCAAACCAAGAGGAGTTGGAATTAGAGCTCGAAAAAGAGATTTTAGATGAGGAGCTATTATCTCAGTGGATTCGCGATTGAAGAAATATAGCATGGCAATAATATCGATGAAGAACTCCGAGGATCAAATGTTTTCAGCTGGAGAAGAAATGTTCTTAGAATATTGATGTCGGTGGTTTTCACTATTGCAAGATGAAATAGCTTGATATTGTAGAGGGTGGTATCTGTGTATTAGCTCTAGGAATAAACATTGGCAGTTCATGAGCATATATACAACTAATCATAATGAAATCAGGATTCTATAACCCTCAATTCTTCACAGACTTGCGATTTAAGGCCTTTAGGTAAAACAGCAAGATTATGCTTCTCATCCAGCGTCTATGCAGCCATCTGATTGTGCCCATCGACGAGCCACTCAATACGCCATATACCACTTAATACATCAACGTCATATACCATATTCAACTCCATCCCCCTCTTTTCCAAAATCAAACTCCCCTACTAAACCAGCCCACCAATCCACCCCAGTAATCAACCCCACCCTACTTCTCAGCACACCACATCTTCTTATTATAAACCCACCTATCCCCCTCGACATCCTCCACCGTATCAGGATTAAACCAAAATTTCACCCCGTGCGCTCTGTACGTTACGCCGCGGAGTCCGACGCCTAGTTCTGCGGAGTAGGATCGATCCTGTGTGGGGTTGTTAGTTTGGAGATTTGGCGAGGTGATATGAGGATGATTTGGGGATGATATACCGTGGCATTATTTTTCATTTTGCCTTCCCATTGTTTTTTGGTGCAGGTGAAGGGCCATGGTTTCCACTGTTTTTGTTGGGCTTGGTTAGTCTTTTATTAATGAGGTTTGCGGTTCTTTGCTTGCTGTCTTTTGCTTGTTTTTATCCTTTTTGGTGGATACATATCTCCCTTCTCCCTACTACTACTCCTTCCACTTCCCCCTTCTCATAAAAATCTAACCCATACTCCAGACCTCCCCAACCAAATCCCAACCAAATCCCAACCCAAGAAAAAAACACACAAAAAAAAAGAATAATCAACTCACAACCCACTCCCTCCTCCCCCAATCCTTCTCATTTTCCATAGCCTGCCACTTCCAATGTTCATTATACGACATATTGATCCAGCAGGTTTCGACCCCATTATCAATAATCTTTCCTATAAATGGTTTGTCGTTGTCGAAGGGGAATTCGGCGTGGTAGGTGAGGCATGCTTGAGTGATGGGGAGGAGGGAGATGAGCGAGATGAGGGGGAAGGAGAGATGGAGGAGGGGGAGAAGGAGGTGCATGTTGGGTGTGTTGAAGTGGTCGGGCTGGGTTGGTTGGTTTGTATGGTGTGATATTTTATGATGATGTGAAATGTAAGATCAGAGTGTATGTATCTCAGTCACAATCCTTAGTCAAACGTATAATCCACGCCCAGCTCCAGGTCCAAGTCCTGTCCACAATCCCACAAGATTCTCTCTCCACGCTCAAATATCGAATATCACAACCCTCTCCTCAAAAGCCTCCTATCGTAAATATCGCGTAAATTCGTTTTCGCGTCGAGTTACCAGTTCTACTTCTAGAACAATAATATCCCCAAATAATCCGTCTCACACAATCGAGACTATTCAACTTTCCCAAGAAAAACAATCCTTAGTCCCACACAACGAACTTTATAAGCACTTTTCACACTTATAACCTTATAAACTTTCCAAATCCCACACAACAAAAAGAAACACACTTTTCCGAACAATTCTTGGCAGACCCATAAAAGAAAGTAACGTAAATTCATGCAAAGAGATAAATCATATCAAATTAAAGTTATCAAACTCAATCATAAAAAAAATAAAAATAAAATACCATGCATGATCCTCGTAGACATAGATAAGTATTCCCCTAATAAAAGGTATCCCTCCATACCTTTTCAAATTTTATCCCACTAGTTCCTTACAGCTCTTGGCGACTTCAGCCCTTTGGAGAGGGGAGCGAGAAAAAGAGAAACTTAATAACAGTACTACCTAGTAATTACTCATCTCCTCGATTCGTATTTCCATAACAAGTCCTCAAGTTATCAGAAAGAAATAAAAAGATCTTCCAAATCTCCAACCAGCTACCGATGTAATAAATCCTCTCTCCCCCAAAAATTATTCCTGCCTCTACCACGAATTCAAAATCAAAATACACATATAATCTCGCCACAAAAAAAAAGAATACAAAACCCTCAATCTCCAATCCTCAATCCTCACTTCCACATAGCTTTCCCTTCGAAAAAAAGGAAAAAAAAAGGGCGTTCCTCGCTTAACATCACTCGACAGATTACCCAAAAGAGTAAAAGGGTGGCTGAAACATACATATACACACTCCTCAGCATTCCCGTCCAAGACATGGACCGTTTTTTCCTTTTTCTTCTTTCTGAAACCGAGTAATATACCCTTGAGTGGTCTGTAACGAGATGGGTTGGATATCTCTTTGCAAACTCGGGATAAATCAATTAAATCTTTACAAAAATTTGAATTCCCATTCGAAATACAATCAATGGAGTGCTAGACTTCCAGCCCCTTAACACATGTAATATACGCGGTTCATCGGGATCACACATTGGCATATCAAGACAGAAAAGTTCATTTATTGAGGAGTGAAGTACAAATTCATTTCATATGGCCTAAGCTAAAGCTATAGCAATCAAAGTTGGAAAGATAAAGATGAACCAAGAAATTTGCTGCAATCCACGGATGCGTGAATAAAAACTGCTGTGATTCTCAAATGAGTTAATGGAAAAAAGGAAACAATCCTTCGCTCTTGATAAACCGCCACAATTGGAAAATGCCTGGACAAATGGAGGGGTAGGATTTCGTGTCTGCGTGCTGAGATTAAATGAGGAAAAAAACGGTATGCGGAAGGTATGACCAGGTTATTGAGGCAGAGCACAGGTGTTTTTGCCGGAACATTTCGTGATGCCTAGATCCAGAACATTGACTCTGCAATGTCAGCTTGTATTGTCACTCTATCTTGACCTACAGTCATCTGTGGTCCGGCTCCTGGTTGCGGTGTAGTATTACCTGTCGGAGGATCATACTGATCTGCGAGGTATGCTCTCATGCGCGTGCATAACAAATCCGCATAATATGCAGGTGGACACAGACTGACAGCCTTGGTTGCTCGCCCGAACAGATGGCACATGTTGTGCGTTAACTCCTCAAGGGAATCGGCCGAGGTCTGATGAGGAGCCTTCACCTTCTGGGACTTGAAGATTTCATCCAGGATGACAAAGTAGTGACATGGTCTTGCCGTCCCCATGAGACATTGATGAGGTTGGAGGAAAAAGTCCCAGTTGCGAGATTCAGTAACCCCGCGGTCGACGACGGTTCCAGCAGGACAGTTTGATTTAGAATCAGCGCTTTCAGCATCCTTTGGATAGAACCGTGTGTGATGACGTTTACCACAGACTATGATCGAGATTCTCGGGAGGTTTTTCTTGGTCAAATCAGCTGGGTACTTTTGACGACAAGCATTCCTAATCTTCGGTAATTCTTGGTCGAGCAAAATGTTGTATTGCCCTTCCGAAACACCATCTCTGTAAATTAGGATGTTTTCAGGCCATGCTTTGTTTTTCTTGCTCCAGATATCCAAGAGCCTCATGAACATTGATTCAAGATCTGACACCATCTCTTGTCGGGCTTGGTTCTGCAAGCGACAAATACCTGACCATTGGCCCAATAGTTTATCAGTGCTTGTTACCATGGCAGCAACACTAGGGGCTGTCTCTTTCGATCCAGGGGATGGATGTGTAACATCAATGCCGACAACCATCGTCTTCCCTTCATTGATAACGCCGAGTTTGTCGATTGTCTGATTAATACCACCCGCCTTGAGATTGAACTTCAACGCAACATTGCCAAAGTATTGTAGATCTCCCTTTACAAACTTCGAGTATTGTACGCAAACTGTATGTATACCAGCTCTGGTATCTGCATGTCTCTTTATCGTGTTATAAAGCATCACATCGTTGACCGGAAGGATACAGAGAACAAACTTGGGCTTTGGAAAGTTTTGGGATGTAGTGAGCTTCGTAAAGACAGTTGAAACATCGTGAGAGGTAGCCGCTTCATTTCCCTCTATGTGCTTGATAGAAGGTGCTGGCGTACCTATGTAACCTTGAACACCTATACCTGCACCATGAAGGTGTCTCCGGAATTGATCTACTGCATCTCTCACAAGCTGCTGGTCCACTCTACCACCAGCACGGCTTGTAGATTCAATTACCATGTAAGTCCATGAGCCTAGATCTCCACAAGTATGAAAGCGCGTGTCTCTCATATTCCAAGAACCATCCCTAGGCATCGTCGTCATTGCGCGAAGTTGTTTGTTCTTGTAGTTGATTGCGGGTGGCGGTAACACACGACCTTGAACAGTTATCAGGCTGTTACCAACCTGAACTCCGAATTTAGCTAAAAGGGGATTGTCCTGAGCATTTAGTCCCAAGACTTGTTTACCAGATGTGATAATGGACATAGCATTGGGCTCGGGCCTTCTGTTTGCAAAATCTAACATCGTTCGAGTTTGATCCCCTAGTAGAGCCTTTTTTACAACCTGACCCGGTTTTATAATGCAGACCTCCGCTGGTAGATAAGATGGTTTAAGGTTGCTACCAACGTTGACCACCGGAAAATCTGGGTTCAACTTAAAGCTCGGATATTTGGCTTTAAAGTAATCAAATACTGAGATGTACATATTGACTTTAAGGGCCGCGGCAGAAGCTTTTTTTGTTCCGGGCTTAGGTGGAGCATCGCCTTTCGTTGACGGTGCTTCAGCAGAAATGTAAAACTTGACGTTTTTTGGTCCAGCGCCATATCTTGCAACCTGTGGAGGGTGTTCCTCCGTGCTACCGTCACCTGGGCGAGCCAAGTCCCAAATGGATTTCTCCCGCGGAATGGTCGCACCGTTCTTAGACTTTTTTGCAGATAAGTGAGTCACTACGACACGCTTCCTTTTAATCTTATCTACAACACCATGACCATAGCCAAGTTTTTGGAATAAAGAAACCAGAGCACTAGGCTCAAGAAAGACGGAGTGAGTAACGTTCACGTTTAACAGTAGTCGACCAGTAGCTGGTCTAACACTCTGATAGAAGCCGCGTATAGCCTCCAGTCCCATACTGAGGGACGTAAAATTATGCTCGTTTCCCTCTCGAGCCGTAGAGAAGTGTCTGTTACCGGCAATGGAAACAGTTCTTTTATCAGTCTTTGCATAAAATCCGAGAAGTGTATTCATGGCTTGGATAGTCTCCTCTTTTTGTCCGTCTGATACATCAGTCGCAGATGTCTTGGATAAAAACTGAACAAAATCGGAGATGTTGAAAGAGGTGGGGGAGCTGATGCGAACGTGGTAAACTTGGGCATTTGGAAGTGGATCGTCCTCCCCTTCGTTTCGCCAAGGGATATCGAAAATACGCTCATCTGTGAAAGGCAACTTGTTTGGTGTAATAAGCATCGAAGCGTAATCCGTGGCAATAGGAATGTTTGCAATATCAGGCAACTCGAGTACGAGCCTAAAAAGCTGGGTTCGTTTCTTTTTGGCAGCGTCCATGTTTGGCGATATGTCTACCATATATCGACTCAAAGTGAAGTTGGGTCTGGTATTCAACGAGAATGAATTGGTGAAAAGCTGGACCGGTCGGCCACTAGTCCCGTACCCCGGACGAGCAGGATATCTCTGGCTGAGAGTCATCTTACTAAGAGCACCGATTTCCGACAAGCTCCGATGGTAGTCATTTTCCATCTTGGAGACATTCGCATCAGGGGCCTCCGCAGGGTATTTGGAGTCTCTGGAGAGTTCATTAGATCAACAGCAATAATAGTAAAGTGAAATCCTTACTTGAAGACGACTACCGGACCGCCACGGCCCCGGCCACCTCCTCCCCGGCCACCACGGTCCCCGCCACCGTAACCACCCCGCCCTCCACCTCGATCTCCGCTACCATAACCGCCCCCTCTTCCACCACGATCTCCACCACCCCTACCACCACGATCTCCACCACCCCTACCACCACGATCTCCACCACCCCTACCACCACGATCTCCACCACCCCTACCACCACGATCTCCACCACCACGGCCACCACGGCCACGTCCGCGTGCTGCTGGATCAAAAGACATGATGCACTTAAAAAATGCTTGTCGAATGTATCTGAGAATGAGTGTTAGGAAGCAAACCAAAAAGACGAAGTGTAGACAATCATGAAGATGATTTGATCCAATCTGAGAATTAGGGAGTAGAATAATGCGATATTAGTAGAAAGATATCCGTTTTAGGAAGCATGTGCCACTTGGCTAGTGAAACGGATTTGCTTTGTAAGTCAAAGAAACGCGATGTTTTGGTCAAACAGAATCCAAAAGTGCGAAACAACATGATGTCTTGTGAGGGTCATACAATGGAATGTGATGGATTGTGATTGCTAAAAGAAAGGTAATGAAAATGTGGTTGATGTCGATCAAGTACAATCTTCAAGATTAAACTGATAATAGGGCGGATAATTGTGCCACGAGGAAGCAGGCAAGCCATCCATGATTGGCATCATAAAGGGTAATGAAATAAAGTTGAAGCATACCCTTTGAAGATTGAGTAATCGATAGCTAAAATATCTAGGTATGGAGAGGGATACTGACAGTTGATGGGATAAAGCTAATTTCCAACTGGTGATAGTGGATCAAATTCTTTGAGCGATAAACTGATGGATTGTAGTAAATATTGAGATGGACGGATGGCGGTTTTTGTTCTTGAGGTGGAGCAAGATAAGTAGCCCAGGCGATTGTTAATAGGTGAGGAGTTGCTTTACTGCGGTGGATGTTCAGATTAGGAAAAGATCATATGGTAGCTAGGTGTTTGCTAGCAATTGGAAGGGATGCATGCATGAGCTATTACTATGCATGGAGCAGCAAGACTTGTTTGGCCACTTACACTGCACTGTAATCCTAGAGCTTATAGCAATAGAGCTGGAAGATAATATACAAAACGCTTGGGAATAAATATAATTCCAATAGACGGGATATATAATAAATCAGAAGAATATGATGTGTATTTGTGAGGTTGAGAGAAAGAGAAGGTTGAGAGAAAGAGAAGGGTGAGAAGAAAAAAAGAGGGAGAGAGAAGAGCGGGGGGAGAGGTTGCAGCGTCAGCTCAGCTCACTTTCGAGAACAATTGATAGAAGGAGCCACCTGCGATTGTTGCAAACCAATACTCGTATTTTGTCAATTACCCCACTTTCCCTTTGAGAGTGAGATGATGGGTTTTGTGACCAAGAAACAAAGAAGGATAAAAGAATATCAGAGTATTTGTTAAAAGGAATGACCTTACACAGGGAATAGTGGGAAACTGATAGGGCAGAACTGAGGTAATATTGGTCTAGTAGGTTAATCTCTCTTCTAAGTTCTACGGAAGTGCGAAGCTCTCTTACAGAGAGTTTCTCAATCTAGTCCTAATAGGACTAGTGCCATGTGCACGTGCTACGCAGGAACCATTCACTTTAACAGTATTTAATAAATATATGTAGAAATGGAAATTCTGAGCATATTTCAACTTCAAACCAGGTAAAAAAAGAAAATTAAAAATATTCACCATTCAACTCACAATTCACCAATCTTTCAAAAGGAGCGGGGCATCACCTGCGGAGTAGAAACACAGTGTGGATCTTTCTGTACGCGTGGTCACATGCTCTCAACTGAAAAGAGGTGAATTCCGAACTTCATCCATTCAATTATGTGATTTGTAGCATGTACACCACAATCGCTCAGGTGAATTGATTGATTTAATTAATAAGACAACATCTCAATGCGGTATCCTGCAATTCTGCATCTAGATTCTAGTGGAACCAGGGAACTTACTGCATTTTTCAAGCAAGGTAGGTAGAAAAACACGTCAAACGAAGAAAGAGTCATTTTTGGTTGTCAACGTAACTTTCTGCAGCCAGCTTAATCGGTCATGAAACTGAGTGAATGATGCTTAGCCTTGCTGAACACAGCATAGATGAGCTCCGTGTATTTATCGCTCAAGAACAATGCTGCTATTCACATGGTAGAACAATCAATTGAATTGGTACTGGACGAAATATTGGCTGTTACTTTCTAACTTCAAGTTCGAATCATTAGAAGCATACAACTATCTTCCCTTGATGGCGTTCGAACAAAAATTTCTACCTTTCGGTTGACTCATTTCAATTCTGTCAACAAACCAAAAGGAAATCATGATTATGTAAGAACCCATCAATTGGCTGTATCAGATATGCTGCAATATGGCTACCTAAACTGAAAGGTGCCGCACAAGAAAGGAAAATTTCTGGATAAATTTGATTCCTTCCATACCCCGACTATGGGGCAAATAGTTGGCTGAAGAATGCTATGCATAAGTTGTGGCTTTCATTGCTGGTTGCCGTGACGAATCAAAAGAGCTTTCAGATATGGAATGAATCATAAGGATGCAATAACAAAGAAATCAATCTATTGACAATAACCTCAATCAATGCTTTGCCTCAAGACTTTTTCATAGTCATTGAGTGAGTCAGCAAGTTAGTGATGCTGCTATTCTTTTTGAGTATTCTGCCTAGCAGACAGGCTTTGCTGTTTCCTCATTGAGACTAAAGTGTCTCTCTGAAACCCCAAAATTTGACTACCATTCAATTCATCAATTTTTCAAAGGAAATCCTCGTACACAAGATGTCAAAATCGATATCATCAACAGCAGACATGGATACCAGAGACAAGCCCGTAATGGGAACATCTAGGAACGAGGTTGATATATCCAACACATCGGATTCGGTATCCAAAGATAACATGCCAGAGGAATCCGTTCCAGCGGGCGCACCTCTACAGCAAGGATCAACTTTGAGTCCTGACGAGCTAGATGGCGAAGAGGCAGTTTATCCGCATGGTTTAAAATTGGTCATCATTCTGGCGGCGCTTTGCATCGCAGTGTTTTTAGTAGCTTTAGATCAGACTATTATCGCAACTGCCATACCGAAAATAACGGATCAGTTCAATAGCATACAAGATATTGGATGGTATGGCAGCGCATACCTCTTGACCACCACCGCTCTGCAACCGACATTTGGTAGGATATATACTATATTCAGTGTAAGCAAGAAAGTGTAAAGATACCAATATATCGCGCGGATACTTATAAAATTCTACAGATCAAACTCACCTTCATCGTGGCTATAATCATTTTCGAAATCGGGTAATGTGATATCACAAATATGTAGGCGGAACATAGGAATTAACAAATGGAATAGTTCCTTGGTTTGCGCCACTGCGCCGAATAGCACTGCGTTGATAGTGGGTAGAGCTATAGCTGGAATAGGAGTTGGAGGTTTATTTTCAGGAGCAATAGTTATTTTGGCATATTGTTGTAAGTGCACAGATTTTAGCTCGGTGGCGATTTAAATGGACGGCTTCAACCGAGTACATCGTTCGGTTTTAGCTTGTTTGTTTATTTTGGATGATCCTGACTCCACAAATAGTACCTTTACGAAAACGACCAGCTGCGTTTGGTTTGATGTAGGTGGACAAACTTTTGTAAAAAGAAATTGTAGTTGCCTGTTTTTGTTACAAGCACTAACATGAATACTGTTCAGTGGAGGGATGTGGGGAATTGCTTCTGTCGCAGGACCATTGCTTGGAGGTGTATTCGTGAGTCTAGTTCGGAATTTCACAGGGCAAACACTGATCAGGACAGACTGACAAAGTATCTTGGCGTTGGTGCTTCTATATTAATCTTCCTATAGGCGCTGTCGCTATAGCTGTTATTGCCGTTTACCTCAAGATCCACCGCGTCAACAACCCCGAGAACCTTTCCATTCTCGCTCGTATCAAAAAGCTCGATCTCATCGGCACAGCCATTCTTATCCCAGCCGTCATATGCCTTCTGCTCGCGCTTCAATGGGGTGGCACGACGCATCCATGGACTTCTGCTAAAATCATAGGTCTCCTCATCGGATCGATCTTGTTATTCATCTTATTCATTACCTCACAAATCATCCTCGGTGATAAAGGCATTCTCCCTCCCCGCTTCTTTAAAGATCGCAACACTATACTCGCATACGTATTCGCGTTCCTCTTTGGCGCCGGTTTCTTTTCTCTAATCTTCTACCTGGCAATTTACTTTCAATCCGTCAAAGGTTCCTCTGCCACCAAAGCCGGTATTGAGCTTCTTCCCCTTTTGATATCTACAGTTCTATCATCCATAGTAACCGGAGGGCTCATCACCGCAATCGGATATTACACTCCCGTGATGATTTTCTGTATGATATTATTCGCCGTCGGCTCCGGCCTTATCACCACCTTCTCCCTCACAACTCCCATGTCCCGATGGTTCGGCTTCCAAGTCATAACTGGTATTGGAATTGGCGTTGGTTTTCAAGGTGGTGTTCTGGTAGTTCAGACCGTTCTTCCACTCGTCGATGTACCCGTCGGTACAGCATGCGTGTCATTTTTCCAGTCCCTAGGTGGCGCCCTCTTTATATCCGTCTGTCAAACCCTTTTCCAAAATGGATTAAAATCTGGAATCGAAAAACATGCTCCCCAACTCGATCCTCAATTATTTTTACATAGCGGCGCAACAGAAATTCGACAATTGCTAGCACAGCTGCAACAAGAAGAATCTTTGAATGCGGTGTTGCAAGCTTACGTGGAAGGACTTACGCGTTGTTATTGGGTGACTACCGCTTGTGCGATTGGCAGCTTTATGGCAGCATGTGGGTTGGATTGGAGGAGTGTGAAGAAAGGACATGGACAAGAGAAGGAAATAGAGAAGAAAAAGGAGGAGAAAGATGGAATGGCGATTGATAGAGGAACCTCCCAACCTGAAAATTTGTAAGATATGGATGTGGTGTGCATATGACAGAGTAGACAATACCACACACTTGTAAATCTTGTATTATTAGCAGCTATAGTAGAACATCCACTCAATTTAGCATTAATTTTCATTTCTTTTCGACTCTTTTCTGCTATCATCCTTGAACTCCTTTTGACTGTCATCGTCAATCAAGCCCGAGACGCCGTTTGATCATCGAATTTAGGTTCAGAAATTGAAGAATATTACCAGGAATCCAAGCCCTAAAGATAAATCAACTAAGATTACATTGTAAGTTTACAACACAGATCGATCATACATACGAACCACCTCGACGACTACACCAAAGACCGTTCATATTCACATTAATCGTGAACATCAGTCAGTACTGTAAAAATCCAAAGAGAATACATACTAAAACCGCAAAATTCTAACAAACTCCATCGAAGGAAGTTCAGAGCCCAATTCCCCGAAGCCAGCACTCCTATTGGCGCAATAATGCTCAGCCGTTCCCCGCACTAATTTCAACAGGCTTCTTTCTAGAATCCCTGGGTAACCTAGGATCGACCACCCCAAACGGTTACATTTCCCCGCAAAACGCTAGGTCGATCCTTCTTTCTAATATTTCGAAAATTTTTTCACATGTTGAATTTGTGATTATATCGTAAGTCGCAAGTCGTGAGTCGAAGAAGCCAAAAATCGGCATTGAACATTCGACTACTGTGTGCAAAGCTTAAATATCTTTTATTTCCCGGCTGCTCCCCTTAGTTATTTAAGGTTTATGTGAAAGCTTGCATGCGGTGTATCATAATGTAGTAGAGTTTACCAAGACTTAAGGGGTGATTTTAGACTAGGTACCTATCTATAGGTAGCTTTTCTCCTTAATACTTATAGAATTTTTTGGTTTCCGGGTGGAAAGAAAAGAAAATCGTTCGTCCGAATTCTTATCCTGTCCATCGTACTCGCATTTCTTGAACCATGCTCGGGCCATGCAAACTATCATCGGTGTGTATTTAGATATCTGATACCTAGCAAACAAGCACTCAACTCTCCTGTGCAAGCTTTTCCAACAAGGGCATTCATGCTGTCCAAAAGTATGAAGCTCCGACGCTAGAGAACCAGGTAATGACATTCCTCTTGTAGGTTGCCATCTTGAGGTACGTGCCCCTAGCTTCGGAGTTAAATACTTTTTGACCGCACGAATATTTAACTTCACGCATGAAATCTTCAACGGCTTTCGGTCAGAAAATGATGATAATGCGGAGGTTTGTATGTATGTATAAGTCGGTGAGATAGGAGGGCATAGACATGGGTGTTGCATTATTCCGAAGTATCGGCAATCTGGAATCCACTTTCTAGATGCAGTTAGTAATACATACATCGAGCTCACTCGCATTTAGATATAAAGTGCCCTCCTTGGTTTTTCTTTTTGAAAGAGTTCCTGAATACCAATTGACATTTCTGTTTCCAATTGACCCTTCAGAAAGTCCATCAAAATGGTCCGCCCATTAGTACTTCTAGCTTCTCTCGCTCCTTTTGTCACAGCCAGTTGGAACATCAATAACCAGCAGAATAGACATGCCTGTCAAACACAAACACAAAACCCTTTGGATGGGTGTGATTTGAAAAGGACGAAATATGTAGGAAGTGGTTCCAATTTCAAGACGGTGCAGTCTGGTATGTACTCGGGTCTCCCATAAGAGCTGAAAGTGGGATGTGATAGAATTGCACAAGTTGAAGGTTGAATTAAGGCTAATTGTCAACGATACAGCCGTTGCGAGCTTACCAAACAATAATGATACATATATTATTCTTATTGCATCTGGCAACTACACGGAGCAGGTGAGAATACTGTTCAATTTGTCTTTTGCTCTCTGGCTTGTGTCATGATCGTTAACATCGGAGCGTAGGTCAACGTCACTCGTCCTGGTCCTACATATTTGCTTGGTGAAACCGCAAATCCTTACAATCAATCTGCAAATACAGTGAATATCATCTGGAGCGCGATTGCTGGCAAAGGGGATAACGCTTACACGTCCACTTTGACTGTTGCGCCTACTCTCAATGCGTCTTTCACTGGAAGTGGCCCGACCGGGTTTGCTGTCCCACCAGGAACGCCATTTGGATCCAAAGACTTCAGAACATATAACCTGAATTTCATCAATGATTTTGCGCCATACAGTAAGTTACGGGCTTTCCCAAGAGGATGAAGAGGGTGACAAAACAGTCGGGGACTTGGGCGGAGTATCGGAACAAACAAGATAACGTTCTAACAAAACAATAGCTGATGGACCTTCCCTCGCATTGAGCATAAGCTATGCAAACGGTGGTTTTTACTATACCGGCTTTTACAGCTACCAAGATACTGTATGCCATCCACCGATTGCCCATTTTTCTTCTCCCGCAAACTAACACAACCAAGGTCTATGTAGGCAAACTATCCAATTCGTACATGTCTCAATCTGTCGTCGCCGGTCAGACCGACTTCCTTTATGGTTTCGGGACTCTCTTCATTAACAACACGCTGCTCTCTCTCCGATCATGCGGAGGTAATTTCGTCCTTTTTCCTATTATCCACGTTCTTACTTTTATTAACTCGAATTGTTTCAGGCGGAATTACAGCTTGGAAGGGAACAAACACGACCTTTGAGAACAAATATGGAGTATACATTGTAGATTCATCAGTACAGAAAGCAAACAGTAGTTTGAGCATCAAAGGAGCCTGTCCACTTGGTAGACCTTGGGTATATTATCTCTATCCTTAAGCCATTTATGGAAATGATCTAACAATCGCCAAACAGAACGCACAAATGCGAGCAATCTTCGCCCGCACCTACCTCGATGATTCGATTCTTCCCACAGGATACATTGACTGGATTCCTGCTCGCTACAATGCCACCAATGGTAACTACAGCACTACTCAAGCTGAGTATAAGAATTATGGACCAGGTTACAACGCGACTGCGAGAGCCGCTTCGTTGTTTGATGTGCAGCTCAGCGACTCGCAATGGGCGCCATACAGTAGTCCCGCTAAAGTATTCCAAGATCCTTCAGGAACTTTCGGTGATGTAAGCTGGGTTGATTTCAGCGTTTAATTGTGTTTGCGGGGAATGATATTGGTTAAATGAGAAATGTATGTAATGTCTAGAAATGAAAAGTCTACCTGTTTGATTCCTTCTTGCCTCGTTCCGAGATGTGACGCCGTTTAAACGTGACATATTTTCCGTAACACACCAAAATCTCAATTAATATCTGTAAAGTTCATCGATATTTCGAGACTAATCAAAACATAATTCGAGTTCCCCAAGTACTAAATTAAATAAGAACAACGGCCGGAATCAAGTGAAGACACTAGTCGGTAGGTAAGTAGCATGTTCTTGGGTGTTTGTTCGAATCGGGAAGTGCAGTGTGCCATGACTAAGCGGCACCAGCTCCCTACCCAAATTCTTTGTTCTAGGCTTTCACTAACGTGGTTTATCAGCGAGTCGCCACTATCAGCGAGTCGCCACTTTTTCAATATCTTTTATCATTCAATTTCAAGACGCGATATTTCAACGAATTATTATGAAAATACAATCAAAAGAGGCCAGAATAATCTTAGCTATTGAAGCTATTCAAAAATCAAAAAATCTTACAATTGGAAAGGCTGCGAAAATCTACAAAGTCCCTCGAACTATATTACGAGATAGAATAAGCGATCGAATTCACAGAATGGAAACTTGAGCAAATAATCTTAATTTGACTGAAAAAGAAGAAGAGGTGCTTATTCAATATATTATCAATATAGATGAAAGAGGATTTGCATCTAAATTAAATAGTATAGAAGATATAGCGAATTATATTCTCGAATCAAGAGATGCGAAGAGAGTTGGAAAGCTCTGGGCTCATCGATTCGTAAAGCGTTGTACAAAATTAAAGATATGTTTTAATTGTGTTTATAACTTTCAAAGAGCTCTCTGCAAAGATCCCAAGTTTATTGAAGAGTAGTTTGGATTGGTATCGAATATGCAGGCGAAATATGGTATTCAAGATTGCGATTTCTACAACTTCGACGAAACCGGCTTTATGATGGGTATAATATACCTTGGAATAGTTGTAACTAGTTCTGAAAGAAATGGCAGAAACAAGGCAATACAATTAGACAATCGAGAATGGGCTACGGCAATTATATGTGGTAATGGAGAGGGTGAAACTACATCTCTATTTCTGATAGTTCAAGGATAAGTTCATCTTTCCAATTAATATACCGAAACCGATTTTCCTGTGGATTGGGTTATTAAACCTACTTCTAATGGATGGATAAATAATGAGATAGGTTTAGAATAATTAAAGCACTTCGATAAATATACTAATCAACGAAGAAAGGGCAAATATCGAATGTTAGTATTGGATAAGCATGAAAGTCATGAATCGATACCTTTCCAATCATATTACAAGTCAAATGATATTATATGTGTAAAGTTACTATCGCATTCAAGTCATTTAACTCAATCATTTGATGTTGGATGTTTTAGTGTATTCAAATGTTCATATAGTTGTTAAGTTGATGAGTTTATCAAGGCATATATTAATCATATTTCTAAGGTTGAATTCTTTATAGCTTTCAAAGCTGCATATCAACAATCGATTACAATTCAGAATATGAAAGCTAGCTTTCGAGGAGCAGGACTAATACCATTTGATCCTCAAGCTGTACTTTCGAAATTAGATATTCGAATTCGCACATTTACCCCTCCATCGATCCTTTTGGAATCTGCCAACTCTTGGGTCTCTCAAACACCTCACAATCCAACTGAAGCTCTTTTACAATCAACTTTAGTGAAATCTCGAATTGCTCGACATCAATCAAGCTCTCCTACACCTATATTCGAAACTGTAATTGTATTAATTAAGGGTATAGAATGATTAGCTTATGAGAATATACTTTTAAATACAGAGATTCGTATGCTTCGGAAGGCAAATGAGGCATTAAGCAAACGTCGATATATTAAAAAAACTCAATTACGTCAAGGAGGAGTACTTACTGGTCAGGAAACTACAGATATAATATCATAACAAGAGGTGGATATTCAGATTCGACGTGACGAGCGTCAAAATAGGGGAAATTCCAATAGGGAATCATCTACTAATCGATGCTGTAGTAAATGTGGAAAGACTGGTCACAATTCAAGAACTTGTTCTAATAATATAATAGACCCTAGATTATTAGATTCTTAATAGTTTAAATCAATTGATTCAATAATTGTTGATTAAAATAAGTTTAAAGTGGTTGAATAAGTGAAAAAGTGGCGACTCGCTGATAAACCACGTTAGTGCAATCAGTCAGAACACTTTACGCGACCTTCGATATCAAACGCGTTTCTTCGAACAAACAAGCATACTAGAGCCTCGTTTCAATTCACCATTATTCTACAAAATTTCAACGATATCGATACAGATCTCAAAATGGCTACTCGAAATGATGTCGCAGATGAAACCCCTCCTCGAATCAATCCATACGAAGTTCTCGGTCTTGAGAAATCTGCCTCTGAAGATGAGATCAAACGTGCATATCGTAAATGCGCTTTGAAGCACCACCCCGGTATGTCATAGTTTTTTTTACTTTGGTAGCCTGTGAGTTACATACGATTTCTCGACGGGGTTATCCCTTTCGAATTCATGACATATAATCACCTCACGTTAATCTACACGGCTGACCTTCTCCCAGACAAAGCTCCAGCACATCTCAAATCTGATTCCCATACCAAATTCCAAGAAATCGCTTTCGCATATGCCATCCTCTCCAATCCAAATCGTCGCAAACGCTATGATCGTACTGGATCTACCTCTGAATCTGTCGATGCTGATGGCTTCTCCTGGACCGATTTCTATTCCGAGCAATACAAAGATATTGTTACTGCCGATGCCATTAATGAATTTTCCAGTTACTACAAAGGTTCTGTTGAGGAGAAGGATGATTTGCTTAAAGCTTATACCGTGCACGAAGGAAGATGGGGAAAAATGTACCAGGTTATTATGTTAAGTGACCCAATTCAGGATGAAGAGCGATTCCGCGAGATTATCGAGGAAGCAATCAAGAAGGGTGAAGTTGAGGAATATGCTGTCTTTAGACAGGAAACCAAGGCTTCAAAGGCTAAGAGAATGAGGAAGGCTAGGGAGGAGGAGAAGGAAGCTGCAAAGGCCGCGAAACAGCTAGGTGCTGATAAATTATTGAAGGGATCTAGTGGAGATGGAGTGGAAAAAAGTAAGAAGCCAAAGAAACAGGTTCCTGGTCATATGGACGAGTTGGCTGCTATTATCCAGGCCAGGCAAGCCTCAAGAGGTAGTTTCCTTGATGCATTAGAGGCAAAATATGCGTCAGGTGGAAAGAAGTCGGCAAAGGATTCAAGTGGAATAGATGAAGAGGAGTTTCAGAGAATTCAAAACGGTTTAGGCTCGAGTAAGAGTAAAGGCAAAACCAAGGGCAAGGGGAAAAAAAGAGAAGCCGATTCCGAGGATGATATTGAAGAAGATAAAAAGCCAGCACCCAAGAAGAAGTTATCAAGGGGTAAGAAGAGAGAACCTGTGGTGGAGGAAGAAGTTGAAGATGAAGATGAAGATATAGAAGTGGATGATGGTGGTGATGATTATCAAGCAGAAGAAGCAGAGGAAGATGAAGAAGAGATCGAGGTCGAGGACGAGGACGAGAAACTAGCTCCGAAAAAGAGAGCGAAGAAGCTAGCTACTCGGCAATCTAAGCGCACTAGGACTGCTCGGGCATGATGACATGATATCTACATATGGGAACGGAGTTTTGCGGAGGGTTTGTTTTAGCACGGCCTGGATGTGACATGATAGCATAGAAGTAGGCGTTGATAACTACGATGAATTAATATGAGGCTTTATCCATTTTTAATACAACTCCTTCATAATCAAGAAATGCATTTCATTTGAGCTTTTTGACATCTTTTGTATTCTAGCAAGTGAGTAATATACTTTGATTATTCGAGACGAGCTACCTTGAATATTTTAAATCTTCAGCCCATACTTAACTCCCGTTCATGAAATCACGTGATAAACATCTCGGACGCGTGCACTTCGCGATTTCCCTCCGCCTCGGCCGCAAAACACCGAAACGCCCATTTCAACATATCATTTCGTTCATATCCATTTCAACAACAACCGGCTATTAGTACAGCTAAATCACCATTCACCCGACCAAAGCTCATTTTCAAAATCTGCTCTGCTCGTATAGCAATTGACAAGCAACAATTCCTCTCAACACCATGCTCCATGAGAAAATGACATGACAACCCCTTCATCGACATCTACATCGACATCTGCATCCACACTCGCACCACTCCTCCCGCTAAATTTATATCATCTCTCGCCTACTATTCAAAAATGGTGCGCTTTAAGGTGTGCGGATATCGCTACTTTGAAGGCTCGGGGTGTTTATTATGAAAGTTTGTTTTTTTCTCTTTCTTGTTTCTTTATCCTCTCCGTGTTGCTCTTCTCTTTCTTTCCATTAAGAGGGAATGCATTATTGTAATACCATTTCAGGTGGAATGGTAGAATGAACAGAATAGTTAGCTAACAGAACAACCGCAAGATAAACCAATTCATCATTACCTCAACCATCCAATTCGCTACATAAAACTTATCGGTCTCGTCGCCTCTATTGATGATTTTCTCCGTTGCCGCGTCTACACTATCGATGATTCAAGCGGAGTATGTATAGAGTGCGTGGCACTCTTACCTCCACCACCTCCACCATCCAAACCCTCTTCATCCACAACCACAACCACAATCTCAACCTCCACCGCCAATCCTCCCACCACCCAAATACAAGCTCCGAGCGAACCCTCAGTCAACCAGCCTCAAATTCCCTGGGACACCATCTCCGAATGTAAAATCGTACGAATTCTGGGAGTGATGGGAACATATATGACGATGCCGCGGCTGCAAATTGTGAAGATGGGAGTAGTAGAAAGTACAGATGTGGAAAGGAAATGGTGGGATGAATGTGCGAGGTTGAAGGATCCTTCCATGGGGATCTTGGGTATGGAATGGGTGGTGAGTGAGGAGGAGATTGAAAGGTGGAAGAGGAGAGAGAGGAGGAGGAAGGCTCGCGAGGTTGAAAGGGAAGGACAAGGAACCAAGAGGATTGACAAGAGAGAGGGTAGTAGGTTAAAAGATGGAAGTGGGAGAAAAGAAAACATCGATAGTATCAAGGAAGAACGGGAAAAACAACAACAAGAGAGGAAAAGAAAAGACAATCCACACCACCTCCCAACCATCGCCACCAAACCCGCCCACCCCCCACGCGAAACCTCCCCCAACAAAAGGAACCCCAAACCCCCTACCACAAAAAAAAGAATCCTCCCAATCGCCCTCTCCGACCTCTCCAAATACGATACTTTTGGTTTATAGCATCTCAGTACGTACATTACCGAGTTTGATTAATTAATTAGCTATAGTGTCTGTCTCTGTCTCTGTCTCCTCGAAATCCCAATTTTCAATTTTCAACATTCAAATTTCAACATTCAAATTTCAATTATGAATCTCTCTCGCGTGCGTGCATGCATGAGGAAGGGAGAAGTCTTATATTCGAGCTTGGACTTTGCAGAAAGGAAAGAAGAAAAAGGGAAAGAAGGATGCATGTATATATACTTCTAATCCCTAAATCACTGCCAGCGATTCACAATTTTGAATATAGGGCGTGAATACGTGGACGGGTAGATATTTGTGCTTGTGTTTCAATCATCATGGGTTTAGGTTACTAGGTATATATGGACGGATGGATGGGTTTGGAGATGGAGATGGAGATAGAGATATGCATTTGTCGTGTACGCTGCATAGGCGTTAATGGCGCATTAAGTTGTACTCATCCATTCGATTATGTAGTATAGGTGTAGTATACCTAGGAATATATAACTTTACAATACCCTCCCTTGTAAGTCTTGCATACAAACAAACACACGCGCTCTTCCACATCTTATCTGTCCAAATAAACTCAACGTATTGTATTACTCGCGAGGTATCATATACATACATACATATACACACAAACAGGTATTAGTTTCGCAGCCCCTCCTAACTATTTTTACAATTCATCCATCCATCCGTCCATCCATCCCATTTGCATTCCCAGCAACCCCTCTCATAAAATTTCCCCAAAAATCCCATAATGTTTTTGTTTTTGGTAATAACAAGCAATGTTAAAAGTGCCACCAACCTTGTCAATCTTCCCCCAGTATGAATTCTCAATATATGCCTTTCATATCCAGCGCTGAAACGCTTTTTGCCACAATTTGATACAATTAATATCAACCACGCATACCGCATCACAATCTCGGACTAATATCCTGCCAAAGCCTTGACTGATCTGACTACATTTTCTCCAATTTCTCCTGTCCCGGCAGGAGCGTCTGGGTATACCAAGAATGCGAGGCCAATTATGATGTAAAGACCAAGAAGCTATGTAAATGTTAGTGAAAAGGTGTTGAAAATTTGGACTTGATCAAGACTTACCATACAACCTTCCAAATAATTACTCTTGCCATCTTGAACAACATAAGTAACGACCAAGACGCTCAAGAAGAAAACCACAGTCTCGAATGTTTCAAAATGTAAAGTCATAGGCTTATCCATGATCCATCCCAGGATCACAAGGAACGGGGTGACGAAAAGTGCAATTTGCATACTCGATCCAATGGCTACGCCCATTGCAAGGTCCATCTTATCCTTGACGGCAACCACAATAGCTGTGACATGCTCGGCGGCATTACCAACGATGGGGAGTAGAATAAGACCAACGAACGTTTTGGAAATATGAGCACTCTCAACGATGGAGTCGATGGAATCAACCAAGTAATCAGCGCAAATAGATACGGCGACTGTGACAATCACGAGAACAGCGGCGGCAGCCCATGGGCTCATCTGTGGTGTTTCTTCCTCCTCACCTGCTGCTTGGCTTTCAGCATCGAATAGATTGGCATGTGTTCGAAGCTGGAAGAACAAATAGAGACAATACAGAATTAATAAAATGATTGCTGTTCCATGAGAGAGAATCAAAATGTTGGATTCAGTATCTGCTGATGATTTGGCGAGAACAGAATAAAGCTTTGAGGAAGTCAGCTACCGTTACAAACAGATGGGAGTTCAGCTTACGGTTGCAGGGATAATCAAAGCGCATGCAGCAAGAACCATAAGGGATGACATGGTTCCTGCAACAGTGTCGTTAAACTTCTGCTCGATGCCCATAGATGTGCCAGTTCGTGTATTGTGGATTCCACCAGCTATAAAGCAACATCCCAATACAAGTAGAGAGTTCGACAAGATACTACCCAACATACTCGATTGAACAATGCGGATTTGTCCCTGCTTCAATGCTATAATGCTGACCTACAAAATTCAATATTAGTCCATAACCGACAAAATGTGGTAACGGTACCTACAATAAGTTCCACGGCATTGCCGAATGTTGCGTTCAAGAGACCTCCGAGTGTTTCTCCCAACTTCATAGATATTTCTTCCGTTGCGAAAGAAAGGATGGAGGCCAGTGGGATAATAGCGAAGAAGTTGAGAGTGAAGATGACGACCGGATCCCAATGTGTGAGACCTGCGATTATACCCAATGGTACAAAGACCAGAAGGACGTTGACATAACTACTATACAATGTAACCTTCCCTACGTGCCATGTCGAAGCCGAGTAGCTAACAATGGCACTGTCGCTGTCCGTTCCTGGTGTATGCTTCCTGCTAAGAAAGAACTCATGAACGCTACTCTTGCGTCTGTCATTTCCATGTCCGTTGGCGCCCAACAGACTCGTGCTTTCATCTGCTCTAGTCGACATATTTCCTGAATCACTTTCAAAGGTCGGGCTCTGTTTGAGGGACCTTACACGAGCGAGTTCCCTTCGAAATTGTTGTTGTGCTACATATCAAGCAAGATATAAAGTTAGCCCAGCCACTCCATGTGATGTCCGATATTGAAATTGCAATGCGCGCGGCAGCCGAACTAAGCTTCCAGGAGGTCCCTTGGCAGTTTGCTGGCAGATTGACGGGTGGATCAAGTATATAACAGAAGGAAAGAGAACAAGAAATGTGGTGTAAATGGGATGCCAAAGGAATAATGCTTGGCTTCAAGATTTAGGTCCTTTAGACTCTAGGTAGCTGTCCTGTGATGAAGATGAAACAAAGGTCAAGTTGGATGTGTGGTACCATTCAGTGCAGGGCAAATGTGAGATGTAACAAAGAGATGGATCAAAAACCCAACAGTATGTTCCGACTTCTTACTTGTGATACAAAATTGGCGAATATCATCGGACTCTCCAACGGGAAATAATGATGTGAATTGAATTGATAGATGGAAGATCTTCAAAACAGGCAAACGAAAGCGTGAGGATAATTTGTTTACTTACAAACCATCTTAGCAAGATTCTCCCTTGGAAATGGGGGAGGAGAATGCTAAATGCCAAATACCAAATGCTAATATGAATTAAACCTCTGAATTTCGGCGCAAGTAGGACGAAAAGGGCAGTGGGTTGAAGAAAAAACAATAATAGGTTGGGATCATGAAGGTTGTTGTGCGCGTGGTTATTAGAATCTCGGGCACAATTTGGTAGAGGTAGCTTTGATGTGCGGGAGAAGAGATTTCCAAGTGCTGGGTGCTGGGTGCTGCGCCTCCTTTTCAGTGGAGGTGGTCTCCTGTTGATGATGAGGATGATGCAGGTGTGTTGATCAAGCGCATCGAAATGTGATGAATGGTGCGTTTCAAGAATTTAATCGAGTGTGCTTTGCTTTGATTGATGAAATTGAAGAGAGCTTCACAATCAAGTGAAAAACTTGAAAGGAAAGAAAGTCGATGTGATATGTAGGAGAGAGAGAA
Source organism: Sclerotinia sclerotiorum 1980 UF-70 (assembly GCF_000146945.2). Taxonomy (NCBI): domain Eukaryota; kingdom Fungi; phylum Ascomycota; class Leotiomycetes; order Helotiales; family Sclerotiniaceae; genus Sclerotinia; species Sclerotinia sclerotiorum. Next base: position 840,245 of record NW_001820835.1, on the reverse strand, counting down.
GAGGGACATAAATTCAAATGGAATGGCTGGAATGGCAGAATGATACGATAATAGAAAGGGTGAGTGAGGTTCTCTTACCTAGGTAGTTTAAGTTTGGGTGTACCTGTGTTGGCGATTGAAAGGAACGATGTTATTGTCGTGAAGCTCTCCAGCTAGGTAGGTATGATGATTGTTACTTCTTTTTTGAGATGTTGCATGTACCAAGATGCGATATCAACAACTAATAAGGATATAGATATGTTGAAACTTTTATCTGCCAAGTAGCTTCTGATGTTTTGACGCCACTATAGCTCCAGCCGTAGCAGATAAATAGTTGAATCTGTTCCTTGATTGCAGTTGACCGAAAAACAGATGTTGTGTTCTGTGTTCAGTATTCAGTGTTCCATGTTGTGTTTGGACCTCACCCAAAGAAAGGAAAAAGAAGCTTAAAACCCTGAATAAACAACAACAATATTATTCATAACCAAAACTCACCAATCATCATCACATAACAATCATTCCCTTCTACAATTTCACATCTAGACTCACCAACTCTCACTGTGATCATCAATACCAAGAAATCAGATTATCCCGACAAACCAAATACCGACATTCAGTACACACACCCACCAATACCATACCTTTCTCTTTTCCAGCAGATTAATCAGGTACCAGGTAGGTAGGTACCCCATTCCCGTGCGTCGCGAATCGTGATAGACCCATACAAGTGCATGGCATATCGCATTGTACCTACGGAATATACGGTACTCGGTCTTCATGAAAGTTGGAACCATCAATTTTTGATATAATGAATCAATGTAAATATTTTTGTATAAATCACAATTCCTTTTAGTATATCAAAACTATCTCGTTCAGACTTCAATGCATTCAGTGCTTAAGACGCGCATCAACAGCCCAACACCCAAGCCTCGAGCTATCCATCAAGCCACAATTTCCAATTTCCAACTGAGCAAGTAAATGAATTAAACAAAAAAAATGCCAAGGGGGGCTGTGCAAACCTCGAGCGAACTTTCCATTTCAATTTCCATTTTCCATCTCCATCAAAAACAACCCGACCATCACATACGTTAATTAGTGGCGTCATTCTAATCGTGTAGTGAGTGACACTGTGATAGCAAGGGTAAATACGTACGTCAGTGAGTTGCACTTTTTTTGCTCCCAAATGCAGTGCAACTCTGACCCGTACCATGGTACATGGAATTACCATACAATTATTAATTTATTATGCTTGTAAGATGTTTATTACCTATGATATGATATGTGGCCATAGCTTCAACCTTGAAATGGTAGGTAGATACCTACCTAATTGAAGATGGGTTTATCGCGGTGCTGATTAATATCCCATCAAATTATAACCTTATATGCCCTACCTAGTATCTGAATGTGCCTGGAGATATCCCGTCATAACTTCCAAGTTATTAAACCAACTAACTACCTAATCACTAGTTGACAGATTCAAAAATGCCTCAAATATTCTAATATCGATTCATATCCCCTTTACAATCCAAAGTTCATACCCCTACACATCTTACATTACCGCATGTAGTGGTTTCGTTAGAGTTCTATTATGGACTTCTACCATACAATGATAATATAACACAAACGACGTATACGTAGGTAGATAGCGCTCGGTGGTTAAACAGAAACAGATAGCATGCTAAGTTTTGATGAAAAATTGGTGGAGATTAATGATTGTGCTATACTGTATGCTAATGAGGGGAAGCACTACAGATACATATTGGAATAATTCAGCAAAAGCATTTTCGATAATGAGGAAATCGACTTCAAAATTGTTTCAATGACGCATCAAAAACGGCACAACGTGGATAAACGTGACATGATTTTCATTCCGCGGAGGGAGCCGAAAGATATCCATCTACAGTGGTATTTCCCTCCTGAACGCCCACGCTACGCCCGGCTAACAATATCCCATCCCATCCGTGTCAACCCGCTTTGTCTACACTATGTGTGACCTTCCCCTCAAATTACCCAACCCAGTGACTTTTAGATTTCTTCTTTCTCTAGACCCGTTTCCTTTCTTCATCTTCACTACTATACGCCGCATTTTCTTCTTCCCTTGTTGCCTCACTCTGTCTCCGTCTCGTTTGCCCTCTCTCCTTCATCGCTCCACGAATCTTCATACTAACCTCATCAAAACTTGCTTTCCCATCTAACGCACTAAAGCTCTTCAATGGAAATCCTGCTGACCCTACTGCACCACCACTACTGCTACTGCGACTACGACTCCTGGAAGGTGGTCGCGTTGCGAAGAGTGCGATGTTACCTAGATTTCCGAATGACTCGTTACGCGGAAGATGGCCATTCATACTTGAGCCACCTCCAATAGATGCACCTGCAGTATTACTTCTGTGAAGAACACGTGGTGGTGACTCATCCGAGATACCAGATTGATTGCTATTGCGACGTAAATCACTTTGACGAGGCGAAGTCGGAGTCTTGAGACCATCACGGTTGAAAGGATCAGCTACTATTCTGGAAGCATCGAAATCAGGGAACATCTCTGGGCCAAGAGTATTGATAACGTCCGTAACCTGTGAGCTGAGTTGTGCTCTGCGCTCACGGAGGTTGAACATAACGTTACTAGATGCTGGGTTAAGAGCGACTATTAGAGGTCGTAACGATTTGGCAATGTCCATGCCCACTTCTCCGAAACGAAGAGCTGCAAAGGTAATAGCTGGAAAGATAATGTATCCAAAAACGAAGATTGCCCACAATGGGACCCATTCAGATACATACCCTTGAACTCTATTTCTGTAAGTCCAATATGCAAGACTGATGGTGTAAAAGTTGTATAGAATCGGTGCAAAGGCAAGGGCAACCAATAGTTTCCATGTTGCCATAACATCTCGACCTTGAAGTTTGACTGTAGATGCAGCTAAAGCTTCTTTTGACTTCTTGATGCTGATTATTTTTGAAGCTATGAAAACTGGTGCAAATAAGAAAAGTCCTGGAATAACGCCAATAGACAAAACAGCTAGCTTTCCTAGGCGGTAAAACAGAAGAAATACAGCTCTTGGAACAGAGAACTTAGCGTATTCGACCTGATGATCTCTAAGATTCATGTAGCGTAGTTGTCTGTTATAATCCAATACAGATTTTTTGAGTTGCACAATCCGTGGATCATCTTTATAATGTGTATAGCCTTTAACCAGTCTCCGATTCAATTCAACTACCATTGGAAGTGGAAGTTTCTTTCCGGTTGGATTATACAGTCTCCGAGCGGCTTGAATAAGCATGAGGGTATCATAATCAGGGCTTGTGACAGTGACAGCAACAAGAGCTTGGTATACAATATCCAGCAATTGACTGACTGCTCCCCTTCGGTCTCCACTTTTGTAGAGCTCAACAAGCTCTTTTGGGACTTCGATAGGATTACCAAACTCAATTACGGCTCTTGAACGGAACTTATGGGCGTGGAAATAGTTCATACCACATGGTACAATTTGAAGGCCACTATCAGGATTAGCGGCCAATGATCCAAGTGCCATAATAGCCACACCAGCTTTAAGGGGAAGTAGTTCGGTCCTGTCGTGGCTACCACCTTCAGGGAAGATTCCAACAGCTCCACCACCACTAAGGCGATCAAAAACGGCATCATACACTTGGGTTTGATCAACTTTCGGAGCGGTCTTGTATTTCGATCCTCTAAAACCTTCCTTGGTACCCTTGACAGACTCATTGGCAAACTTGCCATTTTCGTCAACATCGTCTCGCCCGGTGAGCTGTATCATAGCATTTCGGCCTTTGAAAGGTTTCTTCAATCTCAACTCCTCGGCACTAATTACTTCCGCTATTTCGGTATTGGCAGCGGTTCCCTCCATGGTAGGCAAAACTAATAATCCTCCGACTTGTACTTCTTTCCCATCAAATTTTGTACCAACTCCACGTATGAGAAGTGGGTCATTGATAGGGTCTGGTAGATATATTGTACCAGATCCAGGCTTCACCATATCTAGAGCTCTTCCGACCGGAACCGCACCTACTTTACGCGCAAACCAACCCACGATAAATCGACCCATAGATTTGGCGGCGATAAGGAAAGCGGCGCGACGATGGCATTCATTTCGGAGCGTGCGCATTAGGATAAGAGGGTCGACAAACTAAACGAACTAGTCAATCAAGAGCTTCAAAGCTGAAGAAGAAGCATGCTGCCGCATACCTGGTTTGCATGAGGAGCTGCTACAAAGATAACAGGCCCGCGTCTTGGAACTTTCCATGATCCTCTCGGATGGACTTCACGAAAGAAGAGGTCGACGAGTATTGAAAATGTCCACAGAAATACATCATATATCCAATTTGTCATAGGAAATTGTTCCTTGTGCTTGGCCTTTTGAGGCATGTGTTCATGAACCTGCTCCTCGTTGGCCATGATGATGGGTGAGTGTAGATTAAACAACCAATGCAAACAAACAAGAGATGTTCTCAGTGAGTGCCGGGTTAATCCGAGTTATTTATCTCGTGTACTTGTTAAACAAGATAGGACTGTATTAGTCTGTATCGAATTCATTCGGGTACTAGAGACGGAGTTTTTTCGGAAGGTGGTGGATGAGTTTGGATTTCTCTCAGGTATTCGTCTTCGTAGGCCTGATAAGTCGTGAAGATCCAAAAGTCATATCGACCGGAGAATGAAAGAGATTAATAGTAATATTTATTAATTGGAAGGAAGAAGTAATGCAACGGCGATGCAGTGAGCATGAGAATGAGAATGGGTTGATTTCTTTCTTGATTTAATGAGACTGCATTTTAGCTTTTTCACGGAACCGGGTTAAATTGCATGCCCGCTCCATGTGCCCGATGACAGCCGCGCATCATAAGCGGCTAAGCGACAAACATTAGAGTTCTTCGAATTTCGATGGAAAAATCCATGTTAGACCATGATGGATAATAGATATATATATCAACCAATTTATCAATCATGGTATTTCTCCAGCCTTACGGTAGGATAATTGTTTCCTCTTGACCATTGAAAGATTCGTGTCCCATTACTATTAGATGGTCTACAAATACCAACAATCCTACCTTCAAACTATGATCGATCTCCAAACCACAATTCCATTCTCAAGAGATTTTAAATCACGTGTATCAGATGCAAGAACATGGAAAGGACGTAAAATATCAGCGAGCGTTTTCAACCTTCAGCCAACGTAGGAACATCAATATGAAGTAAATCACAATGAAGGATTATGTACTTCCTTCAAATATATTCCTGCAATTGTGGATTCAAATTGACCTCAGCTCTTCCCGTCTTGTGGAACGAGGCGCTTATGTTGGCTATGACTTAGTTTGTTTATTTTAAGGAGGGAGCAACAACCATATGCAAGTTACTTCCCAGTATTCCATCATCTTCAACATAAAGTCATCAATTGATTCCCAAAAATATATAAAATGGGATTACCGCCGTGGGAGACAAGTGAGAGTCAAACTTTTGCCTTAATAACAGGCGCAAACAGGTATTAACACCCCGAAGTGTCCACATTATTCACAATGGGCTTCAGGGTTCTCGATCTAATTATTGACAAATTTCTAGTGGTTTAGGCTTTGCAATTGCTTCTAGATTAATTGATGAATTTCTAACTTCATCCGACACTCCTCCTACAAAACATCTCATTCTTATCCTCTGCACGCGTACTCCGCTGAAGACACGATTCACAATCTCGCGCCTGCGTGCCCATCTACGGAAACTCGTCGACTACTCTCAATTTGCAAGCTCGCAACGAACGAAGGCTAAAGCACAAGGAAATGTATATAAATGGCAGGATATGGTGGCTCGGGTCCATTTCCTTGGAGTTGAACTCGATCTATGCGACCTAAAAAGTGTATACGCGGTCACCGACAAGCTGGTGAATGGGACTGTTGGTAGCCCAGATGCTACTACAATGGATGGTCTGAGTTTACCTGCTGGGTCTCCTGGAACCGCCTCGTATTCCGCGGGTATCCAGCAAGATAGATGGGCATTGAGTCAGAAAGAAGGATCTGATGGGCAACAGAGGTCTTGGGGATGGGGGTTAAGCGGAGTTCGCGTACCCAGACTGGATGTCGTAATTCTGAATGCAGGTATAGGAGGATGGTCAGGAATCAATTGGCCAAAAGCTATATGGACTGTCATGACAGATATGACAGAAGCTGTAACATGGCCAACTTACAAGCTTGCGGAAGTTGGAGCTGTGACAAAACCGCAACTATCCTCTACTAAACCAAAAGAAGCGAAAACATCCGATGATGAATCCACACAACCTTTACTTAACGGCGACAGTCCACAGGAGCCACCTCTTGGCTCGACATTCTGTTCTAACGTATTTGGACACTATATTCTCGCACATGAACTGATGCCTCTACTATCACGATCTGCTTCCCCTTCAGCCACTACCAGCGGAAGAATTATATGGGTATCCAGCATAGAGGCGCAACCACAGCACTTCAATATTGATGATCTACAAGGTTTGAACAACCACGCACCATACGAAAGCTCAAAGCGTCTTACGGATGTCCTCGTCCTTTCAAGAAAACTTCGAGCAGCTGGAAAGATCTCTTCTTCATGGTTCGACTGTTCAGACGTTCGCGTGAAGGAACATGAAATAGAAGAAGGAGAAAACGCTGAAGATCGGTCACCAACACAGTTGATAAGACCCAAAATGTATGTGGTGCAGCCAGGAATATTTGTCTCGGAAATCATGCCCTTAAATTTCATCTTGGTATTTTTCTATAGGATGATTTTCTACCTCGTAAGATGGATGGGTAGCCAATGGCATACCATCGAACCTTACACCGCCGCTGTAGCACCAGTCTGGCTAGCATTGTCTCAAGATGAGATTCTAGACACTATGGACGCACCAGCTTCAAAATGGGGATCGGCCACAGACTCAAGTGGAAAAGAACGTGTCATCCGTACGGAAGTTCCTGGTTGGGGATGGGAAGGTAAAACTCCAAAGACTATTGATACGGGAGAGAGAAGGAAGGGGAGAAAGAGAGATGCGGTACCATTGACGAGAGAAGCAAGAGAGGATTTTGAGGTCATGGGTGTTAAGTGTTGGACAGAAATGGAGAAATTGAGGAAGGAGTGGGAGGAACTTTTGGGGGTTAAGAAGTAAAGCGTTTTGGTGATTTTTTAAGGAGAGATTGCATGTAGATTGATAAACTATAATTGGCTCTAATTACATCATGTATAAGTATATATGACTAATAAACACTTTTTTTCTACCCAGGTCTTTTGCATGCATTACATCATCTGTCTCTCGATAGCGCTAAAAGAGTGTACGAAAATGTTGTATAGACAGTACACATTCTCATGAATATGCAGAGACAAATCTAGTCATTTGGATAATCGAGCAAATTTGGAAAAACGAGTTGCAAATCCAAATTCAAATTCAACGCGCAATCCGCAAGCTCATATCCTGCTTCTCGTCTTCAAACCATCCATTCCCTTTATACATATATAATAGATATAAAACTTATATAAGTCTATCCTAAAACACACCATAGTTGTCGCGAATGCATATAGAATAAAGAGTTATCATCCAGCGGGTTAGGTGTTTCGAATTTTGTATCAACTGTGGTGGTTCATGTAAAATGCATTATATACGAGGATATTTTTATGTTTTAGGTCTGTAGAGGTTTTTGCGGATCATTGTGGGTTTAGTAGCTATAGGGGGAGACGGGAAATTTCTTTATTGTTGGGCTAGATTTGAATTTGGAATTTCTGGGGAGGGGGAGGGTTTTTTTAGTTTTGAGGGGAAGAGGAGGGAGGATTGCGGATGAAGGACGAACTGTGTAGGTTTTAGGTTATGATTATTTGAGTGAAGAGAAGTGAAGTGAAAATGAAGAGCAAGAGATAGGTGTTAATGGTATTATCTACTATATCTCCATTTATTTTCTTCTTCATTAACTAATTATCTAAATAGTTGAAGAAATATGATATCTTCATTCTACAAGTAGTTCAGTGGTTTATGATACAGTGGCCGAACTCGCAATGTTTAGTTTAATCAGTTTTATATAATCTAGTGCGTCACATGCATCAAGCAGTTAGATTGTAGTATTGCAAGACTCATAGTGTTAGTAAGAAATCAAGAAGGGGACAGACGGCTTTACAGGAGGTTAATATGTATTCTGCGGTTCGTGTGATAGGATGAACAGCTCTCTCCATGATATACAGTGAAAGTAGTCGAATCTTTAGGAAAGTCATGACTCAGATGGTCTATATATCGGTATTTGCATCTGAGCTTTATGATGTCTGAGTAGCATATAGATATGCGATAAAGCTATTACAGAATGTATTGCATCCAGGTCAGAAGATGTATGGAAGATAGTATAGGAGTCGTATTATACGAACTGGCCAGCTAGGTATTCACCTCAAGCTTGTAAGTAAACGATGAAAGGATGTGGATGTGTATTACGGTAATGAGAAATATGGATATCAGCAGAGAAATATAAGATCAAGTTGTCTGCAAATAGCAAAGAGTGTTTTGATAGAATATTGAGGGATTTCAAATTATCAATAAGACAATACAAAGTCAAGTTGTCTAGATTTAATCTGCGGATCTATTACCTCTTATTCTGACCTCGTCTTTTCTAGTTTTCCTTTATTTCTTCTCTACTTTATTTTACATTCTCGCAGTTAGTTGAGCTCTGGAATTTCGGTACTTATATATACATGCACCCTAATTATATATGTCTTTCTCCTGCATTCATTGCAGTAATCTCGTATATATCCCGCCGACTGAAATAACGAACCGAACCCCCTATCATTACATCATTCAAAATAAAAATACACATCATTTCACATCACTATATTCTCCAAATCATCAAGCAAGAAAGCAACACTTTCCTATTCAACCACAATTCAGATACGGGCCGGGATCACTTCTCTCTCACCTTCATTGATCACGGAAATCCTATACATCAATTTTCCATACAACCCACACTAGGTATCTATCTCCAATACTCCGCAACCCTAGCCCTACACAGTGTGTCCAATAGTCCGAACTGCAGGACGAACTAGATGTTTTGAGCTAAACAGTCAAACTTCAATCCATTGATATATTAAACAATCCATCTTGAATATTAAGATCCCCCAACAAATCGGATCACAATCCAGCCCATCTAGACTTTTAGACTATTTAATAATTAAATTGTACAATATAGGATTATTTTTTGCTATAATTATCAGATTTTGAACACATATTTTTCTATATTAAGCATAATATGAAATTAATCAATCCAAAAGTTTGGATAACAATCTGAACTTTTTAATATTAGACTATCTAATCCAAAAATTTTATATAAGAACTCCCCCAATAATTTATCAAATTCAATAAAATCATAGATTAGCCATCCGGACGACTGTCCGGACTGAATACGGACAGATTATTGGACACCCTGGCCCTACAATCCACAAACTCCTCATCCCCGCAGCTCCTTCCAGATTTCATCAATTTACGGCCGCAAACACTTTCCCCAATTAACATAACAAATAGTAGCGTTCGAATTCAAAGCACACACATACCTAAATAATTTCTACTTAAACTTCGCATCCTATATTAGGCGCAACTTAATTATCGCTTCCCGTCTGATATGCATATACACACATATGCACGTATGCATGTAATATATACCAGAGCGGGAAGTCGCGTTGTTGCCTTGTGTGGCGATATATGTAAGATTTAGGTCCTATACCTAGGGATTTAAATATTACTGTATAGTTTCGAATTTCGAACTTAAGCTACCTACCGCTTGTGCTCCTGGGTGTAGGGAGATATTTAGCAAGGAAGACAAATATATAGATCGATCACGAAATTAAACTGGTATTTTACCATCTTTCTTGGGGCATTTCATACACAACGTTAACATATAAATTTCTGCGCATGTAAGATTAATTACTTCCACGGATTTAAGAAATTAACCTGCAATTTATATCCTCGTACGTGTTGTGGTATTGTGGTGTTAGATAAGAGAAATGGCTAGCTGAGCTCGCTGGAGTTCGGAACGTTACTATTTATATATCCTGTGTAACTAATGGCTTTTGTGCTACTTATAAGGCAGGGAAAATATCTTTCTCTACGGTGGACATAGATAGTTTTGATTGATATGTCAGATGTGACGGATATGTATGTTTAACTTATAAGATGAAATAAGTATATTTACTCCAAGCACTTGAAGAAATATTTAACCTTACCATAGATATACAGCAGGCTTTACTTTTACTTTATGTATCGTTGAGTACCTACCTAGCTATTCAACAATATTTATTCCGGATAAATATTTGTAAGATTTATATTATGTATAATTACTACGAAACCTCATAACCACCGTCATCATCATCAACAAAGACACTCCCTTCATTCCCTCCTTTTTTACCTTCCTTACCTATCTACTCACTCACTTCCATACTCCGCATTTCAAACCATAACCCGCAACTCCGAAGTATATATGCATATATGCATACATACATAACAACAGCCACTAGTACTTGAGCTTGCAAACTCCATCACACCACCACACCAAAGCAACCCTTAAACTCCGGACTGTGTAATTCCAGAATTTTCATATTGAAATATTGTAGTGAAGTGTTATAAAGGTAGATGTGTTAGGTGTTAGGTTCTATGTATATTATTATATTATGTACGTATAGAAGATGTGTGGAGGTGTATTTATAATTTGTACATATATCTATACAACACCTGCCGCCTCTGTAAACATCATCTGAAAAGATATAATTCCATAAATCTACAAATCTACAAATCTACAAATCTACAATATCACTAACACAAACAACACATCTATAAAAAACAACCCAGATACACACCAAAAAAAATAAAACAAAATATACTATAACATAATAATCGAATAAAATAATTAAAAAAAATAAGATGCAAGTCCTCGGATATGGCTTATGTGGCGCGGGAACTTCGTTTTATGTTGTTAGTTTTGTGTGATGTGATGTGAAGGGTGGTTTGTGGTGGGATGGAAGCTAAAAGGAGGATGAGGTGAGGAAGAGAAGTGAAGGTGATTACTCATTATCAGAGGGATTTGAGGGGTGTGGTTTAGTTAGTGGTTTAATTAGTGTGTTAGTGTATAGGGGAATGGATGGAGTGGGATTTATAATGAGGAGCTTATGGGTATTGGATTTAGGGTATTTTGTGAGTATATGCGTATATTGAGTTTATGGTTAGTTACTACTTGTGTAGTTCTTTTCGGAGGGGGATCGAGAAATGGAATATTCAATAGGTACTCTAAGGTTGCTTTTGTGTCAAAGTAAAGTGAGGAGTAATGAGGTGTGTTGGTTGGAGTTAAAACCATGCTTGAGTGATATGGTCACATGATTTATACTTCGATAGATTGAGATCATGAGCATAAGTACGGTTATTAGTGATAATGATGATGGCTGAGAACAGGCTAATGTTAGAATAGGATAAAAAGAGGGTGGATGGAAGGGATATCTACTGTGATGGGATTTAAAGTGCTCAATTTTGAGTGGAATAAATGGGATTGTTGAAATATTGAGACAATACAGGAGCAAGTTTCTAGATTAATCTACAGCTATTTTCTCTCTCTTTAGAAAAAGCGAGATGAAATCATTGCCGACATGTAAAACTGAAATATTGGTCTTTGCTTGTATGGTAATGAAATAGAATATGACAGATACTTGCGGTGAAATGTCCAATGAGTAGGTACTGGAACAAATCAGTAGCTCTACATTTGACATCACATTCCTACGCTACTTCCTCTTTCCCCACAAAATGTGTTTAGACCACGATGGATGATAATTAGTGCAAACAATGGAATGCGGGGAGATTATTAACAATTACACGTCAATCTCAAGGACTACTCTATTGATATGTACTTGTTATTACCTTCACTATCTTTCTATCTTCGCTTAAGACTTTACGTATAATAAGCTACAGATGTTATATAAAGATAACTAAAGATGATCGTCATTGCAAATCATCCCTTTATCACTACTGTGCCACTTCCTTCACCTGTCATATGGTTACTGTTGTAGAGAAGGATGCTGTCACGCTATGATTAAGCAAATCAAAACCCCGAAGGAAGTGGCTGAACAAATATGGGGGCACTGACCAAGATCGTAACATGGTCATATCACCAGAACTTTATACCTACTGATGAACTGAAATCTGCGTACAAGTCGCTTACGTGGGGAAGGAAGAGGCAAGAACTTTAATACTAGCGAAATTAATACCCGAAGTTTTGAGATTGGATATTTGGAAATAGATCGTGTTGGGGCAATGGAAGAGACAATCGTTTAGCAACGATACGGTAGTAGCCGATGATGCAATGAACTTATGGGTTGAAAACTTTTTTTATATGAGGCGAGCTAGGTAAAAAACGAATGTAATGGGAGAATGGAGAGAATAATGGTTCAATATTGTTCGTTGTTATATTTCTCACTTTCTGTGAAAACACCTAAATACGTGTTAACCAATTGATCTTAAAATAACTGACTAACACGCTGTTATCAGATTCACAGACATACATACTTTAAAAACATATTTGCGAAGAGTCATCAATTTTTACCATTGAAACTAGAACCCTTGTGACTGCACTGTTCCTTTCTAATCGCCGACATGTCTGACTGGAATGGCCGATGAATAACTGACCTATACCAGTAGATGTTTCAAATGTTCAGATCAACCAAATGAAACTTGCTACTAACTATCCGATTACTGTCCATGTAGGAACACGTGAATATATGGAAAGGAAGTGGCGTGATGAAGGAGTATCAGGCATCTGACTTTGACATCCAATATTGCAATCCTTAATAATATGCAAAAGCGCTTGATAATCGGTCCACTTATTGAGTACGAAACCCAATGTTTCAACGCAAAAACCACTTAGTTTGTTGATCATTGGAGTAACAGTATTTTCCGAATTGCCTTCATATCCTTTTCTGAAGCTGCGCGATGATAATGCATGAAACAATAGACGTGCAAGAGAATCAAGAGAACGAATGCGTAAGAATATACGGTTCGTTGTTTTAAGCAAAATCAAATATCGCCAAATTAAAGTAAGATTTTAATAAAAATAGATTCGGGCGCTTGATGGGACAGCTAGTTAATTTCAAGAGCTAAATAAAGCCACTTCCGCGCGTTGCATATATTCAGTAGCCGCCAGTCCCATTTTCATGAGACCTTAGAACGGACCCGTAACGCTTCAGAAAATGTTGTAACATGCTCTTCGTTATTTTTGTGAGATTATAATAATAACCAAGAGAAGACGAAATCGTTGAGTAACATCCATAAACCAAAAGCCAAGAGAAATCTTGCGCAATTGAAGAAAATCGTCCAAAGCGCTGAAAGAAAAAGGCCCGGCATGGTCGCATGATTAATGTAAGACATCTCCGAGAGTAATGCACAATTTGGGATGTTGATGATTTGAAGATTTGAGATCTTTTTCAAGTTTTATCGCACTGCCACACCCTTTGAAGCTTCTAAAATGTGGAATTACCTTCTCGTGACATATGGAAAGTCTGGATGTGGGATCGTCTGATAATTTAATTGGTGCATCCATGGAATTTGACGGTGTCAACGGTGTCGAAGGTGTGTGAGTTCGAATGAACACGAGGGAACTAGTGACTTGCTTTAAATCATCTTATCGATGAATATAACATCTCATAGGCTAAGGTTACTGTACATCATGGCCTGGATCTACAGTACAGCCCGTTATCCGGGATGTCAAGTTATCGCAACAACTCCGGGGAGAAGGAGATAGAGGATGATATGATGATTTTTTCGGAGGATAAGGTGGCAGTGGAAGGAATACGGAGTATGGATATTTGAAAAGGGTGCATGTTTCAGGCGAAGCCATTTGTTTCAACCAATACAAATCGAGAGTATGGATTTCTACAGTAGGGACTCCAACATCCGAAATTCATAAGCTGTAGTCCGACAATATCAAATGTGAAGTTTTGAAAAGTTTGTCATGAAGAAGTCTTTCGATCGGCCTCGACTTTCTGCCTTTCAAATCGCCCTGGCCGACGTTGTCGGTACGCATAATAATGTATGTAATTAGTAGATAGTTGGTATTCATGATGCTTCTCGTTAACAAAGGGGCTGGGGTAGTAAGTAGGTTATTATTAATAAGCTCTATATGCGATTTCTGCCCCCAAACGAAGATCTGGGAAATCTGGATCTAATTGGATCTACACGCCATTGTTAAATTCGGCTGAAGTTACTTTAGAAGCAATATCGAATAAACTTTTAGTCCCCATAACCCCATCACTTGGCTTTTCGTATCTCACCAATCTCGTCGATAATCTATCACCTATCATGATAGAGCATGAATCTTTTTATCGTCACTGTCGTCATTGCCATCATGGACATTGGACATTTGTATCAAACTGAGCCTTGCCTTGTAATCTTTCACGAACACAAGCGTGCATTACTCTCGGTATTACCAATGGTTAGTAGGTCTTGTTTGGAGCCGTACGCATAAGGGGGCATTACTCATTACTTAATTCATATAACCTTACCTCAGCCATCTCTCAGCCACACAAACTTTGCAAGTACTGCGATTTCGGTGAAGAAATGCATACTTTTCCTGCTCCGTCGACATCTATGATATGGTCTCCGCATGTATGATTCTTGTTAGATTTTTCTTTTCAAGAGGTTGGTATATGGTACGGTTGGGCTGTAGATATATGGGTATCTGGGCATCATGTCAACGGGAAAAGTCCGTCATTCCAGTATTGCGCATGATGTGTTCAGTGCCCAGGTGGAGGTAACAAGCATTATCCAACTTTCAAGCATTGATTGATGAATGATCAACCATCCACAAATTCCAAAATTTCTATACTTCAGACTCATTTTTTATATCTACAGGGTATATTGGTTGTGTGATCGTTGCCAAATCATGGGATATCCACTGAAGTGTCACATTCACCGCTTGCAATAGAAGGGTCGACACGTATATGTTGATCCATTAATATACCGACGTTGACCATTACTCGCAATTCGCGATGCGGAGTAAGTTGAGAAAGTTACTAACCAGTCATAATTGCGACGTTTGCGATATATTCGAATCATATTGATGCTTTTCCAACATTTCCCCAATTTATCATCGTCAATAAATCTTTCTCCTTCAGTACATCTCCCCTCACGCCTCATTTCCAATAAACAATTATTGGTGTTTAGTTGAATATCTTCAGGAAAATCGAATTCTTCCGTGGTTTCAGGGTACTCAACTTTTATCTCTACAGCCTTACTTCAGCCCTTTGATCGACAGTCGATTAGAGGAATTCAGAGTAACGAAACAGCCCGCGCATCGAAAAATTGACAAACAACGAAATCTGGAAAACGGACGAGAAGGATAGAGCTAGATACACGGGAAAAGAACTGCAATCCTAGAGGTCCTGATACCGCATAGCGACCAGTGAAATTGCATATGCATATGCTTATGCTCCAGCTCACATACACACATCTTAGCTCGTTGCCTACACTTATTAACTACTTCATTTATACATTCCTCCTATATGGGAAGTATAGATTCGCATCTCGACTCCTGTTTAGTTCTTGGTACATCGTGGTACTGCATCTTTGTACTTTCTTCCCTTGGAATTTGTCCGACAGCAGCTCTGAAGCATCACGGACAAATCATTCATCGTTACCGTGGAGGTATTCTGGTTTCAATTTAGCCCTTGTATCTCTAACTTCCAGGTGTGGTTGTCTCGCCTGCCATCTTCCTCGGGCGCAAGGTTGCTGAACCACTCGCTACTCCGTACATCTGAAACCTTTTCGAAAAAAGACCCGCTGCATTTCGTCTGCATTGGTCCATCCCACGCCTGCACACCTGCACGCCTGCACGCCACCGAGCCTGACCCTTTGCTCAATCATCGCCTATCCTTTCGCAATCCCCTCTACCAATAATCTCCCTGCTAGTTGTTATAGTTATTATAGCTTAAAGTAACCCTTGTCATCGCTGAACGATTAACCATTTCGACACCATTGAGCCACTTTGCATCCTTGGTTCCTTGGTTCCTTGATTCCATTTTGAGAACGAGGGGCATCAATCCCAAGCATTCCTTTCCCAGCGCCTAGGGCTCTATTTAGTATTTTCATACTGTCCCCGTTCAATCTGGTCCAATTATTGCACGACAAGCTTGACATTTCCTTACTGGACTGAAAATACTGTGCTTCTGGCAAGGAAGATTCGGAGACTATAGGGAGAAAGGTATTGGAGTGTGTGGAAGACAATTAAACCCTCCTGAAAAAGAAATAAAAAATTATTATACATATCTCCCTCCAGCCTTGGGATCGACGGAGGATATTTACATATATCGTCCACAATCCCATACATCATTTACATTTCTCATCGGAAACTTCGACATTCTTGCTTTTATAGACTTTTTAAAGTTCTCAATACCCTCAACCCTCAACCATCAATAAGACTTTGGATCAACCCTTGACAGAACGTACCAACCATCCCAACCCGGCACTTTGACCGATCGATTCACTGGGGTCAAATCGTCAATTAACCTTACCATCACCACTCTTTTGAGGACGACACGGGAATACTTTACGAGTACGACTAATACGGCCTTGACGAAACTAAAACGAAACGTAACAAAGCGGCAGTACTTCAATTTAGATTCAGTTGAACTATCGACTGATTGGATTGAAAGAAGACACAATCATACCGTTTCACCAGTCGCCCATATAAATAAACAACGTGGTTACTTACTTTTGATTTGCTTTGACCCATTCGCTGACCATCTCACCTCTCACGAGAATCCTCCGCGCCTATCTGCATATCATCATCATCAGCATCAGCATCAGCATCCATCTTTATTCTTTCGAACCTTTTGGCCCAATCTTCAGCCACCCTTACCCCAACCCCAAAGACAAAACCCCCCTGCTTCTTTGGTCCACCCTAAGAACGCCTTTGTCAGGCTTGAGGTCAAGGCAATTCCGGAATTTATATAGCCATCTGATCCTCTCAGTGCCTCCACGCATAGTAACCAGCTGCGCCAACTTTACTCCTCTATAGGATTCCGCTGGTCGGATTTTTCTCACTCATTCGCGAAATTTAGATTCAATATTACGAGCCCGTGGTCGTCATTATTTTTCTTAATTTCTTTTGAAATTTTCTTGAAATTTCTCGAAAGATTTCATTCACTTTTATCGTGGATTTTCCTCCGACAATTTCCTTTGCCTATTGTCCTCGACAGCCGAGCCGTATTTTTAAACCTCAGCCAACATACCACAATAGGATTGAAGCCTGGAGACAATAGAAACGGTCACGATATCTTTTAATACAACGAATACCATTCAGGACAATAACGACTTTCCTTTTTATGACCTTATAGCTTGGTGTATCTTTATTTTTATCTTTCTGTTACAAGATCATTCCAGTTCTCGATATCAAACGTTGATCAAGTCTCGATCTACAACATCTCGACATACAAGTCAACCACATCGAAGTACAACGACTACAACAATTACTACATCACACACCACACCATGTCGCTCAATTCAAACCTTCCTAGAACCTCCAATGAGGTGGCTTTAGATCACTTTGTTTTCCAATCAGTTACTCAAGATATGATCAACTACCTTGCCCAAAAGGCGAGAGAAGTCATTCAGTGCGAACCCACGCAGGTATCCTCAAGTCAAGGTCCCTCGCCGCCTCGAACTCCTCCTCAAGAGAAAAGATCACCATCAGATTTACCGTCATTAGAGAGATTCATCGCTTCGTTAATAAACAGATCCAACGTTCAAGTCCCTACACTTATGACCAGTTTGGTCTACCTGGCTAGACTGAAGAAGAGACTACCACCAGTTGCAAAAGGTTTAAGATGTACTGTCCATAGAATTTTTCTTGCAACATTGATCTTATCGGCCAAGTTCCTTAACGATTCATCGCCGAAGAATAAGCACTGGGCCGAATACTCGAACGTTCGGGGTTACAATGACTTTTCATTTACCAGGACAGAAGTCAACCTTATGGAGAAGCAATTACTTCAGCTACTCAACTGGGATTTGATTGTCAGCCAGGATGATCTCTACATTCATTTGGAACCTTTCCTCACACCAATCCGGTTTGAATTAGATCGAAAGCAAGAACAACTTCGTCTCCACGAAGCACACCAACAAGCCATCCGAGAACAAGAGGCTCTTGCCATGCAAAACATGTCCTTCGACCCAACCGGAAGATACTGGATGCCAGCAGCCGAAGACAAGTACATGTCATACTACGGTGAACAACAATCGCTCTTCTCAGCCAACGATGCATACGACTACAATTCGCCACCTTCCTCCTCAGAAGTTCCCGGTCTTACCCGCAGCGGTACTGCTGACACCCTCGACGCCATGTCATCTTCCGCCTCATCTTACATCTCCGAATTATCTCGCTCGGGTACACCTCTATCATCCGTCAGCAGCTACCCCGACGAAAATGATGCTATGCAATGCGATACCTACTCCCCATCAGGTGTCGTCCGCGACGTTGTCACGGTCCAAGTTGCTGGTGCTGATGGAAAGCTCAGGCCTATGCTCCCATACGAAATTGACAACATGGCTCATCACGACAACATGGTAATGGCAGAGGAAAAGCGTCGCACAGCTAAGAAATCAAAAGGCAACTTCCTAACAAGATACTTTGGTCAAAAGAACTTTTCCGCTGCGTGAGATGCTTTTGAGGTTCTCATTCTGGTCCCTGCGTGGAGAGCTTACTGGATGAAACACTGGTGGAAGGATGAAAATGGCTTGTGTGGATTACGAATTTCTTTGTATCAATTGATGAAACTTTCCTCATTTTTTTCAAACCTGAGAATGGGGTCTCTCAAGAGTCTGCATTATATCAGATCAAGCATTGCAAGGAGTTTATTGGGCGTTCAGATTGGATTGGAATCGCATTACATCAAGGATGGGAATGTGGAAAGAGGTGTCAAAAAGATGGTCTTAATCTTTAGGATGAGAAAAAAATCTGGATTTCTTTTGCCATCTGGATAAGATGTCTTTTTGATAGGATCGGGATAGAACGAATTTGGGCTTGGTTTGGGAATACCCTGACGCATTAGGGATGGCGAAGAAACAAATGATAGCTTTACATTACATAGCATGGAATTGGTAGCATAGCATATGGGTTTGCGGTCTGGTTTGGACATGATCGGATTTGATCTGATCAACGGCATTCACAAGGGAATACAAAGAGAGGTGGATTTTAATCATTAATATGTTACACTACTATATATTCTACCTGTCCTTCTTTTCATGCGTGAACTCCTGATGAAATTGCGAATCACCAGTGAATTTAAATCGCTGTACTTGAGGTTGCAGATTTTATGGTTCTATTGCCTTGATTCATTTCGTCCGAAAAGTGTGGTGGTGCTGCTGCCTAGACAGTGACCACGTGATATCACAAGATCCATTCTAACTATTATCCATCAAGACCATTCATTCGCAATATCCACCAAAAAAAGACCAGCAAACCCCTATCCCCATCACTACCGTCAACCCCAGAAACCCCCTCCCCAAAATGCCACGCAAACCCACCTCTCCACCCTGTACACACCCCCACCTCCTCACCACATCCCACTCCTCCACCTCCTCAACCTTCTCCCGTGCTTCCCCATCCCGTCGTGCAGCCGCTGCGTCAGAATCAGGTATCCATAAACCAGAAATTACAGATACAAATTTTCATCGTTTTGTGTCGGATAGGGAGTGTGCTTCTACGTTTCCCGGGCCGTTGGTGTTGGATGGTGATGATTTGGAGAGGGAGCCGAGACAGATGGGTCAGAGTTTTAGGGCGTGGGAGAGGGCGAGGTGGAGGAATTTTGTGGGGAAGGAGTGGGAGGGAAAGGGGAAGGTAGGTGAGTTTAGGAGGACTATTTATGTGGTGGCTCCGCCGGGGGTTGATGGGGAGGGGGTGGAGGGGTTTATGAGGGGGTGGTGTGAGGTTGAAGGTGTAGGAGAGGATGGTGGGAAGGGGAAGGGGAAGAGGAAGAGAGGAGATGCTATCGAGAATGGAGGGGAAGGGGCGGAATGGGAGACGGGTAATTGGGTATCAGATATCATCTCATATCTCCAAGCCTTCTACCACGGTCTCCCAGTCAAACAAATGGACCCGACGCACCTACACTTCACACCCTGGGAAGAAGACACGCCCCCAAACCCATCCCAAGCGCGATCCAACTCCAGAAGAAAAAAGAACAAAAATCCCCCCTCTATCAGTCTCCACACCTCCTCCTCCAACACCAAAACCCGTATTCGCTACCGAGCTACCCCCTCCTCACCATTTTCCCACCAGCTAAATCTCTCCGATCTCCTCGATTCCGCTATCGATATGTTACCTTCCGATGCATACGCATTGTTAATACTTGTAAATCATGATTTGTACGAAGATGACGATGATGAGTTTATTTGCGGTAGAGCTTA